>NW_028261381.1:151584820-151906070 GCF_051295495.1 Thamnophis sirtalis | reverse complement strand
AAGTAAAGAGCAGGGGCAGGCGGGCTCATCTGATCGGTGGAGCGAACTGGTTCGCTCCCCAGCTGATTGTCGGAGCTACCGGTTCGCCCAAACCGGTCTGAAACTGGTTGAATCCCACCCCTGCTTAAAGTCCCATGGAAGGAAGAGCTTATGATGGCCACTGCAAGGTCTTCCCTTCACAGGGAGGCATAGATTCGCCACCCTTCAGGCTTTCCGTATAGTCGTTAAGACCTGGCTGTCCCAGCAGGCCTGGGGCTGTTGAGTTCCACCCCTACTTGAATTGGTTGTGCTTGTTGTGATTTTTAAATTGTTGTATTGTTGTCTTGTTTTTTGTCTTTGTTGTATTTGTTCCCCTCCCCTTGGCTTTTGTTCAGCCGCCCTGAGCCCCTTCAGGAATAGGGCGGCATACAAGTCGAATAAATCCAATCCAATCCAATCCAACAACCCTCCTTTCCTTTTGGAGAAGATTCCTAACAAGTAGTTATAACAGGATGCAGTTCCTGATCTCAGATTCTAGATCTCAAAGAAGTCCTCAGAAGCACACATGACACTCTGGACTATTCAATTGTTTTTCTAATTGCTGGCTTACAAATGATTTCTGAGCAAATACAGTCTCTGGAGCTGATTAATCTTCATGCCCAACAACAGTAGAACTTGCTGTGGTTCTCCATTCCAAGGATCCATCCACTTGCTTACTTGAAGCACTGCAAAAACTCTACTGAAGCTCTCAATGGAGTCAGGGAGAAGTATAATCAGATGATCAGCTAAGTAAATTACTTTTGTGAACACCAGAAAGGGTAAATATAATAAAATTAGGACAATGTTTGAATAATGTTGGGTTGGGTTTCTTAAAAACAGGCTTTCTATAGCATTAAAAGAGGAAAGACTCCACATTGTTGAAGTTGGCATTATCAAGACAACTAGTAAATATTATGGTCAGCTGGAAAGTAGGAAAAATCAGAAGGAAAAAATACACAAAAGGCAAAACATGATAGCAATGTGGCAGCTTCCAGAATTTTGTCAGCAAGGCTTTTCTGAGGAGGATTAATCTTGGACAGTATTTCTCAACCTCGGCAACTTTAAGATGTGTGAGCTTCAGCTCCCAGAATCCTCTAGCCAACATCACTTGGACACCAGGCCAGTTCTAAGTTTCATAATTTAAGAAGAAGATTGACAGATGGGAAGGTCTCCAAAACAAGGTGGCAAGAATGAAGTAGGAAGATGGCCAGAGGTGGTATTCAGCTGGCTCGAACCGATTTGGGTGAATGGTAGCGGAGATCACCCATGCGCCCCAGCACTATGCCGTTCTATTGAGCCACATTTTGAGATCCGGTGCATGCACGGAAGGTGCGTGCACAAGCAAAGCGCATGCACGGAAGCCCGGGCACATGTGCGGAAGGTGCTCACGAAGTGAGCGTGCACGCGTGGGGCGAACCGGTATTAAAAATAAATTAAACCCACCGCTGAAGATGGCCTGGCTTGAGGACTCAACTAATTTATTCTACTGTATTTCACTTTTGCACAGAATGGGGTAAAGGAAATTTTTGTTCCTGGCAATGTGAGGACAGTGGTTTTTGTGGTGGGGTTGCAGTTCTAATCCATATCTTAATCTATGCATTTTAAAACCTTAAAAGAAAAGAAAATGAATTTTAATGATAAGCAATGCATTAGCTATCAACCAGTGGTAGGTTCAGACTGGTTCGGCCAAACTGGTAGTGATTTGCCACGTTCCCTAACCAGTTCTCCTATGGTTATCCTACGGTGGCGCCATCTTGTTTTTTGCTTCTGTGCATATGCAGAACAATTTTGTTGCATTGCGCATGCACACACGGCACACATCAAGCACATGTGCACACAGCACACATGAGCAAACAGGTAGTAGTGCCTGCCAGAACCCACTCCTGCAGAACCCACTAGTCATTTATATTAGGTTTTCCAGACCGGATGTTCTCCGTAACTGTTTACTTCACATAATTCTTCAGGCTTTATATTTGAAACCCTGGAGGTTCCCAGTACTGCATTTCATACTTGGCAATATTTTGGAGGGTTTTTCTTTTCAGAATTCCAACTAAGGGCCCTCTTTGGCTCTCTATGTCTCTGCCTCTGTCCCAGTTCCAGTCTGCATATTATGGATTTTATAGCCAGCCATGGAATGCAATTATTTTGGAACTAATGTTGTGCTGCTAGTTTTTCTATAAATTTGTTGTCAAGATCAGCTGGCCATTACAACTTGCATCATTTCTTTTGCTAGTACCAAGCTCCGACTTCACAAGTCCACATGGGAGAATATTATCGCTCGGCCTGTTTGAATACCCAGTTCTTTTTTAAAATGCTTGTGTATGGATGTACACACACCAAAGTGTGTATTCAATAATTATGCTTGTTATAATATTTGAATGATCAAAACTACTCTCAGTAGGGAATGTTTTCCACTAAGAATATCATTATTGTTTATATCATTTACCAGATCATTTTTGTTGATTGGTATTTAACTTGTTGCCAGGAGATGGCAGTAATATTTAAACTTTTCTTTCCTGGCTGATTACTTGGCTTCATTTGGGCCTGAAAACTGCTCCCTCAAATACTTCCACAAGAAGACTCACAGGGCTGGATCATTTTAGCACCCGGGTTTTTCTTGTGCTCCACCTTCTGCTCACATTTAGAAGTCGTCCTTGACTTATATCCATTCATTTAGTCACCATTCAAAGTTACAACAGCACTAAAAGTGACTTATGACCAATGTTCACACAACCATTGCAATACCCCCCATGGCCACGTGATCAAAGTTCAGACACTTACCGTGTTTCCCTGAAAATAAGACAGGGTCTTATTTTCTTTTGATCCCCGAAATAAGTACTTGGCCTTATTTTTGGGGAAGTGTTATTATTTTTGAGGTGCAGGAGGCAGCGACCATGGTCACCTCATGGCTGCTGCTGTGTTAAAATATTTTCAGGGGAGGGTTTATTTTAGCGCATGCGCTCAAAAGAACGGTGGGGCTTATTATCCGGGGAGGTTTTATTTTCAGGAAAACGGTAGCAATTGGCATGTATTTATGATGGAGGCAGTGACTTGTGATCTCCTTTTGCAACATTTTGACGAGCAAAGTCTATACGGAAGCCAGATTTACTTAACAACTGTATTCCTAACTTAGTTATTCCAGTGATTCATTTAACAACTGTGCCAAGAAAGGTTGCAAAATGGGGCAACTTGTTTCACAACCATTTTGCTTACCAACAGAAATTTTGGGATCTTTTGTGATTGTACGTCAAGAGCTACCTGCGTCACTTTAAAAAGCAGCCCAGAACTAAGTTTTCTCATCTCTGTCCCTACAATGGGAGAGATCAAGGCAGATGGATGGTATTTGAGAGGCATTTGGGAAGTCATTGGAAGAACTACAAGTAACAACTGGAGATAGGGCAAGGGAGGGGGGCAAGCATTCATCTCTGCAATTGCTAGGAGTTGAGCCCAAGTCAAAATAACTCTTTCTCTCAATACAATACAATAGCAGAGTTGGAAGGGACCTTGGAGGTCTTCTAGTCTAACCCCCTGCCTAGGCAGGAAACTCTATACCGTTTCAGGCAAATGGCTATCCAACATTTTCTTAAAGACTTCCAGTGTTGGGGCATTCACAACTTCTGGAGGCAAGTTGTTCCACTGATTAATTGTTCTAACTGTCAGGAAATTTCTCCTCAGTTCTAAGTTGCTTCTCTACTTGATTAGTTTCCACCCATTGCTTCTTGTTCTACCCTCAGGTGTCTTGGAACATAGTTTGACTCCCTCTTCTTTGTGACAACCCCTGAGATTTTGGAACACTGCTATCATGTCTCCCCCAGTCCTTCTTTCTATTAAACTAGACCTACCCAGTTCTCCAGACCCCTAATCATCTTTGTTGCTTGTCTTCTCTTAAAACTCCCTTTTACAACAGCTTCTACATTTCTTACCATGTTAAGTGAACCAACAAACTTGCCAAATTTGATAATTCTTTGGTACCTGAGCTGTTTGATATATCAGACACTCACTTTAATTAGGCTACCGTATCATAATTTGCAGCAGTAATATGGAGTTTTGCTGTATAAAATGAGAGTTGGAACTATTGCATCAGTTCACTTGGGCTACCAGCATATTCAGTACAGTTACTTGGGAATCAATAAGTTGTGGTGGGAACAGAATTTATAAAATGAATATAAACTGCAGGTTTATAAATGAGTACTTGTCTGGCTGCAAATAAGAACAAAGGAGGCTGCAGCAGACGCAATTTTATTTTATTGATTAATCGATGAATTTGTAAACTGCTCTGTTCATACAATTCTGTGTAGTGCACAGCAGGCAGGTGCAAACATGATTGAACTGATCCACATGAAAAGGAGCTAATCAAAACACAGCATCATATCAGACGGATTCTTTCTGTCACACGCTTTCTGTTAAACACTTGCTGAAATAACATGCTGGAGCCTTTTCTCCTTTTCTGCTCCATCCAACGTTGGTCAACTTTTTAGGTGACCATGTGGGGGAAACTTCACAACAGGCGTGTCCAATAAGAAAGTTCAAAACAGTCAACACTTCTGCAACCACATGACTGAAGCCCCATGCCTTGTTTACAAATGTTGTAGCTGTCATTTTTATTTATTTATTTATTGCATATAGATTTTGTAGGGTACTACAAAAACCATCTCTGCATGCTTAAAATCTACACACCTGGAATTAAAAAAAAATCAAAGTTCTTGTTTTTGACATATTAGCTTTTCACACTTAGGGAAGTATATTGTACTTATAAGTTGCTCAGAGTTAGCTTGGTTGGTGTGGCTTATAAACCCAGAATACGATCAAAATATTTATACCAAGGAAAGGCTGTACTTATTTGTAATGAGTAACTCACAGGTACATTCTTATGGAAGGAAACTCAACAGCAGCACTTCTGAAAATGTCTAAAGCTCAGATCACATCTCCAGAAATGGTTGCTATTTGTTGGTAATGCTTGATGCAAAGCATGTGAAATCCAACAGAGGGTACTCTAAGATTTCCAATGAGTGTTAACTCAAGAATTCTCCCTAGAATACTCCAGCAGTTCTCAACTTTCTGCTGACAGGACTTCTGTTTCTTATAAAAAAAGGTTTGCAGATCATCACCTAAGAAAACCGTTTTGTAATATAGCCTACAGCTGTTGGAAATCAAACCTTTCTATCAAAGAATGTTTAGAGAAATACAGCTATTCTTTGTAATTGATGATTAACCAGAATTCCACTGGATAGCTGGGCAGCCATATCAATGTGTATAATAAATTCTAAATGAATAAATGGACCACTGGAAAGCTTAATGCAGGGGTCCCAAACTTGGCAACTTTAAGACGTGTGGACTTCAACTCCCAGAAGTCTCCAGCCAGCATGCTGGCTGGAGACTTCTGGGAGTTGAAGTCCACAAGTCTTGAAGTTGCCAAGTTTGAAGAACTTTGGTTTAATGTTTGCAACTTAAGCTGTTTCCTTCAATCTCAATTCTTTCCTTTTATCGTTTTTATTTTTATTATATAAAGTACGAGGAAGAAGAAAAGAAAATAGGAAATTAAGGGAGAGAAAGGGAATGGGGGGGAAAGGGGGTGTGAGATACAAGAGGAAAGAGACAAAGAAAGAAAAGGGGGCATTGACTTCCAACTCTTCCTAGCACAGTACAAGATAAACAAACTCCAAGCTCAACCTTTTGCTTTTACACATGAATATATAACTAGCCATTTCTATCTCAATTCTTAATTTCTTTCTCGTGATTCCTGAATGAATTTTGTATCTTTCATAATAGCTCTCTTCTGAAACCTTAAATTTTACAAGTTTTTTTTAAAAAAGAGCAGCCTATAAATGTAATAAATCAAATCCTTATAGTAGTTACTCACCTCAGTATATATATATATATGTGGTTATTTTTTTTAAGAGATGCATACGGTTTCCAACGTTGAATTGAATTTCTGTTAATAATGCACATACTCCATCTAAATTCAAGGTTAATAAATACATTTTTTTCCAACTGTTTAACCTATTTTGTTTATTTTCATTCTCCTTCGTGATCTTTAGCCAATTACTGGACCATAAGAGAAGCCTTTCTCTTAACCCATGACTGCTATGTTTGCTCTAGAATACAGAGACTTTTTTTAAAGTAATAATAAACAAAATTTCTAAACAACATCTTAGTAATATCCAGTCTCGTCTTTAGCAAATTAAAAATCAAATGCTTTGAGAATAATCTGTCGCATCATCTTTACCAGCCTTGCTTTGTTTTGTAGGTCCCAGTGGGCAGCTTAAATCTTAAAATTGGCCTCCTGTTAGATTGCTGATCCTTCTATCTGAGCAAAGTACACATGGAGTTTATATCTTGCAAGCCCATTTAGACCTTTACAGAGAAACTCAACAGAATGAAAATCAGACTGAATGGATTCCTTCTCTTTTATGCCCTCTAGTCCAACAATTTGCCGGTTCTAACCACAACCATCCTTTGTAGGAAGGGATGTTTATCTCAAGGCGAGTGGGGAGATGAGCACAAAGCCCATGTAAGCCTAGCTCAGAAGAAGGAGGAGAGAAAGAAGGAGAGGTGGAGGAAGAGCAGTAATGTCTCCCTTCCAGGAAGTCAGCAATGAAGTAACTTTCATAGTGGATAAACACAAAACCAGTGATAATCTCTCCACTTTCTCCACAACCAAAACCATAGAGATAGCAGTTGGATTGGAGAAGCTAGAGCAGTGATGGTGAATCCTTTTAGCACAAGGGTCCAAACTGGAATGCATGTGCTTGGGCACACACCAGAGCACCTGAAATCCGAAGACTAGCTGGCCGCACATGCCTGGTCTTTGGCTGTTTTAGGCTGTTTTTCAGGACATTTTGAGTGGTTTTTCAGGCAGCCCCCAAACAGCCCGAAAAGCAGCCTGGAAACAGCCTGAAAAGCGGCCTGAAAATGGCCCGAAAAGTGACCTGTTTTGGGGGAATTTTTCAGGCCATTTTCTGGTGCTCCAGTGCCCGCGAAGACCAGCTGGAAACCAGAAGAGCAGCTGGCGATTGCGTGCATGCCCACACATGCCATAGGTTTGCCATCACGGAGCTAGATTCTGATTACCAGAGGAATCTCAAGTTTTTCACTCACAAAAAGAACCTGACAGAAGAGCTCATGGTTTAAGCATGACTAAAAAGCTGCCTGGTGCTGTTTAAACCCACAAATTTGGGGATAACATGCTGCTGTAAACCCTCTTGTGTGGAAAGACTTCATATCCCCCACTTTATCTCAAGCCACAAGATTGTGGGGCTAGTCCATCTGTGTGAGACTTACTCTTTTAAATTGGCTTCCTTCCATTTAAGTGGTGTATCTAGAATAGCAACTCACGCTGAGTCATGCATATATCAAGCATTTTTGTCGGAAACCACATACACCAAAAATATTTAAATGTCCCTAACTACTTGGCATTGTATTTTTTTTATAGTACAGATGCCGGACTCTGATGTTTTAGCTATTAAAAATACAAGAAAGAAGCATCAGAGATACAGGATGGTGCATAGACCAAAAAAAGCCTTACAGCTTGGAGTTTGGAGGCTGTTGCTTTCCCAAAAGGCAGAGGGAGGAAAGGAAAAGAGGAGAAAACAGAAGTTAGAAATTAGCATAAGTGAGTTGTTAGAAGGCAGGAACTTGGAACATGGGGGAAGATTCTCTTTCCTTCTATTGTGCCTTCTTTTGCGTCACTCTTGCCCTCCAGAAAACAACCCTTCATCCAAGGTCATTTCCTTCCTCTAGTCTAGTGCAATCAGCACTCTAAAAGCAATGGCACCAAACACTGCTGTGAGAGCCCTATTGTGAGAGGCTGCCTGCCACCACCTCAGCCCACACCAAACAATTGTCCCAGCTCCACCTAAACCTTGGATGGTTTGAAGAGGCCATATTTGTTTAAGCTTGTCTGGCTACTGGAAATTTGGCAGTGTGTGTTTTTTTCCATTGAGAGAAGGATGGTTTTGAAGGAATTTCCAAATTAGCTACACAGGTATTGGCAAGCACCAACCTCATGAGAAACATTTTTTCCACAAACTTGACCTGTTCAAAATAATCTTTCCCTCACCATGATAGGCGTAGCAAGAACCTTGGACCCAGTGGCGGGATTCAAATAATTTAACAACCGGTTCTCTGTCCTAATGATTTCTTCCAACAATCAGTTCACCAAACTGCTCAGGAAGTTAACAACCGGTTCTCCCGAAGTGGTGCGAACCGGCTGAATCCCACTACTGCTTGGACCCAAAGATAAGCTTAGAATGCCTTAAACCAGGAACCTAAGCTCTGTTTCGTTCTCACTTTAGTATTACGTATCAAAGTCAAATTCATCAGGGTTTCCAAAGGAATATGCTCAAGACTGATTCAGCCTTCAACCTTCCGAGGTTGGTAAAATGAGGACCCAGATTGTTGTGGGCAATGTGCTAACTCTGTAAATCACTTAGAGGGTGTTGTAAAACACTGTGAAGCAGTATATAAAGAAATGGCAAGACCTCAAGCATTCAGATTAGCTAATTCCAGCTTGGAATGAATGGGAGAAGCCTGGTGGAGAGAACAGGCCAGTTTTCTAAACATTCTCAGAACTGCTATGTTCTTGACTTCCAAAAGGAGAAATGGACTAAAGTTAGCTCCACAAAATGCAAAGCCCTTGACTGCCGCAAAGAGCAAAGAGCTGGTGAGTAGACTCAGAATCTCTCCAGATAAGTAGAAGGTAGGAGATTGCCCAGATGCATTCCAAACAGTTGCTCCTCGCAATGAGATTGCAAGACAGTGGGTTTTAATATACAAAGTGACAATGGGAATAGCCATCTTGCTTGCCCTGGAATAGTAAGTTCGCAAATTTCCTTTTCTAATCACATTTGGAAATTGCTTGTTTAGCTATTTCTAAGTCATTACAGGCATTTGAATCTCCAAGTGAATTGTCTTTTAATTCTTAATGAATGAAAATTTAAAACATAAGTTTAAGAATGTTTTTAAAAATCAAATAAGCAGCAAAAAGTTAATAAGATCTGATCCTAGAAAGATCCTAGAATGGATGAAGAGTCCAGATAAATTTGGAATAATTTGGGAGACGTAATTGTTTAGATTTTGCAAGACATAATTTTAAACATTAGAGAAAAGCAAAGATTTTAGTTAAAAAAGAAACATGCCCAAGCCTGATCAGTTAATTAACTGGGATATATAAAGTGAAGCAAAATGAAGATAGTCCTCAACTTACAACTGTAATAGAGTCTGTCCATTAAGATAGTAAGTCATAATGGTTGTAAAGCAGGTCACCCACATAACTGACGTGATTTTATGACCCTTTTTGCAGCAGTTAAACAAACATGATGGTTATTAAATGAACCAATTATTCACAACGGGCCATTTTTACCAGAAACCAGAAATAAATGCTACTTTTTGGCAAAAACATTGTTGGTTGGTCGTTTGATTGATTAGCCCTTAGGCCATATCAAAATGCAGAGTTCCAGAAACAAATTATTACTAAAATTTGATAAAAGCAATTTCAAATGAAATTGGAATAAAATACAATAATTTAAGATGTAGATAAAATTATATTTCGGTGTCACCCCTACAATCTACCCCAATCAGTCCCACATATTCAGATCTCAACCGAACCATTTTGCTTAAGTACTGTGCTGTGTTAAATGTTATTTTCAGATTCTGGCCACACATAAGGTAAAGAAACACAACGGTTATTAAATGAACCAATTGTTCACAATGGGCCGTTTTGGCCAAAAACCAGAAGTAAATGCTGTTTTTTGGCCAAAACATTGTAAAACAAGGTCACGTGACCATGAGACATTGCAAACAGCAATACCCAGGGACTGGAAGTGGAGGTTAGCCATCAAAACATCTGAGCCAGGTCAGTAGTTCTCCCAGGGAGATCCATCATAACTTGTAAGCAACTGGTCATAAGTTTAATTCTTGTAAGGTGTTATAAACACATGGAAATAAGCCTCAAGAACAGGTGCAGTTCTCAGTGTTTCCTTGGTTTGGTATACAGTAATCAGATGATGTCATGAAGAGGCTTACAATTAAGAAACATCTGGATTTATATGGATAATATCAATAGACAAGGAACATCTGTTTTGAACCAGAGGTTTCTATTTGTGGGGAGGAGTGGGGAGGCCTTGTTTCCTGTTTTTGAAATTTTTTCATTGGAAGGAATTGACTTCTCCAACCTTTGAATCCTGCTGAAGCAAGAGATTTACACGCGCAAAATTGTTGATTTTCTACTAAAGCAAACCTGAGGGAGAATATTTCATTTTCTGATGAGAATTAAGCAATGTGTGCCTAGACATGGATCTGATGGGGCAGCAAGACAAAAGTTTTGAGTTATTGGCTGGCAAGCAAGCACTGACTGACTGACGATTCTCTATGCTTACCTTCTGTTCAGAAATGAGCACCGGTTGACAATACTGCTTCACAAGGACTCTGGACATACAATCGTACCCAGAATCCTGTAGCTGAATATGAACAACTTGGATCAATCTCACATGTTTTTTAAGCTGGAATCAGAAGAGCTGAAATATTTGTTTGCTAGAAGGGCCCATATCAAATGAGATTCTGTTTTGTGTAGAGCTGCAGCAAAATATGTCTTTTCAGCTCACACCCTTCCTCGGCAGGCATGCCATAGAACCGTGTTTACAGCTGACATCTTAGCTTATTTTGGAAAGGTCCATGTGTTTGTTTGCATAGGACTTTTTGGCTTTCATTGTATCTTTGGCTCCAGCAGACCTGGAAAGTGGCCCTGGAAACCTTTCCCAGAACTCGCCTATAAAAGATTCCTTCACCCTAGTGTAAACATATAATGATGAAAACATAGAGAAATCAATATTTGGATGACTTGTTTACTTGGACTTATATAAAGACTCTCCCTTTAGGGCTTGAGAGACAGAATTCATTCTGAAGACCGGGAGAAAGGGAAAAATACACGTTGAAATCACTTCTGCAGATTGTGAAACGTTTGGCAGGTATGAAAGATTACAGATGGTATTCAACTTACGGCCACAATTGGGCCCAAAACTTCTGCTAAGTAAGACAGCTGTTAAGGGAGTTTTTCCGCATCTTATGAGCTTTCGTACCACAAAAGTGAGTCACTGCAAGTGTTAAGTTAATAAACATGATAGTTAAGTGAATCTGGCTTCCCCAGTGACTTTGCTTGTCAGAAGGGGCACAGAAGGTGATCACACGACCCTGGGACAGTGTAACGATCATAAATATGAGTGAGTTGCCAAGCATCTGAATTTTGATCGCGTGACCATGGGAATGTTGTAATGGTCATAATTGTGAAAAACTGTCTTAAGTCACTTTTTTCAGTGATGTAACTTTGAATGATCACTAAATGAACTGTTGTAAGTCGAGAACTACCTGTACTGCCCCACAGAACTAGGAAATTAAAGCAGCAGAAGAAGAAGGTTTACTGAACTAGGAAATTTGAGGAGAGGGGAGGAGAAATCTCCTCTAGAGTAACCAGAAAGTTTTCCCTAGAACAAAATCAGTGGAGAGGTATTTAACTTCTCAGCCGAAGTACCGACATGAGGTCTTATGAAGAAGACAACTTATCACAGAACGATCTCTTTTTCTGTATGGTTATAGCCTTATATTATAACATGAGCATAACAAACCGTAGCTACAAAATCCTGGTTTTCATAACCAGAGCCTGTGCCGTCTATCTGGATTCAAGGGTCTTGGTAAATGAAATAATTTTATACGGAGCAACAACAATTTTCATACAACGCAAAAATAGTATTGTAATATTTTTTTTATTTCAACATAACTACAATTTACAAATATAAATTGTAACTGTTGCCAAACATCAAAATTTTGATTGCATGACCATGAGGATGCTGCAACGGTCGCTAAGTGTGAAAATGGTCGCTAAGTGTGAAAAATGGTGATCAGTCACTTTTTTCGTTTTAAATTTTCTTATTTTTTTATTTTTGTTATTTTTTTATTTTATTTTTACTTTTTTATTTTTATTTTTTATATTTTTATTTATATCCAACTTTCCATCTTCTTCAGTCACTTTTTTTCAATGCCATTGTAACTTTGGTCACTAAGCCCATTATATCACCTTTCTTGCCACAGTTCTTAAGTGAATAACTGCAGCTGGTATTTTGTATTTTGGATAGAATCTTTTTTTAAATTGTCTTAGACCCCCCCCCCCCTCCGGACAAAGGTGTCCCTCTTTACCAATCTGAAAATCTGGTCACCTTAAATAACACACATCAAAATTTAAAATCTTTAGGCACTCTTAATCTTTACTAAGTTAAAAGAGGCTCACCTTTAGTCAGAGCTTGCTATGCCTTTTTGAAGATCTGCCCCATTTTGGGGATTTCTTCAGTGTTAAACAATGAGGAAGACGGCTGCTAAGGCAAACCAAAATAAAGAAGTGTGGAGCAAAAAAAAAAAAGAAAATGATGGAGAAACATAAAGGCAGAAAATTGTGGTAGTTTGTTATTTGTAGTAATGTGTAGTTTGATCTGCCTTGCTGTGGATGGCTAAATCATAAAAATCAGATTTTTATGATTCCTGAATGGCTAGCAATTTCTAAGTGATTTATAAAAAAAGGAGGAGTCAAGATGGAGGAGGAAATTATTAGAGATGTATTTGAAAATTCTCTAAACAAAAGCCACCAGTTTGTAGACCAGCTGTTCTCCAAGGATGATAAAAAAAACACGTTATCAAACTACTGGAGAGATGCAAACGTGTAGAAAGTTACCAAACTACAGAGGCATCTTCACAAGTAGCTGAAAATGCAGAGGAGTCAGTTGCAATTTTGGAACACAAACCTGACATCAACTTTTATTATAATGGTTTAAACATAAATCTCTCAACACAGCTGAAAGAAGAGCTTTCAGAACTTATAAAAAGACAAGTTTGGGACTTTTTAAGGACATTAACAAGGTTGAGAAATCCTTGAGAAAAAGGGAGGCCTCTGACTGCTTGATAAACTTTCCAGAGAGGAAAGTTTGTATTCCATGAAGACAAGCTGAAAGTAGTGACTTAAATTTATCTAGGATGGATTTTTATTTGTTGTAATTGAAAAAAATCTTAATCTAAAATTTGAAAATGTAACATACATACATATATACATACATACATGTTACATATATATATAATCACACACACACATATAAAAAATGTAACCTAACGAAAGAGAACCAATCACATTTTCCCCTTGTACCTTCTCCTCTCTCTCCCTTTTCTTCTCCTAATTTCCCATTTCTACTTCTTTTTATATTTTATATATAGATAAAACAACAATAAAAGCATACAATTGAAAAATCAAATCTAAAATGCATGGCCTTTAGGAATATTACTATTCCTATGTTATCCCTATGTGAAATATTATTATTCCTATATTATTATTATGTCAAAGTTTACATAGGGAATTACATCATAAAACTTTGGCAAGTGACCAGGAAGCCCCCAAAGCAATCTGATCAGCTTTTCTGCATATTCATTGTAACATTAACACTCTCTTTTTCCCTTTCCTGTTTTCACCACTCCGTCCACCACCTTCATTGCCCCCACCCCTGGAATTTCTAGGCTTCCTTCCAAGCTCAAATTAAAAAAAAAAAAACCATGGAGATTTGCCTCTAAAATGAAACAGAAGGCTCTGCTTCGAATGCTTTAAACTTGATCAATATGGTGATTTTCAACCTGGCTTTTAGTCTTTTTTTTAACTTTATGTTTCAGAGGAAGAAGATTGCCCCCAACAAATAAAACTTCAGGAAGTGAGGTAGCAAAAGGGTTTAGAGATTTCAAGCTCAATGATTCTCAGGACAATCCACTTCCTGTTCTTGAAGTATCATTCCCAGCCGGATGTAGGAAAGTCACAAAATTATCCTCTAGTTTTTCTCATGAAGACCAGAAGATATTTAAGGTCAAAAAGTGCACCAATTCATGAGAAAGGCAGATATATGTAGTCCTCAGCTTACCACCAGTTGTAAAAACACTAGTGAGCATTCAAAGTTACGACCAACCTGAAAAATGAGACAACCAAAGTTCTGATGGATGTATCTCCCCACGGTCATGGGACTGTGTCAGAGTAGATATACACATGAACTGGAATAGGGCTTAGGAACAATGGGAGCTGAAACATTTTGGAGCCTGGCCTTGGCTTAGCTCTATAGCTCTGAGTCTGTGCAAGAGCTAAAAGTGGCCTGCAACTCTGAACTAAACTGGAAACCAATCTCTCCTCTCTAGCATGTTGGAAGAACCACTCTTGGTATTGTATATATGTCTCATGTGTTATATTATATATAAAGAGAAGTTAATGAATCCCGCTGAATCAGTTACCTATGTGTGCTTCTGGATTTGATTGCTGCAACAAACTCTGACATCTTGCATTTTGTGTTTGGTAACATGACCAGGTTTATGGCTGTCTCAGGCAGGGGTGGGTTTCTCGCCCCGTTCCAACCGGTTCGGTTGGAACGGGGCCGGCGGCGTCCTCGTGCACGCATGCAGTGCACGCATGCGTACTAGCGCCTGTGCGATGCTCCAGCTGCTCCTGGAGGATCACGCAGGTGCTGTATGCATTCTGCGCATGCGTGGAAGCGCAGAACTCGTCAAAATTGGGTAAGAAATGCGGGCGGGCGGGTGGATCCTTCGGCGTTCCCGGAAGTTACTTACTTCCGGGTTCGCCGACCAACCGGTTCGCGGGGACCGCCGCGAACCTCCTGAAACCCACCCCTGTCTCAGGCATCCTGTAGTCTTTTGACTATGTCTTACAAATTTTGCCAAAAGTCAGCACATTTGGTTTTGGCAAAACCATGCTATAGCACACAATGGGGTTACTTGATGACCATGGCATTCACACTTATGACTGACATGTTCACTTAACCACCACCACAAAAAATCATAAAATGTTACAATAATTACAACCTACAGCTTTAATGGGTAGACTCCATTATGGTCGTAACTCCAAGACTACATATAGAGCAGTATGGAAAATGAGGAATGATGGTTAAGTTGATGTGTTGTTGTGAGATGCCCAGATTGTACTCTATAATGGATGGTCACACAAATCTTTTAAATATTTTAATTCCCTCTTCTTTATAGTAGCTTATCAGATTATTGTTGTCTAGGAATTGAAGACAGAGCAATTGTTGTTTGATTTCTACCTGATGTTTCTCAGTATCTCAAAGTAGAAGGGATAACTATGGCCATTGGGAAGTTTAAAAATTGTGAGGTGAAGCAGGACTCTACTCTCTCTTCCAATGTTTCCTCCACTCTGGTCAGACAAAGTTGGTCAGGGAAAGAATGGCTAACCCAGGATTACTCTATATTTCCATAGCTGTGTATGTAGAACCAGGGAAATCAAGTCTGGATTTCCCTGGTTCTACTCCGACATGATGAGTAACCACTAATAGCCTTGAATGTGGGCAGCTCTCCCAGTTGGCAGCTGTCACTACACTTGTGGTAGCAACCTCACAGTTTATGAATCATTTTCAATTGTATTTTTTTGTCTACACACGAGTTCTAAATTGAATGTTCTTGTACAATTTTCCTAATGCCATATTTATACATAGTTCCCCAACTATGCACGTGGCACTCTGGGGAGCCGCAGCAAATTCATAAGTGTGCCATGTGCCAAAGTTTTGTTCTTAATGGGTGTGCAAAATAAACTCCAAACAGCCCTACAGTTTGGCTTGACCTCAGGAAATCATTGACAAGCACTTTACCAGCCCTGTCAAAGAAACAATATTGGACATGTATTGTTGTACGATGTATGAAGAATCTGGTGATGTTGGGACAAGTTTCAATCAGGTAATAATTTGGCCTCTAAGAGATAAGTTTGGGATCCATGTGAATGCTAAGGAGACAACCTATGAATAAATTTGGTCTAGATAAGGTCAACATAGCTCACGGCTATCAAGAGCACTGATTTAGAAAGAAACATTACACAGTTCTTAAGAAAACAAACCTTTGTTTCGCCTAGCATTAATTGTTTAATATTTGAGTGTCCCTGAAAAGTTTTATCTAAAAGCCAATTTCAAGGTTGTGATGTGAACTGGATGCAGCTGGAAATAAGAATTACCAGGGAGTATCTGTGTTTTTATCCTGGAAGGCACCCAAAGTTCACTAGACCACACAGTGAGCCTCATCCCATAAAAGAAGAAAGTTCTCTCTGCGAATAGGGATGTTCACAGATGAGTGAGATCATTTAAAGGAGTGGGAGGGAATTGCACATGTCTAATTTATTGTATGAATCATATAATGAAGATGTGCTGGAAATCTATTCACTGAAGTCTCCCAGCGCATATGATATTCTTGAGTATACAAAGACAGGGTTGCTTTATATATTCTGTGAATGTGACTCTTGAGAGGTGATGATCAACAAGCAGTACACTGCAGGCTTCGCACAGATTTCTAGGGCTTTTGTTATCATGAATGGCTGAATCCCTCTTCATTTATTCATTTATAAACAGAACAACTCATAAAATTAGACAGTATTTATTGTTCATTTAGCCATATAGTTTTCCACTGTGGATACAAAAATCTCTCCTCTGTTTTCGGCATCTCCCTCTCCATTTGCAGTAATTGCTTTGTCTTTTTGCAAGGAGAAAAAAAAATGTAGTCAAATATTTTCATTGTCCTCACTTGCCTTATTTATTTACATATTTACTTACAAGGGTTTATATAGAGTTCCAATTCAAAAAGACACTGAGCACTTATATTGTATTCCCCCCCCCTTTACAGTAAGAAAGGGGAATAAAAATGGTGTAAATGCATAAAAATGAACAATTACTATGGAAGTTCCAAAGGAAACTTTGGTTTCCAAAGACTGAACAAAAAGACAAATAGGTTTGTTATTCATAGCAGTTTTATTCTCAAGGTTTAAAACTGTCACACATTGAGAACTGTAGTAAGGCTGATCTCAGGCAATGTGCTGTTGCAAACAAGGGGGCTGCGACAGAGAAGGCTTAACTCCAAGATGATGTGGATGACAACATCCGCCCCCAATAAAGGGACTCTGACCCACCCACTCATCTATATCTTATTGGATGAGCAGAAGCCAGAAGGAGAAGGACATCCCATAGACATCCAGATGTCATGTAGCCTTTTAATATTCAGTTCTACAACAAGAGAGGAGGTTCAGATTCAAATATAAAACAAAGCCTTTTAAAATATGAAACCACTTTTTAAAAATAGCAGGAATCCAATTACATAATATCCAACTGAAAAATAATAGGTCTGGGGTTAAAAAAAGTTTCAATCTGGAATCAAAGAGGACAATAAACTCAGCATCAAGTAATCCTTTCTGTGAAGAATTCTAAAGCCAAGAAGACTTTATCTTGTCCTAATGATCATCCGCTTTAGCCTAGGGAAGATTTATTGGGATAAATCAGTGTTTCTCAACCTTGTCAACTTGAAGATGTCTGGACTTCAACTCCCAGAATCCCCCAGCCAGCATTCTGGGAGTTGAAGTCCAGACATCTTCAAGTTGACAAGGTTGAGAAACACTGGGATAAATGATGTAATAACCAAATCTTATAGGCTGTTCAGAGTTGTGACATCACCCCATTCACTGCAGGTTTTGTTTTGTCATCCTTTTCAGGACCACCAGATAATTCTCACTGAAAAATTCTACAGCAACAGCAGAGTATGCGAAAGCAACAGCTATGGTTGCCACCAAACCCTCACTACACCATCTCATTCTTTTAAAAAAACTGTTAAAAAGTTATGAAAGTGAATAAAGATTAATGTGGCAACATTAAAAAAAAGAAACTGAAGGCTTGATTTTGGCTGCTCAAGAGCAAACTGTTCAAACGAATGCAATCAAAGCAGAACTGAAAAATCACCAAATGATTCAAAGTGCAGATTGCGCAAAGAAGCAGAAGAAACAAGGGGTCACATACTCAGCTAGTGTAAGAAAATCACACAGACATATACTCTTGCTAGTGTAAGATCATGTTCACCAAAACAATTCAGTGGAACATCTGTAAAAATTATAATATACGAGTAATGAAAAATTGCTGGGAACGTATAATTGAAAAAAAATATTAAAAAGTGAGCAGGTTTAAATATTGTGGGATTTCTGACTGTAGACAAAGTTTTGGCTCATAACCCACTAGATGAAACTCTAGTTGCAAAGAAGAAATTGTGGATAAATGAAGTAGCAACACCAGGGGATAGCACAATAGAATAATATTAGAAGAGATCAGAAAGTGTCAAGATCTGAAAATTGAAATTGAAATAATCTTTACCACAAACCAGCCATGTTAGTCCTGGTACATTGGATGCCAAATAAAAAAAAAATCTTGGATGGCACTTAGAAAATCTGCACATTCAGAAAATCTGCATCTGTCAATTGCAAAATGCCCCATTGCTTGCAACTGCATATATACTGATACATTACAACCTAGATTCTTGGGTATGCAATGCACATGAAGGCCAACACCAGCTAAAGAACTGGCAGCTGTGACTTCATATTGTTGTGAACAGATAACAATTATTAATAATCCACAGTTTTAGATTCTTCATGTGCCACTTAACCCCTTTGTCATCCCAAGCTCCAGCTTCAGGGTGAAAACAATTTCTTGTTGCTAGATAACACAGATAAATGAAAGCTGGCCATGCTTGAAAATAAGGTAATGGGGAAGAAAGAAATGAATTATAGAGCCCCTGTAAACACTTTCCTGTGAAGTACCATCTCTTCTGATTAATAATGGAGAATGGGCAGGCAAAGGGACGGTTTAAAAAAAATCCCCATCGCAATCCCAGATGTGACTTCTTCTTCTATAAAAGCCTTCTTGATGCTTTCTCCAGATAAAATGGAACTGCATCTTCCAGGAATTGCAGTCCCAACACATACAGAAGGTTTCAAATAAAGGAAGAATTTCTCTATAAGCATCATATCCATTATAGGACATCATTAATCAATCAATGACAGGGAGATGGATTGCTGAGGCTCTTGGCCACAAATAAAAGCCAAATCTACCCCCAGTTAGCTCGGTACATTAACAAATCAGCTCCCTAGATTGGTCATGCACAGTAAAGCACAGAATACTGATGCCCTGAGACCAATTAAAACATACATCAATTTCTTTCGAATGGATTTTACTCCATTTTATAAAGTGTTCTGAGGCAGACAGAACTCCATAAAACAGTCATAAGTATTTGTTCAGCGCTCTTGTAACTTAAGAGAAGTCACTGACCACATGGCCATAGGTCGAGGACCAGCTTGTCTGTTAAATCTATCATTATCTGCCTGAACTGATCCTGCTGAAAAGAGCTCACTTGATCTAGGCTGGATTACCTGCATGGATCATGGTGATTTTGCACAACTGGGGATGGCAGCAAGACTAAGCACAATGCACTTTGTTTGGTTTATTTTAAATCTTTTGAATAAAGAGTATAACTGAGACCAAAATAAAAATAATGATGATTCATTAACCGTTCTGTCAGCAACTCTAAAGGCCCAATCTTTTTATGAAATTAAAGAACTGGTTTTTTTTAATAAGTATCTATGAAATAGTGGATGAGAAAACTCATGATCTATTCTCCAGCCAACCAAGACCAACTCTAGGTCTGAGGCGCTTCTGCCTATCTTAGTATCTGCTTTTTGTTTTAATGTCATGTTATGAAGTAACCCAATCTTCAGCAAATAGGTTAGATTAGATTAGATTTGTTTTATTTATATGCCGCCCTTTTCCGGGAGGGACTCAGGGTGGCGAACAACTCAAGGGGGGGGGGGGGGAAGGGAACATAGAATACAATACAAGTAGTTAAAATAGCCAAGAATCACACAGCCACACAGGTCAAGAGGGGAGGGGAACTCATCAACCCCAGGCCTGCCGGCACAGCCAGGTTTTGACGGCTTTCCGGAAGGCCAGGAGAAAGGTGAGGGTCCGAATCTCCGCGGGGAGTTCGTTCCAAAGGACCGGAGCTGCCACAGAGAAGGCCCTCCCCCGGGTAGTAGCCAGATGGCATTGGCTGGTAGACGGAACCTGGAGGAGGCCGACCCTGTGTGATCTAATGGGTCTTTGGGAGGTAATTGGCAGCAGATTGGGACCAGGAGGAGGCTGCTGCCAGCATTACTGCCGGTTCACTGCATGTGCATGGCCAGTTGCCTATAAATTGTTCTGCGTATGCGCAGAACATTAAAAAAGGACGTAAAAACATGCCGGCAATGGCATGGGTGACTGGGGAACTGGTTCGGGGGTGTGGCCAGCCTGCCGTCCCTACTGGTTCAGCGATCCTGTGGTAACCGGTAGCAACCCACCTCTGATTGGGACCTGAAAATGGAGAATCATAGCTGTTCTGAGGCCCAAGAAGAATGTAACACCAATGAGTCCTGCCAGAGACTGCCAAAGGCTGGGTTCAGACATTACACAAAGCCAAAATGGAAGCTTGTTCATTTTGGCTTGCCTATAGGCTGACTCCATCACTTGGGTTGTATAAATCATGGTTTATGGCTTAGTGAGTTACGTAATCCCAGCAACAAGTTATGGTTTCTTCAACAAACCACACTGAAACAAACCATAACATAATGCAATGTATTTTGTATTCCTCCAAGTGCTGTTTTCCCTTTTCCTTTCAATTTCTTCCCCGAAAATTTTCTCTCCCAGCTTTTTACATGCACAATCTTTTTACATGCACAGTCTTTATATGCAGGCTTTGTCAAGGAAAGTAAAGGAATAAGGAGATCTACTGCCATGAAGAGTCAAAAAGTGAAAAAGATGAGACTGTAAATTATAAAACATTCTTACATAAAGCATCTATATCATTGCATAATCTTTAGTTAGGTTTATAGAGTAAAACAATACTCCCAATTAGGGCAGCCCTTCACTTTGAATGTGAAAAGATCCTTTAAAGCAGACAGGAACTGTACACTTACCACTTCTCTTCAGCTGTCAATCAAATCTTTCAGGGAATCAGCAAGCTGAGCGCAGCTACACTATTCCAGGAGAAGATGCAGCCTTCTATTCTGCAAATATTTCTATATTTCATGCAAAGGCATGAAGAAAGCCAGCTGGATGACATTGGGTCAGTCAATCTCTTTCCCCCAACTCACCTCACAGGGCTGTTGTTCTGGGGAAAACAGAAGAGGGAAGGAGTATTGGGTATGTTTACTGCCATGTGTTATTTAAAATAATAATAATAGAAGAAGAAGGAGGAGGAGGAGGAGGAGGAGGAGGAGGAGGAGGAGGAGGAGGAGGAGGAGGAGGAGGAGGATGGATGGATGGATGGATGGATGGATGGATGGATGGATGGATGGATGATAGGTAGGTAGGTAGGTAGGTAGGTAGGTAGGTAGATAGATAGATAGATAGATAGATAGATAGATAGATGATTGATAGATAGATAGATAGATAGATAGATAGATAGATAGATAGATAGATAGATAGATAGATAGATAGATAGATAGAAGCAGAGGTGGTATTCAGCAGGTTCTGACCAGTTCTGGAGAACCAATAGCAGAAATTTTGAGTAATTCGGAGAACCGATAAATACCACCTCTGATTGGCCCCACCCCATCTATTCTCTGCCTCCTGAGTCCCAGCTGATCGGGAGGGAATGGAGATTTTACAATATCCATCCCCTGCCATACCGACCAAGCCACACCCACCAAGCTACTGGATGGATGGATGGATGGATGGATGGATGGATGGATGGATGGATGGATGGATGGATGGATGGATGGATGGATAGATAGATAGATAGATAGATAGATAGATAGATAGATAGATAGATAGATGGATAGATAGATAGATAGATAATGGATGAATAGATAGATAGATAATCCCTCTTCCAAAATTTATCTTTCCTCCTTCCAAGAATCAAAGATTGTCTTTCTCTAACCCATTTTTGTTCCTGTCTCTGCAGAGCTAGGCATAGATAGTGAAAACAACAAAAAGTGGTTGCGCTGACATTAACCAAGCTTGGGCTCTTTGTACATGTAAATCTTGTGTGCAGGAAGGGGTGGAGGTTGTGTCACCACAGGGCAGTGCTGCTTTCATCACTTTGTTCCTTACATTCATTATCTGATACAATACCATCACAGAAAGATCAGAGCAAAGAATATAGATCACCTTTGATCAAATTAGCCGTCACTTTCCACTTCCCAAAGGAAGACAGACGCTCTGCCCCTTTCTGTGTGTGACATTTCCCTGTACAAAGGGTGGGGGCTTGTGTCGCACCAGCACAACATTCTTTTTGTCAGTCTTCGATCCATAAATGGTCTCTGCTTTGTTCATGTCGTCTTTGCAAACACGCAAAATGAAGGCCAAATCAGTGATGAAATTCAATTTTTTTTACTACTGGTCTGTGGGACTTGGTGGGCATGGTGTGGCTTGGTGAGAGTGGCTTGGTGGGCTTGGTGTGACTTGGTGGGCATGGCAGGGGAAGGATACTGCAAAATCTCCATTTCCACCCCACTCTGGGGCCAGCCAGAGGTGGCATTTGCCGGTTCTCCAAACTACTCAAAATTTCCGCTACCGGAACTGGTCAAAACCTGCTGGATTTCACCCCTGGGCAAAATGTACTATTTTCATGGGCTTTCCAGACATTGCTTGCAGGCTCTGAAATCGTACAATTCTATATTGAATGCCTCCAAGAGCCCTTTGGATTCCTCCTGATAAGTTTTATTGCTGGTATTATTCATTTATTTACTAAATAGATTCATATGACTGCCACATCCCAACTCCTGAGTGGCTAACCTGTTAAAAACAGTAGTGGGGGGGAATCAACAAATGTTTAAAAATGTACAGTGGCTGCTGAGGATAAGCCAAAACAACACAACAGAAAACTCTCAGCAAGTCATCTAACCTTCAGATCCCAGGCCCTGCAGCACATCCTGGCCTTCAGTGCTTTGTCTAGCCATAAAGCATTGTGCAACAGTAGCCATAGGAGTACAGCAGTAGGAGGCAGATATTAACGCACCGACCCTTTGGTTTCCTGCATGACTAATTCTATGTTTCATAAGAAGATTCTTCCCCCAGGAAGTGGAGGATGAAGCGAACATGACTAAAAGCCTGAGTAGAAAACAGAATAAACCTGGCTACCGCAAACACATTTTGTCAACTAACCAGCCAAGCTGACCTTTTTCTTTTTCAAAAAATGTCTATGAATATGCTTCCTCTTTAATTGACATAGAATCGAAGACACATAGGGCTGGAAGGCACTTCAGAGGTCTTCTTGTCCAACCCCCCGTGCTCGAGGCAGTAGACTTATACATCCAAGTCAAATGGTTGACCAGTCTATTTTTGAAAACCTCCACTGATGAAGCACCTACAACCCCAGGAGGCAAGCTATTTGACTGATTAATTGCCCTCACTGTTAGAAAAGTTCTCCTTACTTCTAGATTGGATGTCTCTTTGACAAGCTTCCACCCATTATTTCTTGCCCTGCCCTCTGGTGCCCTAGAGAATAAATCAGTCCCCTTCTTCTTTATGGCAGAGAACATAGAGAACCTCAGAAGAGCTCTGCTGAATCAGATAAGCGGGCTATCTTGGTCTGTGTACTACTGAGAAATTGTCACTGAGCCACAAATATGCCAGACTTTCTACCTGATTATAAGAAGTTTATAACAGATGGAAATTTTGTCAATTCTGTGGAAAATGAATGCTGGCATCTTAAGGTATTGTCTACTTAGGAGATCCAAGTTATGTTATACTCAACATTAAGCAAATGGGAAAAAATAACAGAGTTGGAAGGGACCTTGGAGGTCTTCTAGCCCAGGGGTAAGCAAACTGCAGCTCTGGAGCTGCATGTGGCTCTTTCCTCCCTCTGCTGCGGCTCCGTCACTGGACAACAATTTTGAGAGGAGCTTCCAGGTGGAAGAAGCACAGTGTGCCAGGAGAAGACTCTATGGCAAGGAAAGGGTTTTCCAGTTGTCTCCACAATTGATAGGGCTTTCGGTTATGACAGGTAGAGGGAAAAGTATGCCGTGCTAGGAGGAGACTCTATGGTGGGGGAACTTAACTTCAGGTCAGCTTCAGAACTGAACAAGGGGCTTCCGGTTAGGACCTTTTTGGCTCCCAGTGTTTTCTTTTCTGTGGGAAACGGGTCCAAATGGCTGTTTGATTGTTTAAGTTTGCTGACTCCTGTTTTAGCCCAACCCCATGCTTAGGCAGGAAACCCTATACCATTTCAGGCAAATGATTATCCAATCTCTTCTTAAAAACTTTCAGTGCTGGAGCACCCACAACTTCTAGAGGCAAGTGGTTGCACTAATTGTTCTAACTGTCAGGAAATTTCTCCTTAGTTCTAAGTTGTTTCTCTCCTTGATTAGTTTCCACCCATTGCTTCTTGTTCTGCCCTCAGGTGCCTTGGAGAATAGTTTGACTCCCTCGTCTTTGTGGCAACCCCTGAGATATTGGAACACTGCTATCATGTCTCCCCTAGTCCTTCTTTTCATTAAACTAGACATACCCAATTCCTGCAACAGTTCTTTACATGTTTTAGCTTGTTACTTTCCCCTACCACAAATCCTCAAGAAACCAAAAAAATGCAGATCATGTGAAACAAATTGGGGGAAGGTTTTTGCAAACTGATTCAAAACAATTACTTTGAATACTTATGTAAAAATGGAACCCTTTTTTAAACTGTAGTTGAAGTTTAGCAGTAGCAGAATGACATCATTCTGCACAACTGAAGGCTCAGAATAAGTTGTTCAGCAAATATTTGGCCAGTTTCGCAAATCTGACAGATGACTAACAAGCTGTCTGCTTAGATCAGTGTTTTGTAGGCTAATTCTCTGTCATTAAGAACCAGAAAAACCACACTGGGTATACTCCTAATTTATGAGCTATGCTACAATTTGACTGAAGAGAATCACATAGACATGAGGGCAAAATTATTGCATTAACAAAATTAAAAGTGGGATGCAGTTCAACCTTATCTAATTTATTGCCGTTCAGGTGTGTTGAGTTATGACTCTTGCCATTCCCAACAACGACTAATTTCCTATTCAGAAAACTAATCAGACACTGGTGACAATTTAAGACTGTGCAAAGCCTTTAAAAGATGCCGAGTACCTACTGACACAATCCCTTCGCTAGCCTTTGATATACAGAAGACACTTCTGTTGTTACTTTCGACTGGGAGAAGTAAAAATTCCCGTCTTGATGCTTCCCACTGAAAGATTTAAGAAAACAAACATCTCCATTTTTTGAGAGGAGATGCTGCCTCAAAAGAGATTGCTGCAGCAATAAATGACCAGAAAGCTTGGCACAGTAATGCCTCTTCTTATAAGTAAGTGACTAACCTTTCTTTCACCATCTTTATCATTTATTTATTACATTTATATGAAACCCCCTTCTCTTCTTTTTGCTGTTTCCCATTAAGTTGTTAAAGGGGACAAGAAGAAGGGAAAAGAGGCAAGGGTTATTAAAATATAATGCAATACAAAATTATTTATTGGCAAAGTGTGATAGGACACACAATGAATTTGTGTGACAAGAGCATCCTTGCATGAACATTTCATTTATTCATTCATTTATTCACTTATTTACTAAATATCAAAATTGGGGACTTATTTTCAGCGTGTGCATGCTGTTTTAAGCCATTTCTTCAATGCCACTTCTGTCAAAGAAGGATACATAAACAACTATATTAAGCTGCGAAAGTCAGGTTATTTTTGGAAGCAAACTGAAAAGCTTTATCTCCCCCCCCCTTCATCCTCAGCATAAATTGCTTTGTCAGGATGAGGCAGCCAACTGCCCATGACTTCACAGCCAGCTGCATAGTTAATGCAGCATTGCAACAAAATGCAAAGCAGTGTAGAAACTTCTGTGGCCAGGAAAATATTTTTTAAAAAACACAAAAGGATCAAGATTCATAATCAAACTTGCCTTTAGGGCATTTGATCCCACAGAACTGAGACTGGTCTAAAGGATAAAAATTAAATATGCCACCAACTGGCAAATATAACTTTGTCTCAGTTAATTAAACTGGATGCTCAGATGTAAAAGGCCTGCTAAGGTTTATTTTACTTTTAAAAAAAGGTTTTCTTGAGGTTTTTCCTTGCCTCAGATAGCAATAGCACTTAGATTTATATACCGCTTTACAGCCCTCTCTAAGCGGCTTACAGAATCAACAATTAAATATTCTCCCCAACAATCTGGCTCCTCATTTTACCCACCTTGGAAGGATGGAAGGCTGAGTCCCCCTTGAACGTGGTGAGATTCGAACTGCCAAACTGCAGGCAACTTAGAGCCGAGGTGGCGCAGTGGTTAGAGTGCAGCACTGCAAGCTACTTCAGCTGACTGCAGTTCTGCAGTTCGGCTGTTCAAATCTCACCGGCTCAAGGTTGACTCAGCCTTTCATCCTTTCGAGGTGGGTAAAATGAGGACCCGGATTGTTGGGGGCAATATGCTGACTCTGTAAACTGCTTAGAGAGGGCTGAAAGCCCTATGAAGCGGTATATAAGTCTAACTGCTATTGCTATTGCTATTGCTAACTTGCAGTACTGCACTCTAACCACTGCACCACCATCCCTTAAGCAGTACATTAAGGCAAATGTACCCTCCTGCTCGTTACCTTGTTTCCCCCCCCCCAAAAAAAACCCGTACACAATCTGGTATTTGCTGTTTCATAAAAATACAGTAGACAAACACGGACATTTTTGACATTTTGTGGTCTTGTGATTTGAAGGCACTCCTTGAAGTCTGTGTTTCTCTACAAATCTGAAGGAACTTACGGTAACAGCAGAAAAATGGAAGAACTGGAACTATGCATAAACATATACAATATGTAACATGACAAAATCTACTGATATGAGTCCCACCCTTTTTTTACAGCAAAGCTTTAATAAAATTGTGGAAGACTTTAGATTACTTTTTGCTCTGGGTAAGAGAGCCTCACTCTACATGCTCTAGTGACAACCTGCCAATCAGTTGTTCCCTGGTAGAATGTTGTGATAGGTGTTCTTTCCACTATATCTAGAAGCAAATTCTACCTCTACCTGGATAGACAAACAGACAGACAGAGGATCTTGTAGTAAAAGTAAAAGTAACATTTCTACAGAACAAGTTGCATCCAGCCCCGGAGATGTTATTAGGAGCCACCCTTGATTTGAATTAACAGGTGGCACAGTGGTTAGAGTGCAATACTGCAGGCTACTTCTGCAGACTGCCGGCTGCCTGCAATTTGGCAGTTCAAATCTCACAGGGCTTCCATCCTTCTGAGGTGGGTAAAATGAGGACCTAGATTATTGGGGGCAATTTGCTGACTCTGTAAACCGCTGAGAGAGGGCTGTAAAAGAACTATGAAGCAGTATATAAATCTAAGTGCTATTGCTATTGCTATTGCTATTGCTATTGCTATTGCTATTGCTAATCCAACTCCCTGCCCAGTGGAGGATCCACTACAGCATCTCAGATACAGTAATCAACTCTCCAGCCTTTGTCTGAGGACTTAGACCTAACAAAGGAGAACCAATCATTTAATAGGCAGCTTGATGCACTAGCTGACAGCCCATCTAGTCATTCCTCCAGATGTCTAGTCTGAACTTTGTCCCATTACCTGATTTGAATCTGTAATTTTAATCCATTGGCTCTGGCCCTGACCCGTGGGACAATGCTATCGAGAATATGTGTGTTCCTTCTGTGTGACAATCCTCCTAAAGGCTATTATCACACTTCCAGTTAGTGATCCATGTTAGCCACTTCAGTTTTCTCTCATATTTCTTTTCTGAGGGGAATTTGCAGCTGTACATTTAGTGCCCGGTTTCAGAAAATTTCCCATTCTTCCTGGACACTTTTCTCCTTCAGGGTTTCAAGCTATTAATCCCTGGAGTTCATTTCCTCCTTTAAATCCCTATGCATGTTAGAATAACAGAAGCTGCTAATTATCATTTTGTGCTTTAATAAGACTGGTTGATTCAGAAAGGCCTCATCAATATCTTCTGCCCACGAAGTGGTCTATTATAAATTCCCTAAATGGTGTCACTTTTATCTCTTTCTCCTTTTGCTATTTCCTAAATACTTTCATTGAGATTTCCATGCTCTCCTGGATTTAGTACAACTATTCTTCCTATAATGTGCTTGTAGTCTTCCAGTAATGCCTATATCACTGGTCTAGTTAAGATCTCTAGTTCTCTTTCTGTTTATTCTGTGTATTGTTGTAGAAACATTTAAGGTTTTAAATACCACCTACTCATCCTGTTTCACTGCCTGATAAAATTCTAGGTTCCCATGGTGACTTTCCCATGATTGCTGGAATATACATTTCTGGTCTTTGGCCACCTTTTTGCTCTTTTAAAGCTTTCCAGAAGAGAGTGATAAGGCATCTGCCAAATATTTCTTCAAAACGGCTTTCTAAAAAAAGCTTGACATGCAGAGGTGGGCATCACATAATGCAACAACCTGTTCGCCTAGAACCAAAAATGTGAGCACACGCATATGCACACCTGTTTTGCTTGTGTGTGCGCCTTCCAGGCATGCGCACGGCATCAAAAACACAATTATATAGGATGGGATAGCCCCGGGGCAGGTAGGAGGGCCCAACCTCTGATCAGAACTGCCGGTTTGCCTGAACCTGCCCGAATTGGAAGCAGCAAACCTCTGTTAAGGTGGTTTGCAAATGGATAAATTACTATTGGAGGCATGAACCATCAGAGTGTATTTTTTTATTATTAAAAGGCAAATAAATGAAATTGCTTACTATTGCTTTCTCTAGTTTGCGAGATGTTTTCTACAAACCCAGTTTATCTGTCACTTTGGAAGGGGAGGCAGGTGAGCATATTTTAAAACAATCCATTGAACTGCAATGGATACATCATTTTCAAAAAATCTCTGTGAAGCATATCTAATTTCAGGGATTGCAAATAAAGATGGCATTAGAAAATCAGTGATTACAGAATTTTCCCAATTATTTTTTTGTTTTAATTAAACAAAAATAGTAGTGTATAGACTGCATAGAACAATGGATATGGCTAAAGCTTGTAAATTACTAAAAAATGCTGTATGAACATCTTAATTGATCAAAGTTTTATTAGATGGTGGAGATTACCATCTATGGACACATCTGCAATGATCATGGTATATAGAACTTGTGATGGAATTGGTTTTGGGCGCCACAATATACCAATCTAAACATAAGAAGAGTGTAGCATGAATCATGAATGAAAAAAAGTAGGTATGTTCTCCTAAAATTCACAAAAATATGTACTATAAAGTTGGATCATTTAGTACACACATGGAAGTGAAAAAAAGTTTAATTATGAATGACAAGTGTGAATTGATATTAAGCAATTGTGGGTGCATATAAAAATAGGCATTCATAAGTTAGTGGTAGTTACATGTTTTGAACCGATGAATACTGATAATGAAAGAACCATAATTATTCTTTTAGGTGACAAAAGTAGGTGGGAACTGAAACAGGAGTATAGAAAAAGTGACTGAGCTATTTGGAGGCCCAAGATAGAATTGTCAATGAACAGTTCAACAATGATCAACTATGGAAATGTGTGTACTATTTATGCAGACAATGCTGTATTGTTAGGTAAGTTTCTGAATTATTTGCATAGAATATGTTTGTGTGATGTATTGAGGAGTGTAGATCACAATATTAATGTATCAAAGAACTAAGTAAATTGGGAAAATTGAATGAAAGATTGTCAGTTTTCTATAAATGGCAAACAAATAACAGTAAACAGGTGAATTTGAATACCCAGACAGTAAGTTTATTAAGATGAGTAAAAAAAAAAGATTTATCAATTTTGATAGATGTATGGGGGTAATAAATTGTCTATTGTGAGGAATAAAAGTGTTTAACCAAAAGAAGCAAAAATATCTGCATTTCTAGACACTTTATTATATGGAGACGTGAGGCATATAATAAAAAACATTAAAGCTCAATACAGTGAGAATGAGTTATTTAAGAAGTGTCTGATAAAAGATACACAAACAAAAAATAATAGCTGATGAATTGTTTAAATAAATCGAATAAAAAGTGGCCTACACAAAATAAATATGTTTGATCATATAGAGAAAATTAGTAAGAACTAATTCTGAATTATAAAACAAATATAGGAAGGCAGAATGAATAAGTCAAGAGAAAGGGGAACCCTGAGAAAATGATGGTTGAACCTGATGAAATTCTTCAGAAAAAGGAGCTGACTGGCAGGGAACATTAAGGATGGCTTGAATGGTGTAAAGGCACAGAGAGGTATATATAGTGATTACTCTTGGTGTAAGTAATATTTTTTCTTGTTTATTTCTTGCTTTTTTAATTGTTTATTACTTTTTATTATTTTTCTTGTGTAACATTACATTTGGCATAAGACTTATTTTCCCCACTCATAACTGTAATTTTGTAAAACACCACAAAAATCTGGCTTTTGTTAAGTCTTAAATCACCTGGCTTGTATTCTTAAGAATAGTCACATTAAATATTTTTGTGTCCTGAACAACATAATGAATTTTCACTTCAAGTATACGAAAGTACATGCAAAACTATACGCAATAAACATTCTGAATGGCCTGTTTTATCTTGTTATGGCAATTGGAGAAAATTCTCAGGTGAGAAGCCTCAGTTGTAGTAAGATGTAAAAATTTCTGCTGCTTGGTTTTATCATACATCTAACAGCTTTTATGGTAAATTTCACTGCTGTGCTGTTTTTATCTTGAAATCTCATACATGAGAACTTCCACCATTAATATATTCCTTTCCAGAATTCTTAATGGCGAAAGGACCAACAAAACTGCTAAGATTCAAATCTCCATGCACCAAGTGTTATAATAACCATTTATTTGATAGCCTTAAAGAGCAATGCTGACTTTAATTCACAAACTAAACATTGGATTCCGGTAAACAGCTTTGAAATATGAAGAATAAAAAAGGAGTCAAGAGATAATACTGGAATACTATTTTATTTTCCCCCCTCCTGTAAAATGGCTTGTACTTCCAAAACATACAATAGTTAAATTATGTTAATATTCATTCACACTGTTGTACAAAAGGCCAATTTCACAAATATAATTCAGAACATTAACAGCTGGTAACACTCTAAAGTCAATATTGCCATTTCCATCTTTCAAGTGGATTTGTCCAAAATAAAATCTCTAGGAATGGTTTTGATTAATGAGTTCTATCTATGTTCCTTACAATTTAGTCTTATTAGGCAATGAATTACCTAACATGTTACATTAAAAAATTAAGTTGGATAATTATTTGAACAGCTTATTTTACCAGGATGAGTTTCTTGCATATTTGTTTACCAAGCCTGATCAACAGCTAAGATAATATTTTCAATATGCTGTTCCTATGAAGCTGAGACTCCCCTGCATGTATTTCTGAGAGGTGTTTTTTTTTCCAGTAAGATGCCAAATGATTGCTTGCTCATCATTACAGATATCACCCCAATTTCAAACTAGGCAATCTTGAATATATTTTAGAGCAGAGGTGGAAAATGTGGCTGAGCTACAACTTGCATTATCCCTCTCTACTATAGATGTGGACTGATTAAAGCATTATCTAGTAATAGATAATAGTGAGCTGAAAATACCATTTAAAAGAGGCCCAGATTCCTATCAAGATTCCAGGGAACACTGTTTTCATAGGACAGAATGCCCCAAAGCCTGGCTAACACCCAAATCAATCAATACCCACTCTAGTGTGCAGACTGGTGGCTTTCAGTAGTTATTTCTAGGTGAAGACGGTTATCAGGAAACTTGTAATCAGATAAATTCAACATTAAAATAATGTATAAAAGAGTCTCCAAATCTAAAGTATCACTTATACAGGTACCTAATATGTCTAACACAAATTTGTCTTCAGTTTTTTGGAATAAACCAATAATATACATACATTTTGCCTATTCCGAATTATTTAAAGATATAAGACTTAGAATCATTTAAGACTCTAAGGTTACTATAATGGTTTCCTGCATAGAATGGATTTTCTGTAGGAATGTGCAAACTGTACCATGCATGGAACTGTGTTGAGTAGCCAATATTCTAAGTGAACCATGCATGTTTTGTAATCTTTGGATTATATATAGAACAAAACAATGCTGTTCCACACATTAGTTTGCGGAAGAGGAGGAGGAAAATTGGAGGCAGGCAGGCAATTGGAGTATGACACCCAGAGCAACCAGAAGGGGGGCCTTACCCTACTCATCCCATATCACTCCTGGATCTTTATGGATTCCTTCTAGAGTGTTGTTTCATCCAAAATTCAGAGCAATGAAATGTTTAAACAACATATGTTCTATTTCACACATATCTGAAGTTTGATGCAGACCTGATTTTGGTGTGATCTGTTACATGCCCAGGTTCTTAAAATATTTTTAAACTAATTAGTAAGTCACCATTTTGTAATACCAGCCCCAATTCAATCCATGACACTCCTACTCAAAAGTATTTTTTAACACCAGGAGTTTGAAAAAGACATCCAGAAATGTATGTCAAAACTACTGTAAATAAGACTGCATTTAAAATAAGTATTATCGACTACTGATATTCACATGGAAGGGAACTAGTGAAAATATTTTTTTCCTCTAACAGCTTCTTGGTAATTATCCCAGCTGTTGATGCAATCTTTCATGAGTCATATTTTCACCATGACTCTGGGCAGGAATTCATCCTGATCACTAACCAGCCATACTGATTGCTATTAAAATAATATAATGCCAATAACAATTACAATACTTTGATAACCAGATGTCTCACATATCCTATATACCATGCACCGCCTCCTTTTAAGTCCTCTAGCTCCTGCTTCTGTACTTACTAGATGTACTCACTAAAACTACAAGATGCCTCTCAATGAAGCAAAGATATTTCTTTGTATAAGATATCTCAACAATCTAGGTTGTTTTATTAAAGAACAACAGCTTTCCAACTAATTAAAAACATCACCTTAAGAACAATTTAGGACTATTTAAGATTTTTTAAATGAAAGGAAGCTACTATCCTATTTCAATGTTTCAGAGATATTTGACCATAAGATTAACTTCAGTCTTTTTAAATATAATTTTTGGGATGAATGCTAAGTTAGATGAACAACTATCAATTTCTCCAATCAGATTCAGATCTGTAAAAGCCCATGTACTGAAGGGAAACATCTGAATTTGCTTGAAGCAATCTCCATGGAACAGTCCATTACAGGGAACTGAATGGCTTAACATTCATAATCTCTTTATAGAAATTATTAATTGTTCCTGTGCCATTGCCTGGAAACTATAAGAAGATATAAGCATAAACAAGAAAATGGATATACAGCTGGAATATCTGAAGTCATTTAGACAGTAATGAATTAGTGTAGTAAAAATGGATAACCACATTGCTTTTAGTGCAAAACACATAGGCAAATCCATCAGCTGACAAACAATTATTGCTGTTATGGAACAATGAATTGTTTCAATGGCATTAAAAATATCTGAGGTTTTGCAGTTTCTAAACTGGCATTGTTTAATGACCCATGGTAATAACAACTATATATGCATATAATAAAATGTTCTTATTTACTTAACAAAAGGGAGGGCAACCATGTATTTTGACTTATTTGCACAGGTCAACCTGTTCAAATGTATTTTGCATTTGCAATTTTTTGACTGATAGAAATTTTTAAAACCTTATGAAGTTTCAGAAAAATCTAGCATACTTTTTTCCTGAAATTCTAATTGCAGGGACAACTAAGACTTCAGAAAGTCTGCTGTTCATAAAGAACAAAATACATCAGCAATGAAATAAATAATTATTGGGTTCTAGAGTAGAAAAGCTAACACAAATAATACAGAAACATTTCCTCACTGACTACAGTATAAGAGGAGGAATTGTCCAGAGAGACTTACAAGGTGATCAATTAATATTTTATACAGACATTAGTGGATCTCCCAACACAGGTTAGCGTGACTTGCACTGACTTTTAAATAAATATTTATCAAGGTATTTATTGGAAAAAGCAGGGAAGAGAAAGTTTGCACATGCTTCAAATTCATTTTATAGGGCGGTTTTTCCTCAACCTGGCATCCTTCAGTTGTAGCAGTACTACATTTCCAAAAATCTTTGTAACCTCAAGAACTGAGTATCCTTGAGGTTAGAGCCTCAACACATCTAGAAGTATCAGATTAAATAATCTTTTTTAAGGTTAAAGGCTCCTATTTTATTTCAAAATATATAAATGTGTAAGTTTTATTTTAGAGAAAACCCATTGGAATCCATCGCATAGATGAATTTCAGATATCTCAAGAAATTTTGGCCACTTCCTGTATATACTTTGAATCTATGTCCAATTGGGTGGGGTGTCAACATCATGCAAATATTAAAACAAAAGCATTTCAACTTCCCCAAATATTTTGGAACAAACATCAGACTCGTGCTTATCTTTTTTTAAAAAGTACCAAAACATTTCTAAACTACTTCATCACCAAGGAATGAGTCAAGATTTCTCAATCTGACATTAAGAAATTACAGAAAAAAAGGTTGATGATAGCAAGCACCACTGCAAACATTCAAAAGGGTGCACAGAAAATTTTGAGGAGCATATAATGCTGGTTGAATTTGCATGACACTTCAAATTATAAAGTACCAATCACATTTTAGTTTAGAGTGTTGTGCAATTTAATCTGGTGAGCCCTATAAACCCATAGAGTTAGGTGAAGCGTGATACAAATATGTCCATTTAAGTCAAATATAGACTGTAAATGACTGATTGAAACAGTACACTAACAAATTCATAGCTCTTTGGGGAAAAGTTCAACATGAAATGAGACAGTCATTTAAAACATGCAAAAAAGCCACTCAGTAGCTTGCTTTGCACTGGAGTTGGCTTGTTCTTACAAATGCACACAGTTTTCAATGCTCCTTTTCACCCCTTCAACCTGGAATCCAAAATAAATATCTTCTATTTGTGTCTGGCAAGCTTGAGGCACTGAAGAACCATCATTGGATGGTTTAGATTGGAGAGAATCAAAGGATTACTAAACAAGAATTACATTTCAGAGGAAGAACATGAACATGTAGCTTACAGGCTTATTATAAGCAAAAAAAATGTTTTCCTATATGAGGAATGAGAGTTGTATAATATGTGAGCCAATAAACCAAATTTAAAATAAGACACAAAGCACACTTTGAAGTAAGTTTGTATAACAAGTTTTAAATTCTATTCAGACAACACTGACAAAGAGACTGCTTCAAAAATCTTAACTTGTAGAAAATATTATTGCTGACAGAATTCAGGAGAACAATATCCAAAATAGTTTTAAAAATTCCAAAAGCTTAACAGAGGAAGAGACTGAGAATGCTCTTTTAATAAATCGCACTGGCAAATTGTATAGGGAATTTTTCATATAGCCAATAGCCCTCCGAAACAGAAAGAGGAGCCGAATCGAATTCTGTAATGTATAAGGAAAAATGGGATTCAGACCCCCTTCCAGTATGGGGAAATATGGAACTGTTTCTATACATGCTGCTCAGATTACAAAAGGATTCAGAACTGCAGAATGAGTGGGCTCATATGACCTATTAAAAAGCAAAAATATATATCTGGAACAACTTTCATTGCTTGAGCAAATAGTAGAGCATAGGATCTCCTTGTATATACCTTGTATATGAAACAGTCAAACATGGCAACCATGTTTCTTTTTTCACATTTTAAAGTAACAAGGAGAATAGTTTTTTAACTGATTTTATAGCATTTCACCAATTAACAAGAAGTCGTTAAAAGGACTAAAGTATCTGTATTAAAAGATAACAGCTAAGCAAGATTTGAGTTACATGTTTTATCAGGAAATCAGAGCAAGGTGCTATCTTGTTTAGAAGGCACTAAGACGAAATGTTTTGAAAAGAACTGGCTCTCCCAATCTATCACATGGGCTAGGCAAGCTACAGTGTGGTACTTGATGTAATATACTGCAATAAGTAAAATCCTTTCAGACAAATTATTTCTAATTAAAAATACTGAACTTTTTATACAGGAAAAGTGTATAAAACATCAGCAAATAAAAACAAATATGTCAATGGGCATGGACATGTGAAGTGTTTAAAAGGTTAACTGACTATTATTATGTTTTAACTATGAACAGGCCAATTAAAGTGTATGTGTGTGTATATATGTATGTTAATATATTAAAATCATATAACTTCTATACTTAACCAAGGACAAAGTAAACCAATGGACTGTTCTGCATTTTAATAATTCAAAATGCAAGATTTACTTCAAGATATGCAATAAATTTCTTTCTGGTAGAGACTAATTTTTTCATGGCAATATGAAAAATTGAATAAATTTGATAGCATGAGTATAAAACAAAAAAATGGAATTTCTATACCAAAACAACAATAAACTACATGTAAAATAATTCTCAAAATGAGCAGTAATTTGTCCTGTTTCCTATCCACCATTCCTGCCATACTAAATCAAGAATTTCAAGTTACTTAAGACAGGAATTGATCCTAAACATTTAAAGGGTTTTTTTTTAGATGCAACTTCAAAATTAATAAAAGGAAGAAAAGAAAAATAGCAAACCAAACATTAAAAAGTCAATAGTATTATTAGAAAAGATTTGTACATTATGGGAAACATAAAAGAAGCAGGTGCTACAAAATCACCTATTTTAAATTATTATTTCAAAATGATTAACAAGAATTTAAACATGTGAATTATGCAGAATTTTCTGCAGTTGGTTAAGACTGAAGAGGGCATCAAACTGATTATAAGCTCAAGGGGAGTTTGTGTGTGTCCTACAAAAAATTGTCCAAAACTTCCCACTACTGTAGAAAGTGAAATTACTGAAAAACTGGATTAATAAGTTTCTACATTTTCTTTTGCTCACAGGTCTCAGACATGCAAGGGCAAGTTAATGCAAGTAAAGCCAAAAGGCAGAATTAGAAAGAGACAAAACTGTTAAGATGGTACAAATAGGTAGATATGCATGAAAAGTACAAATGACACCAGATGCAAAATTGAAAAAGACTTGTTATACATTGTGATTTACGACCACTGAATTTAAATGAGATAAAATTTAGCATCACTACACTGGTGGGAGAACCACTTTGCTTCAGCCATGGTGCTGCAAGAGCACCATAAAAGAATCAGACCTAAGCAGGACCATCCAAGCTAGGAGGAACATGCATGGAAAGATTATTAGCGCATGATAAGAGCCATGGATACTATGGAAAAAGAAATATGGTTCTTGTCCTACTCTGATAATTGACCTAATACTAATCCTTACAGGACCATTCTATGCTGTGTAAATTTACTAAAACGCAGGGTAGAATGATAGTACAGTCCTTGCTACTGATAGGTAACAGAGTTGGCTCAGAAGAATCAGAAGCAAAGAAAGAAATGCTCATTTTGCATACACTGTCTTAAACTTAGGTTGGAGCAAATAACCTGTTCCTCAAACTTCCCCTATTAGTTTTATGAGCATTGTTTAACATAGCAACTTTTTTCTGAAGAAAAGAAAAATAACACAGAAAGTCACCCACAACCAGAGATCCCCAACTTTCAAGTAACTATGTCTCTTGGTCAGCTATATTAGACAACACTGCAGAATCTCATATTATTTTGTGCTATATTGATAAAGCCAACCTTTTATTTCACTCTATGTTCAATGTATTAAGTGAATATTCACCTAGTTTTATCCCCTTTGAGAATGAATTATTCAAGTTAACTATATTGCAAATTAAAAAGAGAGGACAAATTACATTCTGTATGCTTCTTTTAGATTGAAAAAATATGTGTTTTAAAGGCTTGTCATTCAAAGTGTAGAAGAAAACATTTCTGTTAAAAAATCCAATATTAAAAAAAATCATTAAGACACTGGTATTTTTCTTCTAATCTTACAAATCTTACAAATATACTACAGCTTAACCAAAAAAAGATGTCATCATGAGCATGCTGCTGTTCCGCATGCAATGCCACTGATAACTGTTTGGTTCCAGATATCAAAATAACTTCACAACCCAGCTGCTAATCCCACCCCAAAGCCCTCATTAATAACAATCTTATTTTAAAAAAAGGTAAAATCTAGAGTTAGTGGCAATTCTTTATCTTCACAGTAAATTGTTAACAAAGTGAGCTGTATAATGGTCATCTGTAAAATGGCATTATCAGTCAATTGGACCCTGAAAAATAAGTTTGATGCAGTTCTGATCTCCAGTCAGCTGGGTAGCACAGAAAGGACAGGCAGCATGGAATGCGTGAGTACCATGTGGCAATGGGATCTGAGACCAGTATTTGGCAGATTTTTCTGAGCACACATGCCCACAAGGGGTGAAAGCATAAGTTGGTGGACCAGCATCAACATAAAAGCCTGCCTCACACCCAAGCCAAAGAGGAACATATGGACCAACAGTTCTGCACATGGGACATTCACGCTCATTGGCTTCTGTATCACTGCGGTGTCCCCAGTTATGATAACCATGGACATGGCCACAGCTGAGGTAAGCCCACGGTTGTTTTTCTTCTACCACTTCTTTACGGTTAATGCTAGGAAAAGCCAGTGTATTCAGTCCCACGGGACACTGGGGCCTTGCAGCATTGATTTCTTGTCGTAGAGCCTCTATGTGTTTCTGAGTTGGTGTGTGAAATAAGCCATCTGCTGTTCTCCACAAGAGTGTGGCCCCACATAGATCAATGAGAGAACCATCTTGTAGGATGTTGGTTTCATTTTCCACCTAAAACGCCAGGCAGAAAAGAAGAACAAATTGAAAATGACTCCTATCGCAATGTTCCCCCACACTTCTGGAAGTAATGAAACTTTCATTCTCCTCTTTAACGTCTTACATTATGATAAGCCATCCAGCCTTCTCACTCAGACAATGGCATCTGTACAATAAATATTGTACGCAAGAGCTAGAGCAATGGGCAATTGTGTTTTTATTATTTTAGCAGTTTTTTTCCTAACTTCTGCATTTTTAAGAACTGTGAGTTCATTCTACTAGAATTTCCTTGCCAACACACATCCCAATATCAGTCCATTTGATTTATAAGCTGCCCACATTACACGAGTCTAATAATTAGTCCTAAAGGTGCTTTTTCAACCATGACCTGGATGACTGAGAATCTCCATAGATTTATCTCCGTCATTTAAGTGACAGAGTTCCATTCCAACGACCTAATGACCATATGATTTAACTTGGTCGTTGGAATGGAACTCAGTCAGTTAAATGAGGAGTGGCTGCAGATGATGAGCAACACTTTGAATGCCACTTTTTTGCCAATTAGCAGCCAGTATAGCTTGTGGAGCAGAAGTGAACCTAGAATGTTTCAAGGTATACCCATATCCCTTCACAACAATACAATCTGGGCCAAATGTGGTTACCACATAGTCTTCAAGGGCAGCCCATCTATATAGCACACTGCAACAGTCCAACTGCATGAGTAACTTTATGTAGTACCTCCTGATCCAAGAACGATTCTAAGTGTATCTTTATGTAAGCTGCAATGATTTCCAGTCTGCCTCTGGGTGCAACTCGGGGTGCTAGTTATCATCCACAAGGCCCAAGGTAATGTAATTTGTAGGATTTCTCAACTCTTATGGTCCCCGCACCCATTTCACCAGATCCAGTAGGTTAGGCAAGCTCAAGATATTACTAAACAGTGTATCTAGCTGGACTTCTTTTCCCACAAATCCCTGTGTGGCTTCTCATTCAGGAATAAAATGATTCTATTGTAAGGGTTTTCAGATGGATTTATGTTTTTTGCATTCTTATTTACTGCTGCAGAGTTTTTATGTTGTCCTGTTCGATAAGATTTTTTTGAACAAACTTTACTGTTCGTTTAACTAAAAACCACTTCATTGTTCTTTAAAGGCTAGAAATAATTTTAAATCATGTTTTTCATCATTAACTTACTAGCTTGCCTCTTTGTTGAGCAGATCTTGTTTCCCGTAGAGTATATACATCACCGCAGACTGAAATTTCTCTCCAAACACCAGGTTTCGATTCTTCAGTGAACCCTCCTTTAGGATGCATGACTAGAACGCCATTAGTTGTTAATCCATCCATGTGTCCATCTGGATTCTTCCATTTTGCTGCTTTTTCCTAGACAAAATGCCACAAGAAATAAAAAATTAATTTTTCAGGCTTTCCATACTTGAATTACCAAGTGCCTAATACAGCCAAGTATTAGCAATCACATATCAAGGGATAAATAGAAGAACAAGAATATAGCTTGGAATCAAAAACAGATTAACTTGAACAAAATGCTGTATAACTAGTACTATTTTTGCTAACAAGTTTCCTTTATTCATTTCAGAAAATATGGTTGTCTTAATTACGGGCCTTCCAATAGATCATATACAGCAGCCTTTTTTTGGCTTCATCTGTAAACTGCTTTAACATTTATTATGAGAGATGCAGAAATAACATTAGTCAACAAATAATATGCAGTTGGAACAAATTATCTGGAATTAGTAGGAAGAGGAAGAGGAGAAGATGAAGTCTATTTTGAGATATATAGCAATTAAAAAAGAGAACCAAATAGTGTTTTCAGAGAAAGAATGGACAAATTCTTTCAAAGCAAAGCACTGTTTGTATTAGTGAGTCAAACTTAGCTCCCATTTCTTGCTTCATTTTTTTTACAAAAATAAAACTGCTCCTCCTTTGTACCAATACCTTTGATAAATGATCTTATTATGATCTTATTATATTATTGACTGCTTTTTTTTGTTTTTAACTCTATATACAAACTAAACATATTTAAGGTGCTCATGGGTGGCAGTTGGCAGTGATGGGAGCAGCATAAACATAGCCAAAAACCAGAGAAAGCAAACAAACGACCAGCCAACCTAGCAAACTATCTATTTCTATCTGAAGTTCTGGAGAATTGCTACTAGTTTAAGTCCACAATATTGGATAAGTAGATTAAGCATTCTAGAACACTCTGCATGGGTTGCGTTTAAAGACCACCCAGAAGGTTCAACTGATGCAAAATGCAGTGACCCTGGTGCTCATGGCTGCTTGCTATTGGACAGACATTGTATCTATTTTGGAAGCCTGTGATGGCTTCCTATCAGCTTTCAAGTGCAACTTTTAATCTATAAAGCTTTCTATGGCTTGGTGCGGTGTTATTTTCATGTCCACATCTCTCTGAAATCAGCACAACCATTTTGATCATGCTGGGAAAAGCAACATTTTTGGGATTTCAAGGTCCAGTTGCACTGCTTTCATCACCTGCCCAACTCTCTGGATGTGCTTTTAAGCCCAAGCTCTGGGCGCTTCTTAAAACACAGTTTTCTGGAGGTGTTTGGGGGCTGATGCCAGATGCCTTTTGAAGGGCAGATTTCTCTATTTCCACCATTGGTTTTAGTTTTCATTGTTATTGCTGGTTTTATCTTGTGAGTCACCAAGAGTTAGTGTGTGATTGTAGTGGGATGATAACATGGTATATAAATACACATATAAAAGTATGACTATTTTCAGAACTCTTTGTTCTTATTTTTATTAAATGGATGGATTTGCAAAAAAAAAAAGCCATCGCTCTGAGAGAAGCTATTATCTGAAGCAGCCCTTCATCATATGATATACAAGTCATGTCCTCACTTATGTAAAAACCTGGTATGCTCACCCCAAGGAATATGTTTTTGGAAGAGTCAAATCCTGCAGCAAATATTCTGGCTGTATATGGTGCATTCCGGTCACAGACAATGCGGCATGCAAACCTGGAAATAGTACTTTGGGTGATCTGAGTTTCATCGCTGTTTTGGCTTCCGGAAATCGTATCTGTTACAACAAAATCTATGGGGCTCTCTGTTGATCTGCCAACCTGAAAGAATTAATAGTATATAGAAAATCCTTAAGTGAAGCCCTGTGAACAAAACAACTGAACAGTTTAACTGTACTTCACACAAGCCCCGCTCCCCGCAAACTAGAAATGGGCATGGCTTACATCAGTGTTTCTCAACCTTGGCAACATTAAGATGTGCAGACTTCATCCCCCAGAATTCCCCAGCCAGCATGGGGAATGCTGCTTCAGGATGCAGGTCATCTTATATTTAATCACAGTTGGGATCAGAGGCTTGAAAATTACAGTTAATCCTTGACTTTCAACAGTTCGTTTAATGACTGTTCGAAGTTACAAAGGCACCCAAAAAGGGACTTATGGCTGTTTTTCACACTTATGACCAGTGCATGTTCACGGTCGTATGATCCAAATTGAGATGCTTGGCAACTGGTTCATATTCATGATGGTTGGGGTGTCCTGGGGCCATGTGACCTTTTGCAACCATCTGACAAGCAAAGTTCACTTAATAGCCATGTTACTAACTTAATAGCTGCAGTCATTCACTTAACAGCTGTAGCAAGAAAGCTTGTAAAATGGGGCAAAATTCACTTAACTATCTCACTTTGTAACAGAAAGTTTGGGCTCAACTGTGTCGTAGGTCGAGGACTACCTGTATTACATTCAATTAAATAACACTGCATTTGATGTACTGTTAGATCCACTTAGGAATGCCTTATGTTCACAATAAATATTGCAAATAGAAGATAATTGCATACAGGTAGTCCTCAACTTATGACCAGTCATTTAATGACAGTTTGAATTAATGACAGCCTTGGAAAGGACGCAAAACTTTGCATGCACGCACACACCAGTCACATGATCACAATCTGGGTGCTTGGCAACCTCTTTATCAAGTCAGTGGGGTCAATGGGGAAGCTAGCTGGGAATGTTCACGCTGCTGCCCTTTGCTGAGAGGATTCCTTCTTGTCTCTGGAGGGTGGCTGAAAGAACTCCCTGTCAAAAGAGTTCAACTCTATGCCTGCTTGGATTTCAGCAGAAAGCTCTTCTAGTCAACCCCCAGAGAAAAAGAACTCCCTGCTGAAAGATTTGAGCTCTGTGCCTACTTAGATTTTGGCCTGTTCCAACATCCAAGCAATCACAGAGCTCAAATCCTTCAGCAGGGAGCTTTTTCAGCCAGCTCCCAGAAACGAGAGGCAGCCAAAATCCAGGCATGATTTTCAGCCTCTGAGCGGAGACGCAGCATGATAAGGTAAGGAGTGAAGAGTGCCTCAGGTAGATGAGGACCAGTGCATGCCTCATGTGAGTATCTCTCCACTCAGCGGCTGAAAATAATACTTGGATTTTAACAGGAAAGATTTCCTACTCCTGAGCAGAGACACTCACATGCAGCCTGCACCAGACCTTCCAAGGTCTTCCCCAACCCCCTGAGGCATCCTGCATGACTTTCCCGGGACTCTGCTTAACAACTAAAAGTGCCAGGGTTATGATCATTGAGCAAAACAATCATGTGAGATTCTTGTTCCAACTGTGGTCATAAGTTGAGAACATTTGTTTTGCCTATGTGCAAGTCCTCAAAAATGTTTGTCCCATTATGTTTTATTTAAGAATATGCTATCACAGTATATTCGGTTTTGATAGCATGGACTTGCTACAAAAGTATGAAATATCTGAAGCCTACATACACTTTTTAAAATCTGTGCCTGAAGTATGTTTTTTCAAATAATATTAATAGAATACTGCCACAGGTGCAATTATTGTCTAGAACTTTTATGTATTTATTTGATTCCCCCCCCCCCTTTTCTTTAGTAGAAGACTCAAATTAAAATAAACAATGCTCTATATTCTCCCCTCCCCGCCCCCAAACAACTGTTCTGTAATACAGTTTGGTCTGATAAATTACTTTATTAAGTATTACTTTCTAGAACCATTTTAAAAAATTCATCTAGGCAACTCTCTGGATAAAGTAGTTCATTAAGTTACAAGAAAACATATCAAAATGTAATACTATTGCTGAAAAAAAATTCAATTTAATTTTTTTTTAAAAAACCCATTATTTGCCAGGTGAGTTACCTGAAAAAAAACACTACACTTCCAATTTCATGCATTTTTTGCCATTCAGACATGACACTACTTTATCTGATAACTTTCATTCTAATAGGTGAAAAATGAGAAACATGTTGCCAAACAGTGTTTTTTTCCCATCTGAATATCCATCTGACTAACCTTGTCAACTACGAGACCAGTGTTGGAAATATGCTCCAAAAAACAACTAGGTTGGTAACAGACAAGAAGGAGGGACAATCCCCTCCTATCTGTAGCCCACGTAGAAATCCATGGTATCTTTTTAATGGCCTTCTGTCAAGCAAATTGGTGAAAAAGTGGGGGGGGGAAACCTGGTTGTTCCGACAGGCCTGGGGCTAAAGAGCTGTTGCCCCTGCCTCGAATGGTATGACTGTTGTGAGTTTTAAATTATATATTGTTATGTTGTTGTTTTTAAATCTTTTGTCTGTATCCCCCTCCCCGGTTCGAGTTGTGAGCCACCCTGAGTCCCCTTCGGGGGGGAAAAGGGCGGCATATAAATTTAATAAACTGAACTGAACTGAACTGAACAATCTGTCCCTCTCCATCAGTCCATTACATTTCCATTCCAGTTATGGAGGAAGAGGCTGCCTGTCCTAGCATGGAAATAAAGTGCACTGGCAAAGAGGGAATGGGGCAATCCAATCTGTTCCCTTGCCTCTGAAGCAATTCCTGGTTGTCCAGGCTACCAAAGAAGGCTTAATACCAGGCTGTATCAGATAGTTGCCATAGTGAAAATATCTAGCTCAGGGCTGAGGTTCTTGGCATTCTCTGAGCTTGCTTTTCTTCCTACAGACATTTCATTACCAAGATAGGTAACATTATCAGTGCACAGAGGAGGGGAGATTATTGATTGTATAGGTGAGGAAGCTTGTCCGACCAGCCTTGATTGAGGCATCACTTCTTTCTGGATTGCTTTTGAGTTAGTTATTGTTTCTTCTATGATTGTTCTTGTTTGGAATTGGAATTGGAATTGATTTTATTTGTAGGCCGCCCTTTTCCCTGAGGGGACTCAGGGCGGCTCACAGAAACCAGGGAGAGGGGAATACAATACAATACAGTACTAAGACGACAACACATAATAAAATAATACGCAACATGCATACAACATTCGGGCGGGGTAATGGTCCTTATCCCCAGGCCTGACGGGCGAGCCAGTTCTTCAAGGCTGTGCGGAAGGCCTGGACGGTGGTGAGGGTACGGATCTCTACGGGGAGTTCGTTCCAAAGGGTCGGGGCCGCTACTGAGAAGGCCCTCCTCCTTGTGGTTGCCAGCCGACATTGGCTGGCCGATGGGATGCGGAGGAGGCCCAACCTATGAGATCTTATAGGCCGTAGGGAGGTAATTGGCAGAAGGCGGTCTCTCAAGTATCCAGATCCACTGCCATGTAGGGCTTTATGGGTGGTCAATAGCACCTTGAAGCGCATCCGGAGATCGACAGGTAGCCAGCGCAGCTCGCGGAGGATAGGTGTAATGCGGGTGAATCGGGGTGCACCCGCGATCACTCGCGCGGCTGCGTTCTGTACTAGCTGAAGTCGCCGGATGTTCCTCAAGGGCAGCCCCATGTAGAGCACATTGCAGTATTCCAGCCTAGAGATCACGAGGGCCCGAGTGACTGTTGTGAGAGCCTCCCGGTTCAGGTAGGGTCGCAACTGGCGCACCAGGCGTACCTGGGCGAATGCCCCCCTGGTCACAGCTGCTATATGATGGTCGAATGACAGCTGTGGATCCAGGAGGACTCCCAAGTTGCGAACCCTCTCTGAGGGGTGTAGAATTTGACCCCCCAGCCTGAGTGTTGGATTAATGGCCGAATTTTTGGGAGGAAAACACAACAGCCACTCGGTCTTTTCTGGGTTGAGCACAAGCTTGTTAATCCTCATCCAGTCCATGACGGCTTCGAGTCCCCGGTCCATTACGTCAACCGCTTCATTGATTTGGCACGGGGCGGACAGATACAATTGAGTATCGTCCGCATATTGATGGTATCTAATCCCGTGCCTACGGATGATCTCTCCCAGCGGTTTCATGTAAATGTTAAATAGTAGGGGGGATAAGACCGAACCCTGCGGCACCCCATATTTTAGGGGCCTTGGGGACGATCTCTGCCCTCCTACTAACACCGACTGCGACCTGTCCGAGAGGTAGGAGGAGAACCACCGTAACACGGTGCCTCCCACTCCCACCTCCCGCAGTCTTCGCAGAAGGATACCATGGTCGATGGTATCGAAAGCCGCTGAGAGGTCAAGGAGGACCAGGATGGAGGGATGTCCTTCATCTCTGGCTCTCCAGAGATCATCCATCAATGCGACCAAGGCGGTTTCAGTGCTGTAACCGGGTCTGAAGCCTGACTGGAAGGGGTCTAGATAGTCTGCTTCCTCCAAGGACCGTTGGAGCTGGAAGGCCACCACCTTCTCAACAACCTTCCCCAGAAAGGGGAGGTTGGAGACCGGGCGGTAGTTATTAAGGACAGCTGGATCAAGGGATGACTTCTTCAGGAGGGGTCTCACCACCGCCGCCTTCAGTGCGGCGGGGAAGTTCCCCTCCCGAAGGGAGGCGGTTACTACCGCCTGGATCCAGCCTCGTGTCACCTCACTGCAGTTAGAAACCAGCCATGAGGGACACGGATCCAAAGCACAGGTGGAGGAACTCACAGCTCTCATGGCCTTGTCCACATCCCCGGGGGTTTATCTGCTGTGGTTCAGGTTTACATAGGTTTTGTATTAGATACTATCAACTACCTCAAGATTGTATAATTTCAGCATGCATTATCACTCTCAGAAAGCCCTAGCTGGTTCAGGACTGCTTATCTCAGTGATGGCGAACCTATGACACATGTGTCAGTGCTGACAAGCGTAGCCATTTGGGGTGACACGCACAGAATTTCATGCGATTCATCCTCGGCTCCTGCATGGCCGCCGAGGATGAAAGAATCTGTGCTGGAGGAACGGGGGGGGGACGTGTGATCTCCCCCGCCCACACTCACTTACTGTATCGCCGCTGCCCCTTTCTGAGCGCAGGGGTTGCTGGTAAGGCGTGCGTGCCGTGCGCACACACGTCATCAGCGCGGCGAGCGAGGACCCGCAGGAGAGGAGCGCGGGAACAGTGCGCGCCTCTCTCCAGTCAGGCCGGCACAGAGAGTCTACTCCTGGGACTGTCGGTTACGACCGCACCACAGCAGGGAAGTAGTTTAAACTATAAATTGCGCAAAATTATGTTTTTGTCGAAGTGACACACAACGCGAGTTATGCTCGATTTTTTGCCGATTTTTGACACACCACGCCAAAAAGGTTGCCCATCACTGGCTTATCTTGTGGTATAAACACTTTTTGTTTTACATTGTGGATTAGAGTCAATGTATAGGAAGCATTTAATTGCTGAAGACAAGGAGGATATGACATGATTAATTCCTAGATGGGAGACCTAGTCTTATGAAGCCTGTCTGAGCTTTTCAAAAAATAAATAGGAGATCAATTTAACAAATAGCACTACATGTTCTGAGCTTGGAAAATCACTGAAGTAGGAGAAATCATTTAAAAAAATCCAAAGAAAAACTTGAATTCATCTATTTCCAAACTTATCTTGAAAATTAATTAAGGGCTTTCCAGATGGAGTGGGGAGTTGGGGTGCTTCTGTGGATCTGCTATACTAGCCATGTACACTACGTGGTGTCCATGGACACACTTTCAAGATAATATTGAGAAGACCAAAGTATAAACAATGCAGCTATCACTAGTTCTCATTGAGAGAGCTTTCAAAAATGCTTGAATAAGATCCATCCAAATTCAGGAATATTATTCCTGAACTGCTCATGTGTTAACCAACTAATTTTCAAAAGCATGATCCATTAAGTACATAACAGGAAACATGAATATAATTGTTTAAAAGATCTGCTATAAAAGGATGTTTTAAATATTCCACATGAAAAACTCTTCAGGGGCAGAAAATGCATGGAAATGCAGTTACATATCACTATCTTGAAAATATTTTGCTGCATGCATTTAAGTTAGGAAACTACACAACTGACCACAGCTTCCTAGTGTGCTTTCCTGTAACTTGTAAGATAACTACGAAATAGGTCTCTTTTGCAATTATACATAAACTGTATATTTTTCTATACAAAGACTGGACAGAGAAGCAATTAACATTCTTCTTCAGCAATTGCAATATTTTAATTTTACAAATTATTTCACCCCAAATTTATAAAATCTGAGAACAGTGCAATACTAGGATCAATGGCTATTAGCCTTAAAGGCAGTGTGACTGTCTCTAAAAGGCCATCTACTAGGAGGCCAGTAGGCTTCCTTAGGTAGTTGGTTGGTCCTATGAGACTGCTGGATTAGATGGTCCAGAGGTCAGATCCAACATGGTAGTGCATGTGTTCTTAATATAAAAGACAGACAGGGTACAGTATAAAAGCTTTCTGAGAATTACTTTTCATATGACAAATTTCCAATTCATAAGGCACATACGAAACATTAAAAACTCTAAGAAATCTATTTTATGTTACCACAAGCAACTACTTTTATGTAATGTTAATACACTTACCTGAAACATATCAGTATCTTTATCATGCGTATATTCTACTACAATGGTTTGATTTCGTGATAACGTGTAGGAGATACTGTGTTGTCCCTTACAACTGATGGCCTGTGGAATAAAACATTCTCTGCTTTATTTAAATAACATTTCTGCCAGGGAAAGAACAGTATAAAACACTTGTAAATACAATTACAAACATGACTACATTCTTCAAATTGAGTTTTTAATTTTAGGTACAGTACAGCATATATTGCAGTCATTAAGTGTAATCATAACAAATAAAAATTAAATTAAATTATCTCCCATGTAAGATATAATCATTTATGAGTTTTTCAATGGGACAGCAGGTAGAAAACACGGAGATCTACACTTCAATAGTTTTTTTAAATTAGTATTATCTACTTCACAAAGTCAAGAAAAGAAAGTGCCTCTGTGATTTCTACAGTATTATTGTTTTGTATATTTTACATTGGAAATACTGCTTAATGAAGTTTTTCTAGAGGAGATTCATATTTTACATATGAAAACCTATTTTTTTACAGATGTATTCAACATTTTATTTCAGGTTTTAAACCTACAGTATTTGCTGTCATAAGAAACTTTATAGATCAAACAATGGCAACAGGAGGTGCCCAGGCAAGCAGGGCCTGGGCTGGCTGCAGAGCACAGAACCAGTAAGTTTCCTAGAAGGAATTAAAGCATTCAACTTTGCAGCCCGGAGGCCACACCTGTGTTTAAATTTGGCGGGCGAGTGTGGGGGGGAGAACAATGGGAAGGAAAGGGTGGGAGATAGGAGCAGAGCCATGATGCCATGCAAGGCCCGCTTCCCTGCACCCAAAGGCACGAAAGAAGGAATCTGCAGTGGGGGCGCCATGCACGACTGCAGGACACAAGCGTGTACGTGCAATCCGGTGTCAAGTCCTATTGCAATTATGGCTGATGAAGCTTCTTGGATGAGAAGCGAAACATCAATCTTCTTCCTCAAAGGAAAAAAAAAAAGTTCAATTTCCTTTTGGAAGAGGACCTTTGTGACTGTTTAGTCATATAATTAATCTATTTCAGTTATTTTGCAAGTATTGGAACTTAGCTTCAAGATATAATTTCCACTAACATTAAGAAAAAATGTCTCTAATGTTCCTCTTAGTCAGAATTCTATCGTTAAACATAAACCAAAAGAGCTCATTTCAAAAGGTGAGCCAAATATGTTTATATGAATCAATTACAGAGCTGGTTATGCATCTGAATGTTCCCAAACAGACAGTATCTGCATCTGCTATTTTCCTCATTTTAAATGGCATAATCTCCTAAATATTTCTTAAATTCAATCTATCACATGCTTAGCCACTGATAAGTAATATTTAATAAATATTTGTACTACAAATATGCTTAAGAATCCAGGTACAGCTGAAAAACATTCAGCCACTTCCAGTCAAGCAATTAGAATTAAGAATATGTTTGAAAGGTTATTTGGAAATAGTTGATTACATATTACAAGCCAACCCCAGCTTCATAGATTGGCATTCTGAAATATCCTTTAGCAAGCCTGTTTTTAGTTCTATTTTTTACTAGGTAAATTATACGTATGTTTCTCCCACATAGATACAGGGTGTCCTTGGTTGGTAATTACAGAAAATTAACGTCCTGTGTTTCTAAAACAACTATTCATTTAGTACTACATGCACTTAATTTTATTTCACTGAAACTATTTGTACAATTCAAAAACCACATTCATAGGACTTTGGTGCCTTTATCAGGTTTCTTTCAACATTTCTTTCTTAATACAAAACATTGAGGGGCCTATGAGCTACATAACCCATTATTCTTGAAGATTAAGTTAACATTCTTTAAAATGGAAGCTCAGTGGCTATTAAGAAGAAAACAAAAAAGAATTATTCATAGCTTTAAAAGTAGTTTCGGTTATATTCTATAAATATATAGAAGGCTTTTAATATTCAAATAGTACCAAGACAGGTGCAGAAACCAGAACTTAACAAATAGGCAAAGCTAACAAACTTTTTTTTTTGTTATTATATGGACCGCTGGACCCTAGCCAACACTCAAAATATAGGTACGTACATTCCTGCTAGCTTACCTACATCCCAAACTGAATACAAAAATGCAAAAAGCCTTGCACCGCATACAAGTTATACCTCTATCCTACACTATCTGGCAAACTATATTTCTGCTTGTCAATTCCTTCTGTGATCACAGAATGGAGAAAGAATGAAGATTGCACATCTAGTAGGGATATTATCACCTCAATTACAGAAACAGTATTGTTTACTTTTTTCCTATCTCTTTCTTTGCTTTTGATCATTTATTTCTATGTATCAATTAAAAAGAAGAGCCAATATAGTGTAGTGGTTAAGGTATTAAGGCTATAAACCAGGAGGCTGTGAATAGTAGTTCTGCCTTAGGCACACAGTGAGCTGAATGACCTTAGGCCAGTTACTTTCTCTCAGTCCTGGAAAGAAGGCAATGGCAAACCACTTCTGAAATCTTGCTAGGAAAATTGCAGGGACTAATCCGGGCAGTTTCCAGGAATCATAACAGACTAAAAGACACATACAAACACCCAAAAAACCTCTACCATGATTCAAAAAAGCATTGCTGTATGTTTTAGCAATGTTGAATGTTTAGCAAAATTCAGAGCGCTAAAAAGATAGGCGTGTCACACTATCTATTTATCCAATTATGAAAACCACAATGGGAGATAATGCGTAATACAGAAAATACTGCACTGATTTGTGTTAGTTACATATTGGTCCATAATTCTCACTTCAACAAGAATATAAACTATAAGATAATTTTAGAAAATGCATTATTTTTCTCATAGGATAATATACTATGCTTTAGATTGGTCTCATTCAATTACTATAAAAATAATTGAGATAATATTCCAAAAGTGTTGTGTTAATACTCTGCATCATAAATAGTATTCTTCAAATTAGAAGTTATTAAAATGCAAATATCCCCCTAAAAAAGAGACAGCGGAAGGTTTAAATGACTATTCAAAAAGAAAAGCCACAAGTACAGTTAGGCAACTTGTTCTCTCCTTCACTATGGTTTCCCTGTAACATGTGAATGGAGGAAAACAGCTAGATGTAATTACAAGCAATGCAGAGGACAATGAAACAAAAACAAGAGTATATGTCATCCAAAAACAACAACCCAGCACCTGTTTTGATCTGTCTAGATAATAGATTTTTCAGACCAAGTTGCAACATAATAAATACTTTGCAGGTCTGCTGTCAACATTGCAGGTGCTATAGTGGAATGGACTTCTGCAGCATCCAGAATAGGGAGCTTTCTAATTGTTCCTGTGGCTGATGTGAAGCCAGAAAGCCTTCCTTAGGCAATATATGACAAATAAATAAACACTTTGCCTTAATGGAATGCTTCTAAGCTACATAGTGAATGTCCAGGAAGTGCATGGATAATTCTAAAGGTATTATTGGAGCAGGTAAAAAGATGTATAAAATAAAATATTGATTCAAATGAACAAAACTGAAAATCCTAGGAAGGCAAATATATTAACATCATATTTGTGCGAAACAACATATAGTATATAACATTATGTTTGTGCAAAATATCATACAGCATATCTAATTAGAATGTTCCCTAACTTGCCTGGAGCACCAAGATATTGCCAAGAGAAAACAGACCTCCCTAGTGGAATATGGCACATTTCAAAAGTAGCTAAACACACAAAGGATCTATCCATTAAATCAGAAAAAACCAATTTATACTGGTAAATAAGGCAAGCAGAATTTCTTGATACCTCATAAAACTATTCTGTTAGGAACGGAAGTAATTTATAAACAAAAACTGAAGGAATCTTATGTGAAGTTGACTATATTCTCATATTAATCCAAGTTACACCATAAATCCCAAATGCCGCTGCAGATTATTAATGCAGAGAAACAAATCAGTGAATAGTCATAAAAGTGAAGTGACTGATATAGACTTTCCAATAGAAGAAAAAATGATTTTTCAGGGAGTCCAATATACACAAAATAGTTTACATTAAAAACAAATGAGACATTTTGAGATCCAGAGCTAAGAAATGAATTAAGAATCAGTGTACTGTAGACAGTGAAAAGCAGTTAGTCTTACAAAGGTACATTAGTAGCCAAATTATCAGAATACAGAAAAATCTGTCGTTCTTGGATACACTGCACTGACTTTTTCCCCCTGAACAATATAAAATGGTTATTCTGTTCTCATCTGTTCCAGACAAACTCAAGATATGTTCTTGCAATTATGGAACTATGGTCTTACAATTACAGGATCAGAATTTATAAGACATATTATATTGCAGGACATGAAAGGATGACAGCTAGACTAAAATATTATTGAAACTGATTTTATCACTGACAGAAGTTGATAGAAATCAATTACTGGAGGCGGGGGTGGGTGGGAATGAAACATTGTCAGTGCAAATCAACCACATACCAATTTCCTATTACGGCAGTATAAAGAACACTTTATGGGCTTCTTGTTACTTTTTTCTTTTTTTTTATAAAAATACACGTGGTCAAAATTCATAAAGATCAGACATTACAAAATGAACAAATACTGCAAACAAACAATTCTACAACCCCATCTTTCTTCAAATAAATCAACGAGGAAGTTGCAATTGGAGAGGGCAACATTTTTAGGAAAGTCAAGCAAGAGTACATTCCAGGATTAACAAAATGTAAAAAGTACTTGCATATAGATTTATTACATATAGATTTAACATCAACAGTAACATATTGTTTGGGGTGGGGGAAGTTTCAGAAGCACTGCTGTTATCTGTTAAGAAGTAGATTACAGATTGGTATTGGAATCTTTTAAAAAATAATGTCTTTACCACCTCTAGAAAACAGCAAAGCACTCTACTTAGGATTGCCTTTAAAGGAAACTTCTAGAAACTTCTACTAATAAACAACAACAGCACCAATAATAAATTACACACTATTTCCATGGCACACCACCAAAAAAATCCCACAATACAATAATTATATATTGATTCAATAAAACTAGCTTAGAGCCCAGTAAACAAATATGTGTACTGGACATTAAAACAAACAATACATTTTAGGCAATGGCCTGGAGTAAGACAGAGTATGCATACATCTAGATTTATTTAAAGCAGGTTCTAACATGGAATTGTCAGCTAAATCAAAGTAGGGTAAAACAACTAAATCCTAGAATATCCCTATGATAATAATATGACAGTCCCTGGAGACAGCAGTATAGAAGGGAAAGCACTGGGGGGGGGGTCACAAAATACTAAGATCTGCAAATAGAAATAGAATGTAGAAGTAGAAAGACCTGTGGCAATAGAAAACAAAGATAGTGATAAGCACCATGGGTGCAACCCAAAATACCTGCAACGCCACCAATCCCTACTGCTTGATGCAGGCCTCCCAAGGCCTTCCCAACCGGAGACATCCTGTGCTCCGCTTGTTGCCCTTGGGGTCCCCAAGGCCCTTGGGTTTTGCTCCCCAAAGAAGTTAAGAAATTTTGGTGCAATTGCAAGGAATTGTGGCCATTCTGAAAATGGTGACTGTTTCCAGGAAGCAGCCACATGGTCCAAACATGTATGGACTGCCCTCCTTTCCCAATATGAGGTCCAGAAATCTTCAGAAGGTAAGAGTGATGGATGATGGAGAGGTGGGACACAGGCACATAGCTTTCAGGTACCAGTGGTGCAAAATCAAGGGGGAAGAGAGGCAGGGAGTGCTGCAGCCTTCCTGTGATCAGTTGTAAGAGCCAATGACCATGGGGGCACAGCAATTCCAAAATGAGGTCAAATAACTTTTGGGAGGGTTTGTTCAAACGGCTGCTAAATGACTGGATATTAAATGAGGATTACCTATAAAGATACCAAATATGAAGACAGAAAAAAAGAAAACTGGATTTCAGAACAAATCCAGGATTTGTTGGAAATTGCTAAAATGAGAAAAGAAGCCAGAATAAGAAAGGAAAAAAAAGACACAAAACAGTATTACATTGGCAAAAAACTGAAGATAGAAACAGACATGGGAAAACAAGGACTCTTTCAAAAGATTTCTGAATTCAGAAGGAAATTCTAACCTTGAATTGGTATAAAGCATGCCAATAGGCAGATAATAACTATTCAAAGAAGATCAAAGGAAGATGGAGGGAACATATTGAAACACTATACAGTTGTGATGTTAACATTCAAGATATTTTAGAAGAAATTCCCTACTTACAAGAATCCCTATTACTAGAAGATGAAGTTAGATCAGCACTCCATTCATTACCAACTCAGCTATAGCAACTGATGGAATGCCCATTGAAGCAGCAGAAGAATAATCAGTAAAGGTTCTAATTAAGCTATGCCAGCAAATCTGGAGAATGACACAGTGACCAACAAATCAGAAGAAATCAATCTACAATACCAAAAAAAGGAGACTAACAATGTGTAAACTATCGTACTATATCCTTAATTTCACAAGCTAGCAAAATAATACTTAAGACAATTCAACAGAGATTAGAGTCTTGCATGGGAAAAGAGATGTTCAAGCTGACTTTAGAAAAGGTTGAGGAATCAGAGACATTAATGGTGATGAACGCTGGATTTGAGAAAGCTCAGAAAGAAGTGGGAATTCCAGAATACCTCATTGATCTCTTGAGAAATGTATATACAGGGCAGGGAGTCACAGTATAACAGCCTTCCTAACTTCTGATCATAAGGAGGCTCTGTTACAGTCGTAACTCAAGGACTACCTGTACTCCAACTGCCAATGTCATTCAAAGACAGGCATTCTCTTTTCCACGTAAACTTGATTGTTTCTTCAATTTATTTCCCAGACTAAAGCACAATTGGCTGTTGGGCACAGCTATTTTTTTATTTTAAAAACAGAAATGCACAATGCCCTCAATTTACCACCACATAAAAAGAAGAAACCAGTAACAATTTTCTCTTTCAATCCCCAACATTATGGCCAGTGATTAATGAAATCTATTTTGCATTTCATTGTCTAAATTTCTGTTCATTGCCTCAACCTCTTCCATTGTTCGCAATCTGTTTCTTATGTTTGAATAAAACACAAGCTGTGATTTATTCCTAATGGTTAGAGATTATTTTTCCATCCTGATATGAGAGGTTTCCTGCTGGTCTAATAAATCTGCATTATTATCCCTCTGATTTCTCAGTCTATTAATATCTGTCTTTTTCTGGGACTGAGCAAAGATTTAACTTCTTTGTGGAGTTAGCAATAGCAATAGCACTTAGACTTATATACCGCTTCCAAGTGCTTTCCAGCCCTCTCTTGAGCGATTTACAGAGTCAGCCTATTGCCCCCAACAATCTGGGTCCTCATTTTACCCACCTAGGAAGGATGGAAGGCTGAGTCAACCTTGAGCCCTATCAGCAAATACAACATGGGCACCCCTACGGACTCCGAATCACCTTTTTTCCCTTGAATATAAATACCTACCCAGCTGTATTATGCTGCATTTTTGCAATCTCTACTGAAAATCGTGTGTCTATTTGAGTCAGAGAAAGAGACAAATCCTAAAATGATTAGAATGTTTTAATTAGTGTTTAACTTGTAAGAGTACAAATATAGTCAGTCAGAAAAAGGCTTTTGCCCTTCTGAAAGGGCCTGAAGAGCTGGTTTTGCAAACTGGTCTGGGGCCCCAATTGGGGCATGTCATTCTGGAGGGGGTTAATGGAGTAAGATAAATCCCAACCCACCCCTGTGTGTAACTTTCTCCCTTCCCTCCCATCTTTGTCAATTTTAACTCATTTCTAGTGTTACTATTTATTGTTTTCAATGTTTTCAATGTTTTATCTTGTTGTTTTTAATTGAATGTAAACTGCCTAGTCACCTCAAGGCGAACTGGGTGGCATACAAGCTTAATGAATACATAAATAAAAAGATACAATGAAAAGGAGGACTTGGGAAAAGCAGATGACGTGTTGGGAGTGCTTTTTAGTCACTTGCCATAAATATGCATTTCTGGTTCCAGAATAATTATATATTCGGAAAAGCAGCATTATGCTCTTGTCTGTCTTCCAACTTATAAAGCAGGGAGTGATGTCTATTTATATCTCACTAACATTTTGCAGGATTTGGCTGTCAGTTTACAGTCTCTTAGTGGCAATCAATTTAAATACTTATTTTAAGTAAAGTATCTCTATAAAGGAATAGTGGTACTCATGGTAGAAGAAGCTGCCTTTTAATATTCAAAATAAAGAAGAGCCAGAAACTCAGAACTGATAGGCATTTTGTCAATTTCAATTCCTACCTCCCTTTCTTCCATGAAAGCAGTTTTAGCCAATGTGGACAATATCCACATATTGTATGTGCACGTCCAACTTTTAGAATGCAATGGGCAGGCTGTGTAGAGGGCAGAGGCACAAGAAAAAGCCACTGCCAAAGCAATGATTAGTTAAGCCTGTGCTTGGGATAACAATGTGATGTGAGTAAAACTGTGATGTGATGTGAGTAAAACTCTACGAGGTTCCACCCTCATACGCCCAAAGATAAAGGGAGGGAAGGTAAAGTGAAATATTCTGTTATTGAAACTTTACAATAAAAGTAGTACTGATCTTCATGATGTTCGTATCCTAGTCTGATCTAGTCTGTAAGGTTTAATGAGTTCACTGGGTATTTTGCCTGTGCAAGTCCAACTAATTAGAGAATGCCCTGATTGAGGAAGGCTGCCTTTGAAAGTACACATTTGGAAAGAAATTGTTGTGATAATATATAATATTAATCAGATTTCATTTTAAGCATAGTTTGTTGAACAAACCAAAGTTGCAGATAAAGCAGTTATAGCTTCCTTAGCCTATTCCATATTCTTATCTCTTTTTTTCTGAATACCTAGAAGTTAGGAAGAGAAACACATAAAAATGAACTATGATAGTGGATTCATACATTCTAAAATAAATCAAGATTTATAAGTCAATAGTTTACTAGCTATGGTTTACTGCTATTTTGTCACACATCACATTCAGTCAAAAACAGATGTCACATTATAGTTTACCATTTTGTAAACACTAAAGCAATGAATCTATGAGGCCTGTTAAATTTTAAATACCTTGACATAAAGAAATTATAGTTTTGGAATTGGGTTACAAAAGCATGACCCCCTCCCCTCAAAAACCCTGAAGAAATTGAAATTGGGGGGGGGGAAATAAACCAAACAAAAGAGTTTCCAGATCTAGACTTGAAAATAATCACAAAAATCAAGAAGTGTAAGAAGGGGACATACATGAAACTAATTAGAAATAGTTAATTATCTACTTCTCCAGGCACTTTTTCAAATATATTGTCACGAAACACAAAGGAATCATGCTATTAGAGATCCTTGCTTAAGTGTCAGGAGAAAAGATGTGCCTGGAAAGTGAGACAACCAACTACAGGTGGTCCTCAACTTTTGACTACAATTGAGCCCAAAATTTCTATTTTTGGGTGACACAATTAAGTGAATTTTGTTCCATTTTATGACCTTCCTTGCCATAATTGTTACGTGAATCTCAGCAGTTGTTAAGTTAGTAGCACGGTTGTTAAAGTGAATCTGGCTTGCCCATTGACTTTACTTGTCAAAAGGTTACCAAGGTGATCCCATGATCCTGGAACACCACAAGCATCATAAATATGAACCAGTTGCCAAGCATCTGAATTTTGATTACGTGACCATGGGGATGCAGCAACAGTCATAAGTGTAAAAAATGGTCATGTCACTTTTTTCAGTGTCATTGTAACTTTGAACGATCACTAAATGAACTGTTGTAAATCGAGGACGTACCTGTACAGTGCACTTGATTATATCACATAACTTCCATGGTATACTAAACATACCCCAAACAGATCTTATTCAATAAAACAGATCAATAGGGATTTACATTTAGTTTACAGAAGAAGAAGAATTCAGTACTAAGAAACTGTCTCTAAAATATGCAAGCTTTTATTCTAACATGGATTTTATTCAAGGAAGGGAACAGTATTGTTCTGTGTTTGGAAACCATGCTACTATAGAACATGCAAAAGTACATTTAGTTCTTTTGGTTTAGGTCACAGCTCCTTAAGCCACCAGAAAAATAATATAAAGTAAAGGCTTTGCTAAAGATTTCAGAAGTATTTATGCATTTCAGAAAGAGCACTAGTTGTAACTCATTTTATCACTGTTTTCTGGGCAGACACCCAGAAGACATATCTTACACAGTAATTTTAAAAGCATAAAAACTCCTTCAGATTTTCCCATTATATTTATTAAACTATGATTAGAAACTGTACCAGGTAACTACATTATAAATCCAAGTTACATTTAAAGAAAAAAAGATACAGAACATACAAAACAGTATTACTACAATGTAAATAAAGAGACAGATACTGCATATACAAATATACAGTATCATATATGTAAAATATACTATATGCTGGTCTGTTGTTATTGAGATAAACCATAAAATCCATCCAAATTTGACAAAACTATTGTACTGCTTCTGATGTCTCACTACGTATTTTAACTTTATCTGTGATTTTTTTTTCCTAATGTGGTAATTGAAGAGACCTTGTTATTTCAAATCTTAAATGTTATCAAGTTTTCTAATGTTGTGCAACTATTGTTTTGACTGCTAAAATTACACAGATAAGTTCTTTATTTACAAGATGAAATCTTAGGCTTAAAATAAATGCAATAAGCCAACTTGGGGACATCAATTTTTGGTTTAGTAATGTTACTAATTCTCAAAAAATTTTACACCAAAAGGGTGTATCTTTATCACATGACCACTACAAGTGAAAAAAGGGATTTTTTTTTTAGAATCTCTCCTACATTGGGAAGGGGTGTGTATGTGTGTATGAGAGAGAGAAAAGATATATGTCTCCCAATTTTATCAGTAAATCTGATTGTTGGATATAGTGCTGTTACTAGCACTTCTATAACTAGATTGAATAATAGAGGTGATAAGACAGGGGTTCAAACTCAAGGCCTGCCACCGAATCCAGCCCACAGGCTGCTTAGATCTGGCCCACTGTTGGCCTAGAAATATCAAAGGACCGGCCCGTGGTGCCTCTGCTGGCCAAAACCTGCTGCGGGTGACAAGGTTGATCTGCTGACTTGGCCAAAACCATCTTGGAGTTTCAGTGTTGCCACTTTAGAGCAAGGGATATGGCTTCGGCCAGGTCAGCTTCAGGGTTAGCAGCAGGATGCCGTGGAGGCCAAAATGGCCACATATAGGGCTTCGTGAGCTCATTTTCAGCCAGCTGAGTGCTACAGGAGGCCATGGAGGCCAAAAATGGGTTGCTCGGGGGGAGGGGGCCTGCGGCCTGTTTTGGCTGGTAGAGTGCTGCAGGAGGCAGCACCTTCTTCACATTCTCTTTAGCAGCATCTGCCAATCAGAACTAGATAACCTCCATGATTGGGTTATTCCCCCACACCCCATAGTTCCACCCAAATATTAACCAGGCTTAACTCTGCACAGCTTCTAAATCCAGATAAGGAGAACCAGATGCTAAGCTTTGAACTACTGAGTTAAGTATTATATCTAAACCTTGAGACTCTGCCTCCTGAAGCTGATGTATTTTTTCACATTTGATTCATTTAACATTTGTTCTTTTTCCTCCTCCAAGACAGTGTCTAAATCATTTGGCAGCAGCATACAGTTGTGTCAAAACTGACTAGGGCCCAATACATCAAGGTGTCTATATCATCTTTCAAATCATTTTCTAAATAGAAGTTCATTAGAAGATACATCAATATCCGTGGCCCATTTTGACTGGCATAGTGCTACAGGTAGCAGTACCTTTATCACCTTCTCTTTAGCAGCATCTGCCAACTAGAACTAGGTACCCTCCAAGATCTGGATGGCTGTTGGACCCAAAAATATCTGGCTTTTCACCCAGGTCTTTGATGAGAGAGAGCCCCCTTGTATCACTGTTTGTCATCTTTTATCTTAATCTTTTACCTGTGATTGATTTAATTGTAATTTTGTTGTTGTTGTGAGACACCCAGGGTGATTAAGAATTGGGTGGTATATAAATTTTGTAAATTATTACTAATATTAAGTCCTCCTCGAGGACTATGTCACAGGTAGTAACAAAGATTGATAGACTGTTGGACAGACAGGTTTCAGGGACATCTGGAGAAATTGTCAGTTCATTTATGCTCTGCTCCTATACAAAAGAGTCAAGCCCCATAGCAGCTGGGGACTCTACATGTCTTTAATCTCTACATTATGCATTTGAGACTATTTGTGCCAGAAAGTAAATCTTCCATTGTCTGGAATAGCTTTTTTGAATGCAAAGGGGGAAAATGCATCTTGAGCCTGTGTCATACGCCCACCATGGTCACGCCCTCTCCAGCCACACCTATCTCCAGCCCACCGAGGTCAAACAGAACCCTGATGTGGCCCTCAATGAAATCGAGTTTGAGACCCCTGTGATAAGAGACAACCCTGCTTGGTACTTTTTAAAATCACAATATAATCTGAATCAAAGCTGTTAAGTCTTATCTGCACTTTAGTTGTTCTATATATATATATATATATATATATATAGAACAACTAATATATAATATTATATATATATATATATATATATATATATATATATATATATATATATATATAATATTTTATTTATATATATATATATATATATATATATATATATATATATATATATATATATATATATATATATATATATATATATATATATATATATATATATATATATATATATATATATATATATATATATATATATATATGTTCAATCATCTTACGACAACCAGCCCCAAATCTAGATTTATTTAATATTTGGTTTTAAAAATGCTATTTCCAGAGAATCAAAGACTTTAAACTTTAAATATATCAAAAAGATACATTACTAATGAAGCTTAATTAGTTTTACTAATTTCTATAGTAGTCAATAGTTTTCTGATTGGATAGTTGTATTTTAAATTGGAATAAAATATTAATTAAATATAAATTTACATTCATATGTTAAATATATGAATGATGTCACTTATAATTAGTGGTTAGCTAACAATTTTGTGTATGGTTTATAATCCACATTGAGTTGTGAATTGGGCCTATAAAATGACAATTTCTGTAAATTTGTAGTCATTTTAATGATCAAAATAATCTTAGATTATTTTCAAGACTCTGGAAAAGAGTCCTCTTGGTGCAAACTATTATATAAAAATAAAAATATTAACATATCTTTAAATTCTTTATAAAATTCCCCTGACCGTCAATCACGGCCAGGAGGTTTTACATTTTGAATAGAACTAAAGACTTCAGAGATTTCTGAAACAGAGAAAGGAGATTCCAAAAATTGTACATCTTCTGGAATTAATTCTGGGAATGTTGTATTTACTTGACAGAAAATAATTTGCAGGAGATTTCATCTGTCTGCAAATAATCTCTCTCCTTTTATTTTCCATCTGTTTGTATATTATACTCACTGATACGGTTCTATTATATGTTTTGCTATATTGTTAACTTCTGAATAAAGTGTTTTTTGCAGTCATGTTTTTTAAATTATGCTTATCTCATGTTCCCTTACTATTGCCTTGACAACATCCCGTCTCACCCTTACTAATGTTCCATTTATATTATTTTCTTGAAAAAAGTTTCTCAAAATTTGAGTTAGTTGTTGCTTTGCTAATGCATTGCATGCCATTATAAGATTAAAACATGATTTCTAAGTAAATGAATAATCTTTTCTAATTTGTGCATAATACCGTATATACTCGAGTATAGGCCGACCCGAATATAAGCCGAGGCACCTAATTTTACCACAAAAAACTGGAAAAGTTATTGACTCGAGTATAAGCCTAGGGTGGGAAATGCAGCAGCTACCGGTAAATTTCAAAAATAAAAATAATGTTTTTGAATATTTATCTCAAAGAAAAACAGTAAACTAGCGGTGTATTCAATGAAATACTTCACTCACCTCATGATGCTGATGTCCCACTGTGATGATGATGTCCCGTGCAGCCGCGGGAGTGATGTCCCGCCTCCTATGACACACGGCACAGTGATTCCTATCATTGGATCACTGTACCAGAGGAGGTGGGACATCGCTATGTGGCTGCTTGCCATAACAAGGAGGAGGTGGGACATCGTTGCAGAGCGGCAGGAGGGGGAGGAAGGGGAATCGTAAGACAGCCCTGCATTACATTAGAATGTGAGGAGGGGGGATGGTGCGGTGCGCGCTGCGCGGCAAACTGACACAGAGGGAGGGGAAACTCACAGGGGCACTGGGCCATTCACGAGTGTCACCCAGCGGCATGGCCCCGCCCCTTTCTCTCCTCCATTTCGGGCAAATTTTTCACTGACTCGAGTATAAGCCGAGGCGGCTTTTTTCAGCCCAAAAAGTGGGCTGAAAAACTAGGCTTATACTTGAGTATATACAGTAATCATTGGAGCGTGATCTGAAGCAGTTCAACATATTGCAAAAAAATTGGAAAGATCTAAATATTTATATAGTTTATCCTAGAGTGGGATTCATGTCTACCTGAATAAAATGTATTTGCTTTTATTGCAGGATTCATAATTGTCCATGCATCTATGAATCCATGGATTAAATTTTGAAATGCATTTCAGTCTGAGGTTTTAAAGTTTCAACATGGTGGGGTTTTTTTTGTCATTTTGTAAAATATATTCCAGAGTTGTTCTAAGACTCAAGATGCCCTAAACCCACTCTAAATGGTTATTGGGGGGGGGGGAGTGTTTGGAAATACTACTTCTTTCAGTATGGACAACATCTGGAAAATTGGAATAGGACTGTATATTTCCAATAATATCAAATAGCTAACGTGAATTAGAAATAGAATATCAGAGCTTAAAGAACATTCAAGCTCAGAAATTGTAGATTTGAAACTTTTTGTCAACATCTATTTATTAGCCCAGATGAAGGAATTCTTAACGCAAACATCATTGTACTCAAAGACCCAATAAAGTATGCTCAATGCAAAAAATACCTTCTAGCACCAGAAAGGGATAACACACATTCAATCATTGCTGCTCGGCAAAACTTAGCATGAGGCCCAAGCTCTGAGAATTAGTGACAATACCTTAGATGCTTGAGGTGTTGAAATCACATGAACAGTGCTAGGTTTGACGCCATTTGCTTTAGGTCTTTTATAAAGGGCAAATCTGCTTTTCCTACGACCCCGGTCACCATTAGGGAGGCAGCCATTGTACCTATGAAAAAGATATGTGTTTGTTATTTCCATTTGCTGAGCATTTTAGTGAAATAAAAACTTAAAGTCTTTGTAGACATATATACAGGGGCAGCAACTTTCAGCTATCTCTGATAATAAAAGACCACCAGATTGTTCAACCAGCCAAATCTACAACACCATTACCTAAAAGTTAACAAATGAAACAATTTCAGATAAAGTATCTGACCATAAGTTGCATTCTTCAGTTTCTAATGTCTCCCAAACTCCCTGTAAGCATTCAACTTTATTTTAAAATGTTTATATAGCTGCTTATATTGTGAACCATAACCCTGAACACTTGACAAAACAATAAAAAATATCAACTCCCAACAATTACAGTAACAATTCCTGGCACCCTAAGACAATACTTTCTCAAACATCAGCATTCTACCTTCTGCGCACCAATCTCACTCCTTTTGAACACTTGTAGATAAAGCCAGCTATTGAATGCCTTCCAGAAGACCAGGGGAATAGAGCTCTGCGGGATTTCCAGGAGGAAGGATACTCTAGTGGGCAGTGAGAGATATGGAGAAGGCACATTGCCAAATGGCAACATTTGGAAGGGACTTGGAGTATGCCTATCATATCTAACCTGGAATGGGATACCCTCAGGGAGACATGGTCCTGCAAGTCATTGAGGGCTTTAAAAGTTATAATCATTTAGGGCTTTAAAGTTAATAGTTCTCCTTGAATTGCACTGGGGGGGGGATAGAAGTCACATTGCTTCCATTTGAACAATGGGTGCCTGACCAATAGATGATTAAAGAACTGGAGACTAAAACATATGAAGAACCATTGCAGAAACAGAGAATGGCTAGTTTAGAGAAAAGAAGGCTAAGGGTGACACGATAGCAATATTCCAGTATTTCAGCAGCTGTCAGAAAGAAGAGGGGATCAACTTATTTTCCAAAGCACCAGAAGGCAAGACAAGAAACAATGTATGGAAACAAACCAAAGAGAGACGCAACCTGGAATTAAGGAAAAACTTCCTAACAGCAAGGACAATTAACCAGTGGAACAGCTTACCTTCAGAGGTTGTGGATGCTTCATAACTAGAGGTTTTTATGAAGACTAGATAGCCATTTCTCTCACATTGTATAGGGCAGTGATGGCTAACCTTTTCCAGAGTGAGAGCTCAATGCGCGAGTACCTGCACCCAAACCCCCAAAATGCAATGCGTACATGGCCCCACACATGCTTCCTGTGCATGCGCAGCAGAGACCTGATGACCAGTTGGATGGCAGGAGGCACACGCGCATGAGCAGTGAAGCTGAACTAGGGGATGGTTCGCTTTCCCAGAGAGAGGGCGCTGTGTGCCACCTGTGGCACACATGCCATATGTTCGCCATCATGGGTATAGGGTCTCCTGCTTGAGCAGAGGGTTGGACTAGAAGACTTCCAAGATTCCTTCCAACTCTATTCTGATTGATTGACCATTCTTGCAGCAGCAATGTAATATAAGTAAACTGTGTACTGCCCAGAGGTGTAGGCACTGCAATATTTAGAACCAGATGCAATTTCCAGATAGTCTTTAAGGACTGCCTCATATGGATATATTATAATAATCCAATGAGGAAATAACCAAGGCATGAGTAAACATAAGCTGTAAATTTTGTGAGAACTGTGAGTTCACATACTGTAAACTTCAGTTAAAGAGTTGCATAAGAACAAAAAAGTAAAATTATCTACCACAATTGTATGTGCATGTTTCAATCATTTGTGACAGATATGCAATGCCTGTGGCCTACAGATATTCTGAACTCAGCACTACAAAATGCTTCCTTCTTGGTGATGATCAATGAGCGTTTATTAATTATTATTGAAGGATTTCAGATATGGGTGTCTAGACACTATGTTTTGGTGCCTGGTGTTTTGATTGATATTTTTAGAGATCCTGGCTCAGAACTTCTATTTAATTTGCATTCTGTGTACTGAAAGTCAGTCTGGCTGGCATAGACTTAAAGGTCTACTAGGAACAGAAGAGATTTGAATGGTTTAGATATACTTGTGCCTTCATAAATAATTAAAATTAGGAGAGTAGATTATATTCTTCAACTGATTGGATTTTAGGGAAATCCTCTGAGAAATAATTGAACTGTATACGGCATATCCTTGCCAGTACATGTGATTCTTTGAAAAAGCCAACATAAAGCTCTACCAAGAAAATAATCCATGATGAAATTCTATCATCTATGTATCATCTCTGTTGTTGGTAACAAAGCATATGCAGCATTACAGTCTCAAAAGTACAAAACAGTATCTCTCCTTTGCTTCTAGCATCAAATCCTTTGATAGAAATCTAAACAAGTCTCAAGTCAGGACATTTATCCTGATTCTTAGAAGGCATAGCCCAGAGTTATTAAGTGGTCAAAGCAGAATGAATTAAGAAATATTTGTATTTAAATTGTATTTTCTAATTGAATTGGATTTTCAAATCTGTTACAGGTAGTCCTCACTTAGTGGCAGTAATTGGGATTGGATTTTCCATTGCTAAGAGATGTAAAGCACAATAACTCCAGCACTTCCAGTTGCTGTCATTGTGTGAATCATTGCAGCCAATAAGCAAGGACATCATGTAGTCACCCACTGTGATCTCACGCTGGCTTCCTCATCCGACTTTGCTTGTAGGAATCAGACAATCAAAGCTGGATCAGACTGTTAATCCTTAGCAGAAAATCTCAAGGCTACAGACCCCATCCTGAAAGAAGACAATAGCCAACCATTTCCATTGCTGGGATTCTTCAGAGGAGGTGATTAAACTTGCTGCTGAATAATTTTTTGTTGGGTTCTTCTTGCTCTTTGAGCTTGGTTGTTTCCTTGCAGATTACTTCAGTATGAGTGAAAGTAAGGATTGCTTATCCTGTTTTGGTGGAGGTGTGGCTTCCTTCTTCTTGATTCCTTATTTAAGGTATTGTTTCTTCCCAAGGACTCAATAGTTTAATGCTGAGTTGCATCTAATCTAACCTACAATACAACAAGACACGGTGGTGAAGTATCAGTGCTTATCTCTTAATAGAATAAGATGTAGTGAATAATTTTCTATGTGCATGCTAAAGTTCAGGTCATCCTCTGACTCAGGGGTGTAAAACTTGCATAGTCAGGGCAAGTGATGTATCGCAACTTTTTTCCCCATCACTAAACTGGGCGTGGGTGTGGCCCAGTGCGTGACGTATCGGGCCATGAGTTTGACAACCCTGCTCTGACTGGTGAGTTTGATGGAGAACCTCTGATAATAACATTGGACATTTGCCATTCTCCATATTTAGAGAGAGAGAGAGAGCTTAATTACTTCTTAACAAAGAACAGCTTTGATCTTTTTTATAGCACTGGACCTTTTCAAACAATAATGGTTTCACTATTCAAAGAACAGTTTGTCCTAACAGATTATAACAATTTATTCCAAGGTTAATAGTTACACTTAAAATCCTACTATAATAACTAAATGTTAACCTAGCTGCAGAATAAAATTCCATATTCAGTCTTGAAAGAAATTTTGTATGCACACTTAAACACATATCATGCCCCACCCATACAAAGAAACAGTTATTCACAAAGGAAGAAACAGGATTACTGGCTAATGGGAAGAGCAATAGGACATAAGAAAGTGATGTATTGATTTATTGACAATAGCAAGACTTTTGATTGTAAAGTTCGTGCTAGAATATGAAAGACACTAATGCACATGCCACAATATCATATTCTTCTCCTGAGGAACCACTACAATGAATAAAAAATAGTAACAACTTGAGATAACCAGACAACACTATTGCATTATCTGAAAGTGAAGAAGACACATTCTGAAAGTAAAATGGAAAGCAAAAAATCAAGTTTAGTGTTGAATATTACAAAGGCAATAGTAATTGACTTTTTAGGCAAAACAATTGTTAATTCAATGTTCTTAGATTTAAGATTAGACAAAGGAGTTCAGTGTGCTGAAGAAGGGAGGGTGATATCAAAGTAAGGCAAGATCATGAAAAATAGTGTAAGAATATTTGATATCAGATTAAAGTACAGAGAAATGAAAAGAAGGTTCTCTCAAGTATAGAGAAAGAATACAAATGTCTTAAAGTTAATATGTATGAGTAGAGTATTATGGACAATAAATTAGTTTGGCTATTCCTGAAACTGATAATCCACAGAACTAAACTCAAATAATCCAAACATTATTTGGGGCTTGAGAAATGAAGAGATGATACACTAAGGAAAAAAAAAACTATTATCTGTGGCAAAGATAAGGGAAGCAGAAGGTGAAGGCAACCAAAAGGTGAAGGATAGGAAAATCGTATTTTTCCACAAAAGCATCTCATCTAGGAGATAGGTTGATCAAATATACACAAATGAAAATTCTAATAGACACAGGGATAATAACTCATTAAAAAGTGCCCCACATTTTTGATAGAAAAAAAGCAAGTGATTCAGAAGGATTTTTTAAAAATTTGATTCATATCACCACCTATCTCAACAAGTGACTCTGGACAGTGTACGTCATAAAACATTAAATAATTAAAGCAGTCTAGCAAAAGGCGACAGGGTCAGGATCATCCTGATACCTGAAGGGAGAATATATCAGAGGCCAAGAGCTACAGGACAGAGAGCACTTCTCCTGACTCCCACCAGCCGACATTCCTCATCTAACAGGATGACATACCCAACCCGCCTGACCAAATTGGATGGGTAGAAATGGTTGGGAGAAGATGGTTCCGAAGGTAACCCATTCACAAACCATGAAGGGCTTTAAAGAAACTAGCACCTTGAATTGCACTCAGAAACACATTGATAACCAATTCAGTTCACAAAGCAATGGTGTTACATGTGCCAAATATCTGACACGCTTTACTACACAGTCACATTCTGCACCAGTTGAAGCTTCTGAATGCTCTTTCAAGGGCAGCCCCATGTAGACCGCACTGCAGTAATCCAAAAGAGAGTGTCTATGAGCAAGGCCTCCCCATCCAGGAACATTCTAAGACAGCGATGGCGAACCTTTTTTGGCTTGCGTGCCATTAGGGGGGGAACGCAGGGGGGTCGTGCGTGGGCATGCCACACCCATAATGCAATGTGTGACCCCACCCAGTGCGCATGTGCGCATGAGAGGCGCTCCCCCCATTTTTGCATGCTTTTTTTGCCCACCGAAAACAGCCTTCCCCCACCCGGAGGCCCTCCGGAGGCTTCAGGAACCTTCAGGAGGCTTCCCTGAAGCCTCCGGAGGACTAAAAAGGTCCCTGAAATCTCCGGAGGGCATAAACCGACCCTACGAGCAAGCCGGAAGTCTGGGAGGGTGAAAAATGGCTTTTAAAAATACTGAATTCTGTTGGCCAGTGCGTGCATGCACACTGGCCAGCTGACAGGGCAACGCCTTGCATGCCAACAAATGGCTCAGCATGCCACCTGTGGCACGTGTGCCATAGGTTCGCCATCCCGGCTCTAAGATATTCAAAGACCCTCCTGGCCATTACTGGTACCTGCTCTTTCTAGCAGGAGCTGTGAGTTCTCCAGATTACACATGGGGCCTATCTGGGCAGTGTCACCTTATCAGGGACTAGTGGTGAAAAGAACTTATCACCAGAAGACTCAAATACCTAAAGCTATCCTGTTTTCCTTAGGTTGAGTCAACGTCCCCTGCACTTCATCCAGATTACAGCCTCCAGGCACTGAAACATCCAGGCATCCATGGCATCACTCACGTAGCAGTCATAGTTTTAGTTTGGCTATATATTGTAAAATTATGGCTGGAGATTTAATCAAATTGTCAATCCTTTATTAAATCACAAAATTGCTCCTTCTAAATCCAATTCTAGTACAGAATGGAAAATATTGCAAGCTTGAACATCAGAAGTTAAGTAGTTGTATAGTAACTAATAATTTTTTTTAGGATAAAAATGTACTTTTATGTTCAGTTCCACATTTCCTGGTATCTTAGTTGAACAGGTTACCGTAGCAAGTAGGAACTCTAGCTATATCAGATCATGTCCTATGTAATTATCTCTGTCTGTTCAATAAGATCAGACAATGCCAGCATGCCCCAGGTCCTGTCTCTTAAAAAGAAATCTTATGAAAGCCAGGAGATGAGTTTTCTCTATTGATGCACCTTCCTATGGAATAGTATTACCCCTGAGATTCAGATGGCCCTGATCCTGCCTGCCTCTCATAAGGCTTTGAAAACCTGTTTGTTCTCCCAGGCACTCAGTTATGAGGATTTGTGCATCTGTCTCGTTTGATTACTTTTATTACGCCTCTTGTGTAAAACAGAAAGAACTCTCATTCAAGATAGTTATCCCTTTGAAGTTATAAGACATAAATTGAGTTATTTAGGCCAATGCTGTTAGGGATCTAGTAACATTGAAATAAGATTTATTTCAATTAGGCCTGTCATAAGGTTTTTTCCAACCTCCTTCAATGAGGTTTATGTAACTATGAGTTTGAAGGTTGGTAAAGATTTTGCTAACTATGCATGATCTTGTCTGACTTCCTCATATAAAAAATATTGACAGTGACTAGTGATCAGATGATAAATGACATTACCTTTAATTATTCATCTTATAATATCTGTTTAGAGAAGATTACATAACATCTAATAATATTACTAATGCTGGCACAAATTATCCATTATGACAACCAAAGCTATTTCAATACCAAATCTTGGTTAAAAGCTGATAGATATGGCTTCAGAAAATCTGGATCAAACGGATACATCTGAAACTATATGAGCCGAGGTGGCGCAGTGGTTAGAGTGTAGTACTGCAGGCTACTTCAGCTGACTGCCAACTGCAGTTCGTCAGTTCAAACTTCACCGGCTCAAGGTTGACTCAGCCTTCATACTTCCGAGGTGGGTAAAAGAGGATCCAGATTGTTGGGGGCAATATGCTGACTCTGTAAACAGCTTAGAGAGGGCTGTAAAAGCACTATGAAGCGGTATATAAGTCTAAATGCTATTGCTATATGGCCACAACATTCCCAGAAACTGAATATCTGAGACTAGTCATAATTGTATAGATCTCCCAGTCAAGATAGAAGGAAGGAATATATACCGCTTGGAAGAAAAAGAGCTCATTTCTGCATACATTCTGTCCTTGGTCTTGAGATCTATAAGATAAAGATTTAGGTTTAGGTTTAGGTTTATTAGATTTATATAAAGACTTTTTATCCCACCTGTATGATTTTTATAAATAACTGACAGTGGCAAACTTATATAATATTCCTTCCTCCTCCTATTTTCTCAGCAACAACCGTGTAAGGTGGGTTGGGTTGGGAGTGTGTGGCTGGCCCAAAGTAACCCAGCGGGCTTTCAAGGCTAAGGTGGGCTTAGAATTCATTCTCAATACAGGTAGTCATCAACTTATGACCATTAATTTAACAACCATTCAAAGTTACAACAAAACTAAAAAAGTGATTATAACCAGTCCTTGCATTTATAATTACTGCAGCATTCCTGCAGTCATGGAATTAATATTCAGACGCTTGGCAACTGGCATGTATTTCATTCATTCATATTTTTAAACTTCCCATCTCCCTCAAAGATTTACAAGAGTTGCAGCATCCTGGAGATAGGTGATTTCTATTTTCGTTCCAATGGGCCCTCTGACAAGCAAAGCCAATAAGGGAAGCTGGATTTGTTCAATAAACACAGATGTTGGAAGCCCCTTTTAGGAAGCCCCGAACCTGGGGGTGTCTAGAAAGTGGTAGCTGAGAGTCTGTGGACAGAATGGTGCCCAAGGCAGCCACCTGTCGTCTGAGAGTGTTGGGCGCAAGACCCTTGTCCAAGCCGTCCTGCAAAAAGTCCAGAACTTGTGGTATGGTTGCAGAGGAAGCAGTGATCTGGTGGCTCAGGCACCATTGCGAAAAGGACGACCAAGTTGCTTCGTAAATTCTGACTGTGGAAGGCCGCCTAGATGTCTGAATAGTCCGGATGACCCTATCAGAGAAACTGAAGCCTTAGGGGGTCCCCCTCAAGTGCCAGATGGCCAACTGCAGCCACTGGGGCTCCGGATGTTGAACGGTCCCCTGGCTAAGGGAAATTTGCTCCTGAGGTATGTGCCATGGTCGGGACACCGACAAGCTGACCAGGTCGGCGAACCAAGTCCTCCTCGGCCAGTGAGGAGCCAAAAGCAACACCTCCGCTCCCTCCTCCAGGATTTTTCGCATGACCAGAGGAATTAGTGGAAGAGGAGGGAAGGCATACAGTCGATCTGGAGGCCAGCAGGACCGAAGATCGCCCATGCCTTCTGCCCCGAGGCAATGGAACCTGGTGAAATACCGGGGAAGGTGTGTGTTGGTCGGTGAGGTGAACAGGTCGATCACTGGTGGGCCGAACCTCCGGGACAGCTGGCAGAATAGCCTCGGGTGGAGACGCCACTCCGAGTTTTGGATGGTGGTTCTGTTTAACCAGTCCGCTGTTACGTTGTTCACGCCGGAAATGTGATCCGCCCGTATTGAGGCCAGATGTCTCTCCGCCCAGCAACCCAGAGCCTCTGCTTCCGACATTAGAGCCAAGGACCGCGTGCCGCCCTGATGATTGATGTAGGCTTTGGCGACGATGTTGTCTGTCAAAATCAGTACATCGCGGCCCCTGACCTGATTGTGGAAATGGCGCAAGGCTAGCCTGGCTGCCCGAAGCTCTAGCCAATTGATGTTGTGGCCGAGCTCCGCCTGCAACCATCTGCCCTGGACCATCAGAGTCTGTAGGTGAGCACCCCAGCTGAAGAGGCTGGTGTCTGTAGTTATGATCAGGCGCTCCGGTTCCCTGAAGCAACTGCCCTTCAGAATGGCCTCTGACTGCCACCATCTGAGAGAACGGAGGACCTTCGGAGGGACCCGAATCACCCGTCTGGAGTTGCTGGCCTTGTGTCTCTGTAGAGGAAGCAGGAACCACTGGAGCTCTCACGTATGCAACCATCCCCACGGGACCACCGAAATGCACGACACCAGCTTCCTCAGCTGGGAGAGGGAGATGATCGACGCTGACCCGGCCAAGCGAATGCCCCTCACCAGGGTCCTGATGCTGTCCACTCTCTCCTGCATGAGGAAGACTTTGCAGTCCCCGGAGTCGCTGACCATGCCAAGATGCTGGATTCTGCAGGTCGGGGTCAGGTGACTTTTGGCGAGGTTAACCGAGAACCCGTGGAGCCGCAGGACTCTGATGGTGGTGTCCAAGTCGTTCTGGGCCTGCCCCCTGGACGACGAGTGGATGAGGATGTCATCCAGGTAGCATTCTAGTCTCATGGGAAGGGACCAGAGATGCGCAGCGACGGCGGCCAGCAGCTTGGTGAATCTCCGCAGGGCCAACCAGAGGCCGAAGGGGAGGGCTCTGTACTGGAAGTGACAATTGGCGAACTGTTTAACTCACCTCTCGCACTTGCAGGCGGTCGCCAACGCGAGCCCCGACTCGAAGAGCAGCTCAAACTAGCGTTTGGCTAGGAGCGCTCCAGGCAGCCTGTCCGCACAATTTGGAGGCAAACAGAAACGAACGGAGGCAATAGCCAGGGATTTAAAAGCTACCTGCACTATCTAAAGGATTAAAAAACTGAAGGAAATTAAAAAGGAAGCTACAATAAAAACTACACTAAAGGGTCTGGGTCCAGCTTATTTCCCAAGTACTGGAGCCCCAGAAAACATGTCCTGTAGGGCAACTGAGTTTTTTAAAACTGAGCCTCTGAGGCAACCAAGAGGCGGAGCTACAATAATTTTAAAACTCAGTTCCTTGGGCAGCAAGCTGAAGTTAACTCCGTGCTTGGACACTCCAAGCAGCGCCTAGGAGAAACAAGAAGTTAAACATATTAACAATATTACCCTACCCATCATGTTATTTAATTGTGCTTGCCCTTCATTTATGTTTTTGGGAGGGGCAGGACCAACTGCAAATTTCAGCAAAACCAAATCTCTCTCTAGACATTTCCTTTCTGCCTCAGGGCTACAAAACATCTTTAAGATTCCTCAAGCGAAAAGTGTGCAAGAACAACACTGTCACATTCTTCTTAGAGGCAAAAATATGCTTGTTCATTCTTAGATCTCTTCCAAAAATTTAAGTCACAGTTCAAAAGCATTAAACTACTAAAATAATATCAAACATTCTCATTTCACATTCATGTCCTGGTAAAAGTACATCAAGGTAGAATACTGTTCAAAGAAAGTAAAGCAGAATGAATAAAAGCAAGTTAGGGACTGTCCACACTTCCAAACAACATATAATGCAAAAAAAAAAAAAAAAAACCCTACCTAGGAATAAGTCCCAATGAATTCAGGGTTACTTTTTCAAAACAGATTTGAATTGAACTTCCTTTGAACGGAGTAGAACAGATGGCAATAAGAAAAAAATAATTATTTATTTTCTGAAATATGCATTATATCTGTGCAGAATGACTGTGGTCTGTCAAACCTTTTATAGACAATTAGAGATACAATTTTACAACCAACAACAATTTCATCCATGAACATTATGTACCAAATCTTTACGGCAATATAAAATGTTTTTCCTCTGATACCCATCTATTAGGAAAACAACAATCATTTTATGACTTTGAGTTACCCAACTACAGAAAGAGAAAGCTACCAAGACTGCCTCCCACCACTCCATCCCAGACAAGAACTGCACCATGGAGAGAAGAGAGGCAACTTCTTTTTCAAAATGGCAAAAATAAGGGGAGAAGTGCTCATTATTAAAAACACTTTCAAATCTAATTGCCTCATAAAGGCCAATCAAAGATGTCAAGTGGATATTTACAATTGTAGTACTGTAAGAGTTAAAAAGTAATGAGCCATAATGTTTATAACTCATTGCTGCAATTAAAAATTTAGATATAAGCAAAATGGATGATATTCTGAAATCATAACTGCAATGAGATGTATCATACACCTGCATTTTATTCTCTTTATAGGGATTATCTGTCTCAAAACTCTTAGGTTTTTTCCTGGAGGCACAGAGCAGACCAAACATGTATTTCTTATTATATTACCCAATACACTATTCTTTCACACTATAGATAGCCCACCACATTCTTAGGTTATGTATTTCAGCAAGACAACAATCTAAATATATCTCCAAATCAACCATGATTATTTGTAATTTTGAAAAATTTTGCTAATCTTTACTGTCACAGTAGGAGCTATAAGGTATGGTCTAAAGAATGTACACATTTCTGCATCTGTCATATTAACTGTTTTATTTTCAATCTGAAAATAATTGTACTTAAATAGCAGAGGGTTGGACTAGAAGGCCTCTAATATTCCTTCCAGCCCCATGATTCTAATAAGCAGAAAGATATCCTGTTTAACCATACGCAGATAGAGTCAGCTTCTGTTCAAGTAAAGATTCGCTAAAGCATATTGTACAATTTAATAGCTACCTAAACTTTTACATACAACTGCATTAAGATTTAAATGAATCTCTGATGGTACTGTGGTATTGTTTCATATCATAGATTTATGTACTCTTCTAAATATTTCACAACTGTTACCACTGAAGGGTTTTGGTTTTGGGGGGAGACTAGAGCTACATTATAATTCTTGTACTGACAGCTTTGTATTACTTGGGGGGGGGTGTAGATTTTTTTTTTATCCAGCTTTTATTTTTTTATATAAACAACTCAACGTAGAACACATATCTAATTGACAGGAGCATCTTGGTACAAATAAAACACGGCCATTTGCTATGTGTTACAGAATATAGAAAACAAATTTTACAAATTTTAAATTATCTTGGAGTACATTGGCTTTGCATCAAATATTATGCCAGGGGCAAAATCCATCCAAAGGATAAGCTTCTCAAGTATTCCTTTAATATACTGCAGCCTCTGTGAAAAATCAATTATTTCAAGAGGGTAGAACATGGGTAATGGCTATTGAGTTGTTGAGCAGTCTGCAAAGTGTGCATTATCTAAATATTTAAATATACCCACAGGATGAAACAATTTCAGGGCAGAAGGCCATTGTCAGTACTTTAGCTGTTTTACAATGTACCAAATGGGAATATAGTCTATTTTAAATATTGATTTATACCAGAGATAAGCTATTGGTTGGCATTTATATAGTACAGTAAATCATATTTGTGGGTAAGGATCAGGATTGAAATATATTTCATATAAATTGTACAAACATCATTATTCCATAAGCATCCCCCCCAAAAAAATGCCAGTCCATATGTGATTAGCACTTCATATGTTCTTCAATATCAGCAAATTCCCTCACTACCTTAGGATGAAATTCATCTGATTCTGGATTTTACAGTCCAAGTAATTGGTATTCTTTGACTGTGTTGCTCCATTCTCAAATTTCAATCCTTTTCTTTTAACCTGTTCTTTACCATTCCCTACAGAATACATACCCAATCCTAAACTAACATTTTAATGTAGTCGTGATAATATAGTTGATGTGACTGCCAGAACAAGGACAAGGGTTTTTTCTCATTGTCTCCTTACTGAAATTGTGACAAAGTTTATATATTATAGTTCCAGTTTAACTATTGTTTGTAGTATAAAACCACAAATGACTGGGTTGGCATAAAATGCTAAGTGAAAAACTATAATTTATAACTATAATTTATAACTCATATGTCAGGCGCAAGAAATCAGGAGCCAAGGCTGTCCAAACGAATATCAGTTTAATACATGCTAACGCTTTCTACAAAAATATGAACTACTAATGGTCAAAGCAAATTGGTGATAGATAAGAGACAACGGAATTCAAGGTGGAACAGACGTAGATCTCGTGTCCACGAAGGGACTCAAGACTAGTGACACGCTTGACCCATTCCCTTACCCTTAGCCTGGTCATCTCTTACATCATAATTTATAACTTGCACAAGCTTGATTCACAAAATACCACCAATCACCTCATGGTAAGATGGGCAGCAAACAAGTTTAATAAATAAAAAAATATTAAGCCAAAACCAAATAAATCACATTTTATAAACTCAAGTTAATGCTATCTTTAAATCATAGATTTAGTATTATCTTAATTATGACATAATTCATCAACCATAATTTTTAAAAAATCAAGATATAGCCACTATGTATTTCCAGTACTTACATATGTACAATCTAATTTTTTTTAAAGTGTACCTTTCTAACCACGCAAATTGTAAACCACATTAATCCTTTCTAATCACACAAATCTTTCTTCTCAGACAATTCAACTTGTCTGTCCAAAAGTATGCCAGGGATGTACAGTCACTAGAGGCAAGGGGAGGCGGAGCCTCACCAGTCTCCTGAGGGAAAGGAAAGAATTTTAAAGAATTTTGTTAAAATAATTAAAGCCAGGATAGTTGCTACCAGATTTCAAGTCACAGTGGCTTGGTGTCTGCTCTTCGCCTTTTAAAAGTTAAGAAAGATTTAAAAAGCAAAAAATTTCATATGCAAAGGAGGCACTGATTCTCCCGCCTCCTGATCTGGAAGCAGCGAATCATGCCTTGCACTTGAGCGACTGCGCAATCTAGCAGCAGAAGCCTTGCTTGTAAAACGCGCCTGTGTTGGAAAAGTTCATGCTCCGAGCAAGTTCAACTCTCCAGCGTGCAAGTAAAGTTTCTTTGGTTTTTCCAACCTTTTACCATTATCTCTACGGAGAGGTTCTCAATCATTCAGATCTGTGCTTTTTCCAAAGGCGAGTGGACTTTCTGCCCCTCCCCTTTCAGACGTTTCTCTTCTCATGCAAAAGGATAGAAGAATCGAAAGCTTCATGGAGAAGCGAAACGTGTTCGGGGGGGGGGGGAAATACCCCAAGAAATTCAACTCGCCTTTTGGAAAAAAAAGCACCTTTGGGACCACCTTCTTGGGTTAATGAGGTAGGGGGAATGTGATTTTTGTCGGCAATAAATCTGAAGCGTTGCCCTTTTCAAGGGAGAGCCTTGATCAAACTTTGTGGGGTGAGTTCCAGCTTGCCACTCCTGAGGAAGTGGACAAGGCCATGGGAGTGATGAGTGCACCTGTTTGCTGGACCCGTGTCCCTCCTGGTTGGTTTCGACCAGCAGGGAGGTGACACGAGGCTGGATCCAGAGGATTGTTAACACCTCACTTCAAGAGGGGTCTTTCCAGCATCCTTTGAAGGAGGCGGTGGTGAGACCCCTTCTTAAGAAGCCTGCTCTGGACCCAGCTGTCTTTAAAAACTACCATCCCGTCTCCAACCTCCCTTTTCTAGGGAAGGTTGTTGAGAAGGTGGTGGCCTCCCAACTCCAGCGGACCTTGGCTGAACCAGATCCCTTTCAGTCTGGTTTCAGGCCTGGTTATTGCACCGAAACTGCTTTGGTTGCACTGACCGATGATCTCTGGCGAGCCAGGGATAGAGGACATTCCTCTATCCTGGTGCTTCTTGACCTCTCAGCGGCCTTTGATACCATCGACCATGGTATCCTTCTGCGGCGGCTAGTGGAGGTGGGAGTGGGAGGCACCGTCTTACGGTGGTTCTCCTCTTACCTCTCTGGCAGGTCGCAGTTGGTGTTGGTCAGAGAACAGAGGTCGACCCCTAGGCCCCTTGAATATGGGGTGCCACAGGGCTCGGTCCTGTCCCCCCTCCTATTTAACAGCTACATGAAGCCACTGGGTGAGATCATTCATCGGTACAGGATTAAATACCACCAGTATGCAGACGATACCCAGTTGTATCTGTCCGCCCCGTGCCAACTCAGTGAAGCAGTGGAAGTAATGTGCCAGTGCCTGGAAGCTGTCAGGGTCTGGATGGGAATGAACAAGTTGGCGCTCAACCCTGACAAGACTGAGTGGCTTTGGATGTTACCACCCAAAGATAGTCCAGATATTCCACCGTTAAACCTGGGGGGTGAAACTCTACACCCCTCAGAGAGGGCTCGCAACCTGGGTGTTCTCCTGGATCCACAGCTGACATTAGAACACCATTTGTCAGCTGTGACCAGGGGAGCTTTTGCCCAGGTTCGCCTGGTGCACCAGTTGCGGCCCTACCTGGACCAGGAGGCACTCCAAATGATCACTCATGCCCTCGTCACCTCAAGGCTTGACTACTGTAATGGGCTCTACATGGGGCTGCCCTTGAAAACTGTTCGGAGACTACAATTGGTCCAGAATGCAGCCGCGTGAGCGATACTGTTACACCTATCCTCCGTGAGCTGCACTGGCTTCCTATCGGTCTCTGAACACGCTTCAAGGTGCTGGTTATCACCTTTAAAGCCCTACATGGCCTAGGACCTGAATATCTCCGTGACCGCCTCCTGCAACATACCTCCCAGCGCCCAATAAGATCCCACAGGGCGGGCCTTCTCCGGGTATCGTCGACCACACAATGTCGTCTAGCGGCTCCTCGGGGAAGAGCCTTCTCTGTAGCTGCCCCGGCCCTCTGGAACGATCTCCCCCCTGAAATCCGGACCCTCCCCACTCTCTCGGCCTTCCGAAAGGCTGTTAAGACCTGGCTGTTCCGGCAGGCCTGGGGCTGCTGATCTTTGATTGGACTTCAGCCCCATTATAATCGAGTGTATGTTGTGTCTCTTTTAATCTATTTCTTTCTTTATTTTAATCTCTTTTCAATATTTTTAAACTGTTTTATGTAAGCCTCCCAGAGTCCTCTGGGATTGGGCGGCATACAAATCTATTAAAATTACAAATTACAAATTTTCTGTCCTGGAAACAGGTTTTCTCTCGCTTTGGCAAGGTCACTTTTTTGGTTGCTTTGGTATTTGGGTTTAAATACGTGGGGTTGACAAGTGTGTTTTCGATGTTACCGCAAACGAATATTTATATTTCTATTATGAAATAAAAGGGGCAAAACGTGGTTCCCGATCCCCTGACAGCGATCGGAGGCAGGGAAGACGCTCAAAAGGGCAAAAGAACGGGTGAAAGAAACCGAAAAAGCTGCCGGGGGAGTTTGATTTTCAAGCTGAAGCGGTTAAATACTTCCCCGTGAAGTATACCCTGAAAGGGCTCGATGCAACTAAAAAACCCAAACAAACCTGTCTGCAAAAGCAAATTTACAGAACAATCTCCAGGAGATTCTCCCCCCGCCCCAACTTTGCCCACTCCTGAACTGGAGTGATCTCACTCTCATAAATACATAAATGTCGGGTTGAAATTGTGGATTTCCATGCGCCTTTCTGACTTTCAGTGGCCTGAGTCTTTCGGAATGTCCCTGCGGCGGGGGACGGAGGAGGCGGGGCGAGACGGCAGAGCGCGGCAGCGGCGAGAAGCAATACCCCCGCCGCTGTGTCCAACAGGCATCTCACATTTATGTCCACCATAAACGCGATACGCTTGTCGGACACAGCGGCAAGAACGTCCCTGCCGCTGCTGCGCTCTCCCACCTCACCCCCGCCTCCTCCATCCCCGTCCGCTCCGGGTGTTCCCTCCCCCTAAGCCGTTTCATGAACGTCCGCTAACAAAGGATCGGGCTCCCGCCAGCCACAGCATGATTAAACCTCTGCTTTTCTTTTCGAGGCGCCCTTCTCCTTCTCCCAATCCCCCTCCCCAAAAAACCCTCCCACTTCAAACCGGTTTCCCTTTTTACTTATATTTTTTAAATAAAGGATGACATTGCCAAGCAGAGAGCGATGTGCCAGGGGAAAATGCCAGCCGGACCGAGGCTTTAATGGGCTATGGAGGCGAAGAGGAATTACATGGGTTGGCTCTTGGTTGGCACCAAGGGCGCCCCGAGTGGGTTTCGTGGGGGGGGGGCTTTCCTGCAACTGGCTGAGCCCTGAATGGAGGCGACTGTTTTCCTGCGGCTTCTTTATGGCTTTGTCAGCAGCGGGATAGCTTCGTGCAGGCGCGATTCATATGCAGATGGAGAGTCGGGGAAGTAAGGAGGTTAGCAGGAGTTGAAGAAAAGAGGAGTTGAAGAAAAGAGGGGGGCAAGGCGGGAGAGCGCGGCAGTGGCAGGGACGTTCTCGTCACTGCCACGCTCTTGCCTCACCAACCATAATCCTCACCGCACCTCACTGAAGTATACATATACATATTTTATCGCTACATCAATTATAGTTTTAAAAATATATCAGGTAATATCTGCAATCTTGAATAGGTGTATAATTTATCCTTACAAAAAAATTATTGCTATTTTTATTACTAAAATGCATAAATACTTTACAAAATTGCAGACAAATCAGCAGAAAAAATAATGTTTGCAATAAGCACTTTCTAACACAGTTGAGTTTCTTTCAAGTTTACATTTGTACCGGTATTGCTAATTTGACACAGATCAGGATAAAATGCTAAGCATCTTACAAAATTGCATTTTATGTCACTATTTTAAACTTTTCAGTTACTGACAACTTTCTACAAAACTCTTTCTTTGAAACAATTTTCTTGTGGACTTCATTTTTAAAAAACATTAACTGAAGCAAAAAAAGTTTTTTTAAAAAAACTAAAAATAATACTGTTAAAATAGATGAAATTGTAAAGGCACAAAGCATTCATAACATTAATTCACTGATACATTACAAGTTTGCTGAAAAATGAATCTACTTGATGTATCTCTCTAAATGTAAAATAAGACAAATCTAGGATTTTTGGAATAGTTCAAAAAGCTTTAGCAGAAAGCCTTTTTAATCTATTACTTAATTATTCAAATCTCATATCTGATAACTATTTATCAGATTACCGTGATATATCATCACATTCTTTCCCATCCCAAAGTATAAAATATTCTTATCTCTAATAAGTTTATCAATGAATATTTTCCTATGATATTGGTATACTTCTCCAAATTTGGAATAGCTGGCTGTCTAAGTTTAGTACCTTTTTACCACTTCTTGAAATCTTCCTAACTAGCAAATCATGTTTTACTCAACACCGGCTCCCAGTTCGCTTTATGTCCCTTTATTGCTTCAAGTTCCATTGCTGTGGTATTAGTAGATAATTCGATACGAGGGTCAGTTTTATGGTAGGAAATATCAATGCTTTTTATCACACAATCTGAAATGACATTATCTTTTTTCTAAAAAAACCCTCCTCTTTTGTTTCATGGCATATAATCACTTCCTTTTTCTTGGAGATTTTCTTTATTCAATTAATTAATATCATCCAAATTGTACAGGGGGTGCTTCCTCTGTCACAATCCAACTTTCTTTGATTTAGGAAATGATTATTTGATTCACTTTTATTTATTTCTTATTTAAGCCATTTCCATCGCAATCAATCTTTGACAATATAGAGAAATTCATAGAAGTTGATTGGATACCTCATTTTTCTGCCAATAAATAGGTTTTTGTCACAATACAATTAATATACTCACATCTTTAACACATAAGCTATTCAACATCTCTAACCATTTATGAGTGTGATTATCTGATTCACAACCTTGTTACCTAAAGTTCTTCATTCTCAAAGGTAACAAATAGCAGACGATTACACAATTACTTATTCTAGGCTTTTTTAAAAATGCTGAACAGATGTTCAAGCTGTTCTGTGATTATTTTCTACTAATGATACAGCTCTGGGAAGAAGTAGCATTATGCTATTTATGGAATTACTGAGTGATTAAGCTTCTTGAAAAGGTGTCTTAGAAGAGATATAGATGTTTAGAATAAAAACAACAAATAAAATCTAGTTTCTCTGCATTATTGTAAGCTGATTTTGTTCCAATCTCAATTCTCATTCTTGGTGTTCCTTTAAATAGAAATTTAGCTTTATTAAATATGTCATGCTACAATCCAGACAGAATAAGATTAAATGTATCTCTTGCTCAAGCTGAAATACTCATGCATATTAAGTGCCTCTCTAATGACCCTTAATAACTAGCAAAAGTAGTCATTTAGCATTAAAAATCTCTAGTGATTCCACACAGACATTGCAGGGTGGGGGAGGCAAGAAATATAGATATTCAAAACAGAAGTAAGGATAAATTCAGTCCTACAAGATTTTGTGGGGGAAAGCTATTTGCCATTGCACAGTGCAAGGAAAGAAAGAAATAATAATAATAAATATTTGGAAATGGTTCAAGCCACATTCAATTATCCTGAACTTATATCTATAATATTTGTTCCAAGGCTTCCAATTGCATAAAGCAAATAGTACAATTACCTGAATGAAAGATTACATGCTTAACAGAGTTCTAGAAGTGTCAAGACTTCAATAACACAGATGATGTCCATGCTGTCAGCATGTCTCTTCTCCAAGTAAACTGTTCTTTACTGATAGTGATATAAACTAGATATTTCCAATTATTGTTTAGATTAACAACTTTTCTACAAATAATTTTTTCTAGAAAATGTTTGATACCTTTCAAATATTTGAAATCATGTTATATTTTCCTAATTTTCTGAAATCAGCTACAGGAGGTAGCAATGTACCTCATCCCTAAAAAAGCTAAGTCAGATTAAACCTGTTTAGTTCCTGTAGAGGAGACTACTAGGAAATTCAAGATCTTTATAAAGCTTAAAATCAATGGATTTTACAAATAAGTGACAATTGTAAATCACTTTCATGGTATTTCCAAAAAAATTAAATGTGGATGTTCCTTTATGGTCATTATTTATATTTACTTCACTTAATTAAATCCCCCCCAAAAATATTTAAAATAATCAATTTCTTTAGAATCAGATTTTGTCAAGTTTTCTTTTACTGTCACATTCAGTGTTATTAAAAAAATAGCCCTATAAGGCTTAGAAAAAAATGCTAAGAAAAAGGTCTCTGCTACTGATAATTCTTTCAAATCCAATCCCTCCATATTGTTTATGAAATAAGCAAACAGCTTATTCAAAGCACCCAGTAGTGCTATTTCATAGTAAAACTTCCAAACAGTAAATTTAATTTGAAAGTTAGTTTTCATATTCTATTTATTTGATCATGCAAATGTTATGTACTTTTAGTTAACATGTCTAAACACAAGGTTTGCTGGGAGTGGATAAACAGATTTAAATGTCTTATATTCAATTTGTATGGCACTCAGACACAAACTCCACATTCAAACAATAAGGATGGAGAAGAACACCAAACCAGCGACATAGATTCCACCCCACACACCCCCAAATCCCAACTGCTGATGTACATGTTTACTATTTCACATATTCACCAACATCATCCAGTCTTCTCTATCACAAGGCATACTGGAGAAGTAAAACAACAATTAGCACTATAATTAATACATTCTAGAATGGCATGAGATTAATTGTAAAAGCACCCCCGAGTCAGACCTCTCCAAACCAGATGGGTAATGTCGGTTTACCTTCTCCACAGTATGTTTTTTTTTTAAAGCATGCTAAGAAGTATCCAACTTAGAAGCAATTAATTAAAAAATATAGATACTGCAGATTGCTCTTCTCCCAACAGTACAGTACACATTTCAGAAGGCCCAGTGCTTCTCTTTTACCATCCAGAATGCTCTTATAGAACGAGTCCAAGAATTGCACTGACCATCCAACAAAAGCAAACACAAAACAGTCTTAATTTTGGAACAGCTATTATTAGTCCCAACAACTACAGTATCCTGCAATATGGTACAAACTATATCTAAAGCCAAGACAACGAGGTTGACAAGAGCCAATCCCCTGATTCCAATCTATGGGACCAATAGCCAATTAAGCAGGCTCCCAGCATTACACTTCTGTATCACCATATTTTACCCCTTTTGAGATCTTTCATCTCAGACAGAATATGGGGAAAAGATATCGGGTAAGCAAGAATAAACCATAAACCAGGCAGAAGTAGGATCTGCTCAGTCCCAATGAAACAGGGCCTCTCCCCCACCCACACCCACCCCTATAATCAGTGTTTATAATAATCTCACTGCTAAGCATTCAGAATGGGACTACAATACAAACATGCTATTTGCCTGCCCACCCTTCCTCTTACCCCCCCTCCTTTCAATTTCTCCCTCTCCCTCTCTTTCAATACAAAGTTTCCTCTTTCCTCACCTGCACAGATTAATCCCCTACTTCTCCCACCCCTCCATCACGATTAACACCACACCTCTTTGGCACTCCTTTTGCCATCCGGGCAGGCCTTCTAACCAGGCAAGTTGTGTTTCCTCCCCCCCCCCCCTTCTCTCTACTGACCTTCAAGACTAGGGTCCCCAAACTTGGCAACTTTAAGACTTGTGGACTTCAACTCCCAGCAGAGCTGGCTGGAGAATTCTGGGAGTTGAAGTCCACAAGTCTTAAGGTTGCCAAGTTTGAAGACCTCTATGAATCAAGACTCACCATTCCCAACAAGCGGATACATGCCTCCCCGTCCGGTAGGTTTCTCTTCTCCCCCCCCCCCCCCCGCCAACACTCCCAAAACAGTGGAAAGCGAGAGACTCCTCCGGCGCCCCCACACACACACACAGACACACGTCCGAAGTGGGTCCCGGAATACTCTCCGCGTCCTTCTCTCGCCTCAACGAACTTTTCGGGTTCTTTCTTTTGGGGGAGGGAGGAGGAGAGGCTACTAATTAAAACGACCCCGCATATCCTTTACGTCCAACACTCGCCCGCCCTCCTGCCCGGAGGCCCCGAGAGAGAGAGACGCGGCTCCCTCTTGCCCGCTTCAGGATGTTTCCCCGAGGGAGAAATAATTCCTGTCCCGCCGTCGCTTCTCCTCCGCTCGTCAGCCAGGGGGCCGACCTTCCATGCATTTTCCCCGGCTGACCTGAGCTGCCAGGCCCTCTTTGCTCACCCACCCCCACCGGCCCTCCTCGTCCTCCCTCAAGCTTATTACACCTCCGCCCGCCGTCCCACCTAACCGTCGCCCGTCTGCTCCCCGACCGTGGGCCCGAGGCCTCGGGGGACACCCCGCACCCGCAACTCTCTCCCAGCCTCACTTCACTCTCGGGGAGCTTCTCCACAGCTGCCCACCCCCGAAAGGACACCCGCTCGTAACTAGCGCCCCTCGGGCTGCGTTGCCCACCCGAGGCAAAAGGTGGTGGTGGGTGAGACGGGGGGGGGGTCTCCTTCCCACTCGCGCTTCTCCCGCGCCGCCGGCTTCCCCCTCAGCCTCAAAGCAGGAGGGGGGAGATGCCCCGCCGGAGCCCCGACACACCGCAGCGCAGCGCCCCAGTCTTCGCCGCTGCCTCCTCCTTACCCGAGAACCATGAGCTCTCCATATTTGACGGGCTCCTTGTTGGGCGCGCAGTGCTCCTCCTGGCTAGGAGAAAACATGGGGCCACCGCCACGGCCGTGGTCGTCGTCGCTATAATCCCATGCGGGGCAACAACGGCATTCGCCAGAAGAGCCGTTGCAAGAGCAGTCATCAAACAGGACGTTGGGCTGGAGACCTTTCCTTCATAGTCGCGGTGCCAGCCAGTCAGCGGTCGGGCGAAATTACGGGGTTGCCTTTGCTTGGTGCGCCCGCCGACGCGGACCCTTCGCTTCCCCCTCTCTGCACTCAAGCCAACAGCGACAGACACGACTGCCCGGGGGTGCGGGGGGGGGGGGAATGAGGAGAGACCAACTACAGCGCCTACCCAGAAAGGAGGCGTGGAACGGCCCCTCCTCTTGGCTTTCTCCGGGCCTTCCACGCTCCCCTCGCCTTCCGTCTAAAACCGCGATGGTATCTTCCAGTCTGTTATGTAAACATAGAGTACGAAAAGGGAAAGGGGGAAGTTCTTAAAGGGCTGCTGCCCTGTTAAAGCAATGTTTCCTTCATAAGGAAAGACAGGCGTTGTCTACCGCCGCCTACCGGAGGCTTTGTCCGTCCCTCTCTCGGCCAAAAACCTGTCTACAATAATTGACTACTGTACTGTACTCAATTATCGAATAGGTCGGGATGGGATTACCGTACTTAGTACTTAATGAATATGAGCTTAAGTTTAAGAGCGGACAAAGTACGGTAGTATATAAGTAATTTAGGGAACTCACTGCCACAAGTGTGACCATTGTTCTATCTAATAATATAAAGGAGAAGATGGGCATTTACCTCTAGAACCTGAGTAGTAACTAATAGTTACTCTAGCTGGGGATAAAAAGAAGACAATTCTGTAATACCTTTGAGATCCACAAATGTATAATAGCAAAATATTTTCTGGACTATGTACAACAGTAGCATAAAGCATAACTTTGGGATAAATTTAGAGAGTGGAAACAATGAAGATAAAGAGAAATTACTGTAAACAGAGAAGTTAAAAACAGTAATTTATAGTGGTGGCTGTATATAAATTTATTAGATTTTATCCTGCCTTTATAAGTAACTCTAGCCAGCGAATATCTAATGCTCTTTCCTCTTCCTATGCCAACAACAACAACAACAACACAACCCTGTGAGGTGGATTGGGCTGGGAGTGGCTGGCCCAAAGTCACCCAGTTGCTTTTCATACTGAGGCAGGATTAGAACTCACAATCTCCTGGTTTCTAGGCTAGCACCTTAATCAGTACACCAAACTGGGTATGATTGGGTATTGTTGCATATAATACTAAGAATTTTTCATTGATGCAAATACTGCACATTGTGGCTCAGAAAACTCCCATGTTTCCCCATTTAAGCCAATGAGAGATATAGAATTCATTCATTATACCTTAGCTACTTCATCTTGACATTGGTCTTTGAAGTTCAAAAATGCCCACGTTAAAATAAATGACAGACCATCCAGAGAACTTCATCGGTTCTTTTTTCATCTTGTCATTTCTTGTGTCAGACATGTGGCCATTCAGAACTACAATGAGGTATTCCATACTACTGTCACTACTAGAAGATAAAATTAATGCAAAAATTTCACATAGGGAATGACATTTATCATTACCAATTAGTGAGTCTTAGACTTGAGTAATTTTCTGTAAATAATTAAAACTTCTGGAATAGTGATTGTATAAAGTATTGCTCAAATGTAACCTTTCTCAATCCTGGCATGCTGGCTGGGGAATTTTGGAAGTTGAAGCCCACACACATTTTCGCACTGCCAAGGTTAAGAAACTCTGCTATATGGTGTTAGTTCTTGAGGAAGCATAGAAGAAAAGAGATCTAGTCTTCATGCTATAAGTGTGAGCTTTTCTGAAATATTCGGTTGGCATCCATGGAGAATGTGGCAGCCTCAATAAGATCCTTACCAATATTTGTACATAAAATAAACACGCAGCACTTACACAGTGTGCACCTTCCTTTCACAGTCCTTCACAAGCAATTTCACCTCGAGGTCTGCTTCATTGCTACCAACCATAAAAACTGAGAATGCCTTCAGCCAATTCATTGTTCCAGCAGTTCAACAGCAGAGCCAGAAGAATATCATTCAGTCTATAGCTACCCCACATCTTTCATTTGCATTTTCTTATCTTATGTTTATTTGTCTCTTTAGCTCTTAGTATTTCTTACTCTATATGTGCTCTGCATAAATGTAGCTTCACCACATAAAAATGATGTGATGGGCATGTATGCGTTTGTATCCACAGAACTATACTGTGCCTTCTTTTACAGGATGAGCAACTTGTTTGCTGACAAAATGCATGCAATTCCCACCCATCCTTCCACGCCTACTTTTTTGCAATTCATTGTTTAGATCTCTGTGTTAAACTTCAACAACAAATTGATAAGATGCGATTTCCTATCACTTTTTCTGTAGAAAACAGCTGAAAACAGATATACTAAATTTTAGTTTAAACAATCCTTTCCCTGCAAAAACAAGCAACAAATAAACTAAAACAACTCTAAAAATCTCAACACCCCCTAAAACGGGGCGATCTCACACATAGCACAATCAGAGCAACCACATACAGCATCTTTTTTTCTGTGGGGTTTTCATGTTGTTGCCTTTATCACATCCCCAGCCTGTGATTGAAACAGGCTTAAGTCATAATATTAAGTGTTAGGGGATTATTTTCCCTCTTTATCCATCGCAGTCTAAGAGTAACCTCAAGGCATGTAGTATTAGTTAGCCTTTATCCCCTTGGAGGCAAAATTAGCAGTCAGTTGAAAGAGAGAAGCTGGGGTAGTGTAGGGATCAATAAAGGGAATAGCAGTCTTCAAGTTAGGGAGTTTTCTGCTGACTCAAGCAAGAAAGGAGAGCCTTTGGTTCAGCAATGGGGGAAGGCCCTTTGTGGGTGTCACTGCATCCCCTCTCCAAAGTGCTACTCCCAGACACCCAAAAGTTGTCCTTACCTTCTCTATGGCCTCTGAAATCTACAGCCTAGCTTTGGTGAGAAGATTACTTAATGTGACAAACAAGAATTATTTGCCATCTGAGTCAGTTGTTTTACTTGGCTTAATGGTAGATCTACTTTTAGCCTAATCAAAATTCCAGTCATCTAGCCAATATCCTAAACCTGGCAAGTATAGGATTTAACTTTGTTGCTTGTATCCTTATGATTTATATTGATATTGATTGTTTCCTGATTGCTTATTTGTACCCCATGACTATCATTAAGTATTGTACCTTATGATTCTTGATGAATGTATCTTGTACATTGAGAGCATATGCACCAAAGACAAATTCCTTGTGTGTCCAATCACACTTGGCCAATAAAGAATTCTATTCTATTCTATTCTATTCTATTCTAAATGGATCTCCTCCTGGCACCCATCTTCTCATGATATTAGTCTGCAATATCTGTGTTGTTTTTTTAAGATATAGCAGTATCTGGGAAAAGAAACCTACAGTTGGCCGATCATATGGTTTTCAAAGCCAGTGCCCATTTAAATTCACCCCAGCTTATCTAGGGATCACTCTGTTGAACATACAGCTAAAGTAAAATACATCTTCTGTGAATTGTAATTTATCAGCAATTGGAAATGACATTATGAAGTCTCTCACCCACCTATTCAATTTCATCTTCTGAGACTAAAATAAATTGTCTTAACTGCTAGTTTCTTTCTTCAGAGAGTTCTTTTTTTAAAAAAAGAACACTCTATTTTTATTAACTCTAAAAATGTTTTAAATCCATGTTTCCACTTTGGAGTCATTTATATGCTGTTTAATCTTTTTATTTTAGCTTTTTTTCTCTTTAAGGATTTGTCTATGTAAATGCCCATTTTCTCTTTAAAAGGAACACTTTCTCTTCATCTTTCCACTTTGCACACTACTGGATAAAAGGAATCAATTAATGTCTAGCTGAAACATGTTTAAGTACCTAGCCTATTTTATTTTGTTTTTCAGAAGTGACTATCTAAGATAGGAAGTTTTGTCATTGGCTTGCATTGTTTATTTCTTAAAAATTTGAGGTGCTGAATGTATTTGAATATTGGCTACTTAACTGGCATATAAAATCCATAACCTTCCTCTGTGCCATTAGGATCCAATGTTTACGATTCAGTGGTGCACAGTCATCTCTGTTGCAGAGGTGGGTTGCCAATTTTTTTACTACTGGTTCGGGCATGCTCCCACATGCTCCTACTCGCACATGTGAAGCTTCTGCACATGCGCAGAAGCATCCAGGCAGATAGGTGGAGCCTCCCGCCCTTGTTACTACCGGTTCGGCCAATCCGGGCCAAACTGGCAGCAACCCACCTCTGCTCTGTTGCTTGTCAAGTTTAGCTCTCCCTGTTCATAGGTTTGGGATAACTTTTTCCCCAGCCCCACCTCTTCATCCTTCCATTTATTAACAATTTACTTCTTCCTCTACTTCTTTTTTCACTCTTTGCTTTATCTTCTCTTCAGCTTTCCAATTTATTTCCCAGTGTATTATTTTCATTTAATCCATTGAAATCACAACCCTGTTCTTGCTTTGCTTGCTTTCCAATTAAAAATACTTTCATATCTAGGCATTGTGTTATAGAGCCCTGCTCTCACATTCTACATAAATGGATCTTAGATTTTAGATAATTAGAAGGTTCCTGAACTTTCTGTGCAACTCACAGTATCCCTATACTAGGCATTATTTGAAAAAAACAACCACAGGTATATGTATTACCTAAAACACTGGTGCTGCATATAAATCATGATTGCTCAACTTATTTCTGAGATTCCTAAATGCAGGAATTGGGTATTCTAATTTCAAGAAAAGAAGGACTGGGGTGACATGATAGCAGTGTTCCAATATCTAAGGTACTGCCACAAAGAAGAGGGAGTCAAGCTATTCTCCAAAGCACCTGAGGGCAGGATAACAAGCAATGGATGGAAACTAATCAAGGAGAGAAGTAACTTAGAATAAGGAGAAATATCCTGACAGTTAGAACAATTAATCAATGGAACGACTTGCCTCCAGAAGTTGTGAATGCCCCAACACTGGAGGCTTTCAAGAAGAGATTGGACAGCCATTTGTCTGAAATGATATAGCGTCTCCTGCTTAAGCAGAGAGTTGGACTAGAAGCCTGAAAGATCCCTTTCAACTCTGTTATTCTGTTATGCTTCACTTATGCTGTAAACATGTTTAACATAACATGGAACCATACCAATGAAGGATGAGAGCTGGGTGGACCTTCATTATCTAAAAACCTAGTAGATATTGCATCTTCAGCAAAGCAGTCTGAAACTTGCTTATTCTGAACTAATCCTATGCATACTTACAAAGAAATGAGATAAATTAATGGGGGCAGTTGAAAGATGAATGGGCATGTGCTGTTAAACATATGTGATCGATTTTGCTCCCATTCATGAAAAATATGAAGGGCATATTCCACCAAGAATCCACTTGGGACCATTTTGGCCAATGAACTCAGAGGACTGGGATTAGTGGCAAGTGTAGATTTAATAAAACAATCCTCAGTTCTACTCAAAGCTCATGTTAAGACAACAGAGCTCATCTGTTTTATGGACACCTTCTCCAGTGTGATGCTTTCCAAATGTGTAAATTTTCTGGTCCTAAAATTTGTACTAGTAAGGCTTTGGACATGCTGCCTGGAAAGAGCACCAACTAAAAAAGCTCCGCATTGTAGATATTGTGTCAGGCTCCAAAAATTAAGAAAAATACATAGTGATTCCTCCAAACACATTTCTTTATAGTTCTACACCTACAGACAGAATCTTGCCAAAGTAAAGCAGACTACTTCCTATAAGAAGCAGGTACTCTGGAAACTATTAGGGAAGGGCTGCCTTCACTTTCTTTCTCTCACACAAAGTGTCTGAATTAAATTGTCTCTTAGTCTTCTGGAATTTATTTATTTATTTATTAAATTTATTTCCCACCCTACTCATTTCGAAGTGACTCTGAGTGGCTGACAACATTCAATGCACCCTCTCCCTCCTGGGAATCCAGGCCAATATATTCCATCCTACATTGTAGGAGAAGAGAGGCATTAGTCTAGGCTACCAACAAATCAGAAGTCTGGTGGCACTTTTTGTCTTATTCAACAATGTTATTAAAAGGCAAAAATTATTTGTTAGTTAGAAAAAGTACTTCTGATGAAGTTTTGTACAATGCTTTGCAGTGGTGTTCTGCTGATTTCTATTCCATTTTCTTCCAGGCTGGAATGACAAACATTCTTACTGCTAAGGAGAACCAAGCAGTAACAAGAAGTAACAAAAAGCATTCCTTCTCTCTTGAGAATAAAATCCCTTAAAATCTGTTCCACTCTTATCACTGTTTTCAGTTATAAGACAAAAGCAAACATCTCAGCCTCTATTTATGCACTAAAACTTATTCCATTAATGTTTGTAGAACAGATTGTGGTGGGGAGATAAGCTGACTAAATTTGGTAGTATAACTTTTTAAATGGTTGTCCAGCTTTTCTTCAATGATTTAGCCTCTTATCTCCATCTCATTCTCCCTTACCAATATTTGTGGGTTCTTGACTTTTATCATCGTCTTCTTCTTTTCTTTTGCATAATCTCTTACTTTATTCTTTACATGTTTTAAAAATAAAATTGTGAACAAAATGTTTTGTGGATTCCAAAGATACTAGAGAAAATACCCTAATTCACCAACAGCACTTACCTAACACATACACCTTTCCATCAGGAAAATGCAGGCAGCAAGTTTCAGAGGCTTCCAGGCCATTGTGAGAAGTTCTACATCTAAATATATTTTATTATTTATATGGTTTTCATCTTCCCTTAAAATATTGACAGAACCCATAATGGTCTGAGAATCAGTGTCTCCAAGTTAATCAAATTAGCAAACTTCCTCAAACCCCAAAATAAGTAGACCTAATCCACATATCAAAAGATAAAATGCAAACAGAGTTAATTAAATTAAGTCTCCCAGCAGAAGGGCATGTTTACAAGAATACACACACACACCTTAGTACGTAGACACTTCCATACCCTGGACAAGCTCCCCCTATAAAATTTTGCCACTGCATCCCATTTCTCTGCAGCCTGCCCCTAAAAGCAAACTGCTTTTATTCCTAAAAGCAAACTGCTTTGCTTTTAGGAATAAATGTTTCTTCTTTCCTCACAGCTGTCTGGATCTCATTTTTTATTTATTCTTGTGCAACCCCAGCTCAAGTTGGAACCCCAAATTATTCTTCTGACACCAGTCAAAATTATTAATCTACTAGAGTAAGGGAAGTAGCCCTGACTGAAACAAAATCTGGCCATTAATTTCTTTGGCACAGACATTCTGCTGCTCATTCCAACGATAAGGAGGAAATGGAGAAAAGCAGCTAATCTTTAAACATAGAAAGTTTTCCTATCTGCTTCCAAGGAGAAGGATGAGATTTTATTAAAACCAAGAGCTGAATTATTACATAGTTATCTTTTTTATTAGGAGGAGGCTGCAGCTAAGAAAGCTGTGCCATAACTCACTGTCAGAGTAAGCACACGCTTGTGCATAAAACAAGCAAGGAATAAAACATAAACAAACAGCTGCACATCACTCATATAACTTCCTCCTGTTTCTCGCATTTGACCCCCAAATGCAGTTATCTAAAGATTTGCATTTCTCTTCTTCTTTATAAATTAAAATAGTTATTTTTTCATTCATGTCTCAATAATTAGGATCAGATAAATCCAAAACTAACTGGCCAGAATCTTGCTTTAGTTAAAAGCACACAAATAGATTGTTGAGGATCGATTACAAAAAGAACTGAATCCAGCCAGAAGTATCCACAGGAAGGTCTATGCTCTGCTTCACCTGATGTACCAGTTATACTAGTGGTGAATGTTTTTTTACTACTGGTTTTGTGGGCATGGCTTGGTGGGCATGGTGTGGCTTGGTGGCCATGGCTTGGTGCGCGAGGCAGGGGAATGATACTGCAAAATCTCCATTCCCGACCTACTCTGGTGCCAGCCAGAGGTAGCATTTGCCAGCTCTCTGAACTACTCAAAATTTCTGCTACCGGTTCTCCAGAACCTGCTGGATTTCACCCCTGAGTTGCACCCTTTCTAGATCATGAATCCCTATGTGGTAAACTACCAGGACAACAGTTGGGAGTAATTTACACATGCCAATAGCTGGATTTGCACACTATTCCAGACAAAACTAAGCAAATTATCTAACCCACATTTGTTGAAAAGTTTATTTATTTATTTATTTAGTTAGTTAGTTAGTTAGTTAGTTAGTTAGTTAGTTAGTTAGTTAGTCAGTCAGTTAGTCAGTTTGTCAAACATGTACGATATAACAGGTATAAGAATAAACATGTAAATGAGTACATGAAATGAGTACAAATAAATGGGGACAGTAGGACAGGAACTGTAAGTATGCTGGTACGCTTATGCACGCCCCTTACAGACCTCTTAGGAATGGTGTGAGGTCCATGGTAGACAGTTTAAGGTTAAAGCTACAGGCTTTAGAGGAAGTAACAACAGAGGCAGGTATAGCATTCCAGGCATTGGCCACTCTATTGCTGAAGTCATCTTTTCTGCAATCGAGTTTGGAGCGGTTTACCTTTCGTTTGTTTGCCCGTCTATTATTGCGGTTGAAGTTCTGGGAGGCTGATGTGTCCTGGTTGGGTATTCTGTCATCTGCAGTTCCAGTGCATCTAGATAGCCCAAACCTGAAGAAATCTACACTAAATAATCATTAATGTATACCAATGGATTTTAGAGAACCATGTAGTGTACACACAAAATATAATTCTGTACATTACAATTGGATAGACCGATTTTTAGCTACTAAAAGTGCTGATTAGGTAGAATAATCTAGTTGTTCTGGTATATTCCTATCCAAGAAAAATAAATGTTCTTTAACTCATTTGACCTTTTTTTTTTAAACATTGGAATAAGTTAAAGATTCTCCTCTCCATCAGTATGTGAAAGGTAATAAAAGGATAGCCACTGACATTTATGAGGATAAAGAGGATCAGAATTGTTGCAAAGAGACCTCATACGTATTCTGTTTTGGAGTTTCAAATATTCAGACTGTTTCATAGACCACAAAGAATGCAAAAACTCAATTCTGCTGGATGAAAAGCTGACTTTTTTTTAAGAATTTGAAGGCGTTTAGACTTCTAGTCTTCTGATTAGTTCCAGGATTCATCTTGGAAATCCCTCAAGAATGTTGGAGATAGAAATTTTCTTTCTTATGTACCAGCACTTCTGAGAATAGGAATCTACCCAGATAAGGGATTAGTGAAGAGATCTGTTTACAGGAAATACATTATAAAAATATGCAAAACCTAACACCTAGTTAGCTGTAGCCTATTCCAAAGATACTCCAAGAATGTGTGTTCTTTGAATGTGTGCTTCGGAAGAAAGGCAGAAGAAAGAGATCTCAGATTAGCAAATTTAGACACCAGGAACAGAGGGAATGTTAGGTAAAGGGGGCGGGGGAGACACAGAGTAAATAGTTAATATTTTGTCTATATCTAATTATCACTTTGGGTCAGTAGATCAGGATTTGTACCTTAAATAGAGAGAGTAAGTATTCAGTACCAGATAAATATACCATTTCTCAATTGTTTTGATAGGGACGTGTCCAGAATGGCACAGTCTATGGAAATGAAGTTGGCAAAAAAAAGTGACATAAAATAAGAACCTCTTGCAGTTGTGTAATTTGTGCCAAACAAAATAGGCACTTATTTTAAAAAGATAGGTCATGAATTCAGTGGTGGGATTCAGCCAGTTCGCACCTATTCAGGAGAATTAACTTAGTTTATTAACTTTCTAAGCAGTTCGGAGAACCAATTGTTGGAAGAAATCTCCTTTTGCTTTTCTTTTCAACTTTACAGGGCTAATCCTGTAAGGAAGGCAGGAAGGAAGCATTCTGGTGTTGTTTCTAGCTTAATCTTTATTGCCCTGCTTACAGAAACTGCCTCTCCGGTTAACCCTCATTACATTGTAACAGCTAAGGCAAAGTGCCCATCAACGTGAGTTGACCACACCCATTCAGTCACATGACCACCAAGCCCCGCTTACCCAGCTGGTCATTAGGGCAGAAAACTGGTTGTTAAATTATTTGAATCCCACCACTGCATGTATCCTGGATTTTATTAATCACCATCTAGGTACTTCCTGGGCTTCGAAGCAGAGATGCAGAATCTGGGTCTCTTGTAGCTGTCACGTTCCGGCATTCACGTTGCATACAAACAGAGATTCAGTTTGTTTGGTGAAAAACTTTTATCTCTATCTAACAAACTATTTGATAACCAGCACTAAATGAGAATGATACAAAGATAATCAAATCCAAGTCAGTTCTAATCAAGTTAACACCATCTCTCTCTCTCTCTCTCTCTCCCTCTCTCTCTCTCTCTCTCTCTCTCTCACACACACACACACACACACACACACACACACACACATATATATCACTACTTCCATTCTCTGTCCTTCGGCTCGTCACAAGAGACCATCCAGGCAGAAACCCAATATTTTTACTGTTGCCTTTTTGTTACATTTTGTTGTATTTGTGCTGATAAATAAATAAAGGGAGACTAGTATAGATCTATTTCAAGCTATTTAGCTCTCATCAGGTAGCCATACTCTTACTGGGATTCGAACCTGTGCTATATTACATCTTAGGCAAACGTCTTAGCCATTAAGCCATTAAGCCACAAGTTCTTCTCCTTATCAGCTGAAGCCAGGGAAGAAGGTATATATTTAATGTCCATATATATATATTCCATTACCCCACCCAGCTCCACCCACAACTCCACCCAGATGATTCACACCCACCATCACCAATCACCATGACCCACACCCTCATCCACACCCCCACACTCCCACTCAGTGTCATCATAGCCTCTTTCCTGGTTAGCCGCATCCGAGCAGAAGAGTTACGTCAGAGTAGGCAGTTGCACCCGAGTAGAAGAGCCACATGCAGCTACAGGCTCAATTGACATCAGAGAGCCAGCATCAACGTGGCAGTGTTAGTGGCGTGTAAGCATGGCTGAACGGGCATGGTGATGGACAGGGTCCCGCTGGATGGCAGCCTGAGGGCTGACAGTAGCCTTATGCACAAATGCAGGACTTATCCCCGTGATTACTATCGGATTATAATTTTGAAAAGTAGAAGAGGAAGACCCTTAAATATCCAGGAAATAATCAAAGAATCCAGAATCAAATTTATTTATTTTAATAAACCCATAATCTTCAGTTCAGACCATCAGTTAAGCTTTCCCAGAATCAATGATTTGTTTAATACAAAGGAAATGTACGGTATTACGTCTAAATGAGGAGGGTTAACCTCAGTTTAAAATGCTACCTCTCAAGAGTTGTAATTGTGATTTTAAAAAGCAAAGTGTGCTTAGTCTTGCCCTGTACTTGTCATTTTATGAATTATAATTGCTGTGACCCAAAACCTGGCAAGTTAGAGTGGATAAATGGGTTCTTGTCTGTCAAAAAAAAAAACAGCATAAAATTTCTCATTTTGACCTATATAATACAGATTGACGAAGAATGGTTGGCTGCTCTGGTCCTAGGGCTAGTTTAAAAGCACATGTATGATGACTTCAGGGCTACCTGTGCTACAAGGACAAAAGTATGTTTTGCGGGGGTGGGGTGGAAATAAATTTAAAGGAATTTATTTTTTATTTCTCCTTTGTAATATAGGCAGGGACGTGCAGTCAGGAGAGGCAGGGAAAGCAGGGCCTCACCACTGTCATCAAGAAAAGAAAAGAAAATGTAAAAGGAAAAAGGCTGAGGTAGTTGCTGCCAGAGTCATGTGCCTCATTTAGTCTATCTTTATGATCACTCGAGCAGAGTTAAGCAAGGATTAAAAGCCGAAAAATTCCTTATGTAGACAAGGCACGTGGTTCTCTTGCCTCCTCCTGTAGAGGGCACTTTTTTTAGAGGCTTTTTAAATAGTTAAGCAGAGTCATCCATTGGGGACTCTGGCAGCAGCTAATCCAGCCTGACCTCAGCAGCTCTTGCCTTTTTCCTTTTACATTTTCACATTTTCATCATGGCAGGCAAGAGCAGAGTTGAAATCCTCTGTGATTGTGAAACAGCTGGAAAAGGTATGTGGGTCGGAGGGAGGGGGAGGAGTTCAAAATTAATGTAATTTATTGTAAGTAATTTGTGTGTGCATGTGTTTGTTTCTTCACTTCACTCAAACAAACTCTCTCTCAATTTGAGAGAGAGTTTGTTTGAGAATAAAGGGAACGGGGAGAGGCAGGGAGGGCAGCTTGTTTGAGAAGAGAGGGGCAGCCTTGTTTGAGAAGATACGGGCAGCCCACCAGCAGAGGCGGTCTTTTACCCGCCTCTGCTGGCGGGCTGGCACTTTCTCTTTTGCCCACTGTGCCTCCCTTCCCTTTCTCCTCTCCCCCCACTGGGAGCCCCATCCTGCTCCCCTCCCTCTTTCCTCCCCCTCCTCTCCCCTTTCTTCGCCGGCTGTAACTGAGCGAGGAGGCACCCCTGGCCAGGCCACTCACACCCGCGTCCAGTCCGCTGGAGCTCACCGTGCCGGGGGGAGGAATGAGACCCCATTGTCCCGCGGAGCCCGCCGCCGCTTGAGCAGGGGGGACGAGGAGGAGAAGAGCAGTGAGGCCTTGTGCCAGCCGGCTAGCCAGGCGGGGAGTAGGTCGGGTGGGGGGTGGGTGGGCTGGCTGGCTGGGGAGGGGGGAATCATGGCCACTCAGGTGGCCCTCACCCCCACTGCCAGCAGCTTGGGTGTCCCGGCTCCGTCCCGCAACAGAGGTGTTCCACATCTATGGCGGACACAGCGGCGGGATGTCTGAATGAACACCCCGCCTCTGTGTCCGACAGAGGGGTCCCGCGTCTATGGCGGACACAGCAGAACATCCCGGCACTGTGTCTGCCATAGGGACATCTCTGCCGCTGTGTCCGACATAGCGAGGCTTTTGCCCGCTTACCTCACCAGCCATAAACGTCACCGCACGTCACTGAATATAGGATACATGCAGGGGTGGGCTTCAAAATTTTTAGCAAGAGGTTCTCTGTCCAGTTGTTGGGTGGGCATGGCCATGGTGGGTGTGGCCTAGTCAGCCTCCTGCACCATGGCAGGGGGTGGTTTTTTGCCCTCCTTGGGCTCTGGAGGTTTCCTTCGAGTCTCCGGAAGGGCAAAAATGGCCTCCCCATGCTTCGGAGACCCTCTGAAGGCCTGAAATGGGCCCATTTCCAGACTTCCTGAACTTCTGGTAGGCCCATTTTTCACACTCCCCGAGGGACCACACCCTGCACTTACCTGCATCCAAAGCAGGCTGCGTGGAGACTCCTGGAGGGGCGGGGTGGGTGGGGCCAGCCAGAAGTGGGATTTGGGGGTTTTCCGAACTACACAGAATCTTAGCTAGATCCTGCTGAACCCCTGTGAACCCCCAGCAGCCCAGCCCTGGATACATGGCTATCAAGAGTCTAACCTAGTACCAGCAGATGTAATGTCGGGCTTGTTGGAAGAAATGTCCTTCTGGGTTCGGCTCCAAGTCGTGAAAAAGACACTGGAGACATGGAGGCTGCTTGGAAAGATGGTTTTAATGGTGGACAGGACCACATGGCTTGAGTCCTGAACAGAAAAGGTGATCACATGCTTCAATGTTGGTAGAGAAGAGAAGGGAAGGGAAGGCAAGGAAGGAAGAGAAGTTGAGGTTTTATGCCCTCTCTGGCCTTTGATCTTGAGCTTGTTTTCTGATTGGTTGTCAAGACTCCCATGGGGCCATGCAGGGGCAACTCTCTAGGCTGCGTTTTGAATCCAGCTTTGGTTGAGTTCTCAGATGCCATGTGGCGAGTTGGGTAAAAGGGCCAATATTATCCTGCCTTAATCCCATCACTCTGGAGCTGAAGGGGAGAACTCTTTATTATGTAAAGTGGACTAGCTCCTGCTTTAATGGCTCATTGACAAAGTGGGGATGGGCAGGAAGCTGCAGGAAGCTATTCTGTCTTTTAAAACATGTTTCTTCCTTTTCACATCCAGAGAAATATTCTGCCTTTTCAATATTTTCTAGGATATTTCATTTTTCTGGGAGAGGGCTGGGTGATAACTTCCTACAGGCTGTAGTCCAACAGACAAGTTGCCTGAAACTAACTGAAGGCCATCGGGTCAAGAGAGACTGTTTCAGTTGTTTTCCTCTTCTTCCTCACCATTTTTGAACTCTTGCAGGGTCGTCCTGTTTCCGTAAAGGAGTTGTGGCGGGGGGGGGGGTAGGGTCATATTTCACAGGATGGGTTGAACTAGACATCTCAATCTGTCTTTCTACATACGGGTGAACCTTCCCTCCCTCCACGGCCTCCTGTGACGAGGCAAAGCACCGAACCACAATTTTTAACAGTTGCAGACATTCCTCCTTGTAACTGAAGCAACAAATACTTTCCCAGCAGCTCCACAACAGCAGTTCATTTAGGAGAGCTCCCGCAGCTGCAGTCGATTATCGGCAAGAACTTTAAATAACTCGTAGGTGGGGCCTTTGGGATTACTCAGGCCGAACTTCCTAAAGTGGTGAAGGAGGCCTTTTGTTGAAGGCTTCTCCTCTTCAATGACATTTACAAATAGCTTTGGCCAAGCTTCTTTTCCCCAGCTATTGGCATCCTTGCAGTAGTTTTTAAAAAATGGCTTTCATTTCAACGAAATAAATGAGGCCTTTGCTTAGGGTTATCACCTTTCCCGCAGGGACGAACTCTGAACATTGTTTATGTGTTTTATGGCAGTGCTGTAAGGAATTCACTAGCGCCCGTGATGAACCTCTGTGATGCCACAAAAGGCTTGTTTGCAGAATTTCACACAGCGGAAGAACTCAGTTCATCTGTGCAAGTCATCAACACAGTCCTCATCAGCATCATACTTCAACCCATCTTTATGGTTTGCCTTGTAATCCAATCCCAGATGAATATGATTTCGGTTATTCAGAAACACGGATTTGGAAATCTAGACTATAGAACATGTGAGCAAACCTTTCTCCAAACTCTTATATAATTGTCCTATGTGTCTGCAAAAGATTTTTTTTTTATAAAAAGAAAGGAGACAGTGGCATGCAGAGAACTATTTTGAAGCTCCTCTAGTCTCTCATCTTTGTGATCGGAAGGTGGAAGAGATACTTAATCCTAGAGTTGGTGTAATTTCTGCAATTGGATGGCACAAGCTGGTTTAAATTAAGGTAAGTAAGCTTAAAACAAAATATTCCACTACTAGAATAGATCAATATTTTTCAAACATGGCAACTTTTAAGATGCTGGCTGGGGAATTCTGGGAGTTCAAATCCACAAATCTTAATTTTGCCAAGTTTAAAAAATGTCATAGATTGAGCTTTGGTCCACATACGTACATACAACATGTTAGTTCTGTTAAAAGAAGTTTCCGTCCGATTCTGAGCCAAGTTACCCAATGAAGAACGCAGAACGATTGCTCCATGTTGAGATAGAATTTTATTCTGGACAGCAAAACTGATGATCAGCAATTCAAAGTTGGCCAAAACTGGGAATGTTGAGAGGAGTAATATTTATACTAATAATGGGCTTTGATCGTGAGGTGTGTAAATGTGTCAGTTGAAGTGTTTTACCCTGTAGACGTGTAAAGTCCAATGAGGAAATCTCTCTCCCTCCCTCTGTCTCTCTCTCGTTCTGTGGGGTGCATTGATCTTTTCTAGGTGTGGCATTTTATGAGGGGGGTCTGGCATCAAAGATTTGGGTGAGAAGTCTGGCATTGGAAGCAGTATTGTGATTAGGAGATTTCCCTATCTTGAGGGGACTTTGCTTCCTGATTAATTCATAGGTAATTATCTGGCTTCCTGGGGAGACACGTTTTGTCAATTTCAGCCTACACAGCATGAAAACCGGTCTTAACTGGTTTTTGTAACTTTTTACAGGTAGTCCTCAATTTATAAACACAACTGAGCTCAAAATTTCCCTTGCTAAGCCAGACAATTGTTAAGTGAGCTTTACCCCATTTTATAAACTGTTTGCCACAGTTGTTATATCGATCACTGCAGTTGTTAACTTAGTAATATGGTTGCTAAATGAAACTGGCTTCCCCATTGACTTCGCTTGTCAGGAGGTCGCAAAAGGTGATCACGTGACCACCCTGGACACTGCAACCATCATAACTACATGCCAGTATCCAAGCATTCAAATTTTGATCACATGACCATGGAGAAGCTGCAACTGTTTTGTGAAAAATGGTCATAAGATGGGGTTTTTTGTGCTGTTGTAACTTTGAACAGTCACTAAATGAATAGTATAATAGTCTAGGATTACCTATCTGTGGGTCAGGGGCAGCGGTGGGTTCCAGATTGCGTTCCAACGGCCCCAGAATCACCCACATGCACGCACCCAGCGTGCGCATACACGCACACGGTGTGCGCATGTGTTGTAGCATCAAATGATGCTTCAGCACGATGCTCCAGTTTCTCAGTGGAGTGTCACACAGGCACCATACGTGCGTGGAAGCGCCAAAAGCTTAAAGCACAGGTAAGGAGTGCGAGCAGGCCCTCCGGAGCACCGTACCAGAACGGTACCCAGTGCTACAGGCAGAATCCGGTACACCTGTACTGGGGCATACCGCCTGCAACCCACCACTGGTCAGGGGAGGCTTTTGCCTGTAGAATGGAAGGAAGGGTGGGACATGGGTATTTTCTTTTTACAGTTCCATTGTGCTTGCAGGTTTTTTTTCTGTATTTACATCACCACTATTAGGAGAAGATGGGAGGGTCAGATACAATACAATACAATACAATAGCAGAGTTGGAAGGGACCTTGGAGGTCTTCTAGTCCAACCCCCTGCCTAGGCAGGAAACTCTACACACTTCAGAAAAATGGATATCCAACATCTTCTTAAAGATTTCCAGTGTTGCGGCATTCACAACTTATGGAGGCAAGTTGTTCCACTGATTCATTGTTCGAACTGTCAGGAAATTTCTCCACAGTTCTAAGTTGCTTCTCTCCTTGATTAGTTTCCACCCATTGTCAGTTGGACAAGATGTTCTGGAAGCCCCTCAAGACCTGGTTTTGCCATTAGGCCTGAGATTGCAGAGAACCAGAGAATTGTTTAGATGGCTCCACTATTGAGATGTATGCACTCAATCACACTCTGCTTGGGGCAGGGGTGGGTTCCAGCAGGCACTACTGCTGGTTCACTCATGTACACTCTGAGTGCACATGTGCAACGCAAGTAAAATTGTTCTGCGCATGCGCAGAACTGAAAAACAAGATGGCAGCGCCTATGGTGCTGCCCGGGGAACCGATCCGGGGACATGGCAGGCCTGGGTCACTGCCGGTTCCAGCGAACCAATCTGAACCGGTAGGAACCCACCACTGGTTTGGGGTTTGTATACAGTATATATTTTTTGTTTTAATTAACTCCATTTTAATGGTGAACTTTTTTATTTTTAAATGTCTGTTTTTATATATGTGTTTTTTTTTAATTGACTACTGTATATCACCCAGAGTCACTTCTCATGAGATGGGCTACTATATAAATTTGATTGGCAGATTAAATAAATAAATAGATGAAAAGATGAATGAAAATATCAAACTAAAAATCATTGCAATAACAAGGCTTCACGATTATAACTAAAAAGAAAATAGAAAGGTTTTTATCTAAGTTATTTCTGCAGAAGAAAGACAGGTCTGCTAGCTAAATTTATCAAAGCTGAAATCATAATCAAAAGCAGAGGTACACAGTGCAGTTAATGTCTGGGTTATAAATCCTGAATGTAAGTTCAAAATGAGAACAGAAATATGGAGTTGTATCATACATAATATTTGTTGTTTTGTAAAGAGATAATGGTCTCAGTTAAATGTACTATTATTTATTTCAGTTGATATCATGAACTGGGGAAATGAGTGGTATATTGCATTTCACCAAATATTCTAGTGTTGTTCAAATTCTTTTTTAGGAAAAAGAGGATTTAAAATCTCTTGCCATTTTTTTTAATAATGGAGGGATTTAACTCCTGGGTAAGACCTATCTTAAATCTTAAAGCAGGTCTTGTTGATGAAGTGGCTCCTATAGGACACCCGTGCTGAAAAATAGTGTTTTTCTCTTTCTCTTGGATCAATCTGTGACAGTGTTTTTCAAACTTGGCATTTCAGTAGTTCTTAGGGTGGTTGTTTCCTGACTTGATTTATTATACAGAGACACAGCAATAAACTTGGAGAAACTATGAAGAAAACGTTAGAAAAGCAAGTACATGCATTATGCTCCAGAGGAAGGGTCAGACTGGCTGTAATCCGGACTATAGTGAAGCAGCAATTTCCCAGGAAGGAGGGAACACACTGCAAGGATGGGGATGAGACAAGAGACAACACAGCCCTGAGCAGGATCAGAAAAGGAGGCAAAACGTTAAAATAGCCACTCCCTACACCAGTGATGGCAAACCTTTTCGGCATCGAGTACCCAAACCGGAACACGTGTGCATGTGCTTGCATGTGTGTGCGCCGGAGCCCCGAAAACCAGCTTGCCGGTGCACATACACATGCTGGCTGGCTGGTCTTCCAGCACACACATGTGCACCGGAACCGGAAACTCGAAGACTAGCTGGCCAGCGTGCACATGCCTGTTTTTTTGCCATTTGGGGGGTCGTTTTCAGGTGGTTTTTCAGGCCATTTTCCAGATTTTTTTCCGGTGCTCTAGCGGCCTCAAAGGCTAGCTGACCAGCACGCATGTACACACCGGAAACCAGAAGAGCAGCTGGCGATGGCAGGTGTGCCTACAGAGTGGGCTCTGGGTGACACCACTGGCATGCATGCCATAGGTTCGCCATCACAGCCCTAGACTCTTTCAAGGTATACCCATTAGAGTTAGAGTAATATGGGTTTAGTCTGGCAAGATTCTGTCTATTTGACATGAACAAATAAAGAACTAAACATTGGCTGGATTGTACTGCTGTTCTTGAGTCAGGCCCAACAGTGAGTCCATAAGTCACTTGGGTCTAAAAGGATGGAAGGGAAAACACAGGCCTTCCAAGATCCTTTAACGGTACCCTATAACATAACAATAAAGTATAATTCCAATCAAATGTGTGGAATCTGTTTGCTGACATGGCTTATCTCCAAGGGCTAATAATTCCAACCAACCTTGCACCTCTCCCTTCATTAGTTCTTTCGTGATTAACTAATCCCACCTACTTCCCTTTCTGTCACCCAGGACTGTGGTACTAACTCCTGGTGGTTCACTCCAGAAGCCTCATGTAGCGTCCCTCTCTGTATCTCACTCAGAGAAAGATGCAATTCTTTCTCCTTCCAGTCATGGGCTTACCCAAGTAACTTTACTAGAGCTATAGTTATTGCCAGTTGGTTTCTGGGTGCCATTCAAAAGGCTGGTTGTCATTTGAAAAGCCCTGTCTGGCTTAGGATCTCCAATGTATGGGACCGCCTATTCCCAGTGACTTCTACCCATCCAAAGATAAATGCAAAATAAAGTTTCCTCTTGGTTCTTTATCCATGGCATCTCTATGCACCACAAGAACAGGACTTCTCAGTTGCTGTCCCTTTCTCTGGAACAGCAATCCCCTGTGGTCTGATTAACCCCAAGTGTCCTGGGTTTTCAAAAAGCAATTAAAACATGGCTGTTTCAGCAAGCCTTCAGTTCTAATAGGCTGAATTAGCCTGAAGTTCTTCAGGGAGAGCATCAATTAATTGGTGATTGGAGGCTCCTCAAAGAAGAAGAATAGATTATATTTTGATGTTGTTGCCTTAATCTTACTCCTGACTTTAGGAATGTAAGATGCCCAGATGCATATGTGAATGGAACAGCATATAAGCCAAATAAAGAAGTTGCTGCAAAAAAAATGTTCTTCATCCTGGACTTCGAAGTTCAAATTCCCAGCCAATGTATAAGAACAGCAGATAAACACTGCTTAATAATTAAATTACTTATACATTCTGACCCAAGTACTACTTAAGGGCACACGGTGGCTCAGTGGCTGTTCGAATCCCTAGTGCTGCATAACGGAGTGAGCTCCTGTTACTTGTCCCAGCTTCTGCCAACCTAGCAGTTTGAAAGCATGTAAAAATGCAAGTAGAAAAATAGGAACCACCTTTAGTGGGAAGGTAACAGTGTTCCATGTGCCTTTGGCATTTAGTCATGCTGACCAGATAACCACAGAAATGTCTTTGGACAGAGTTGGCTCTTCGGCTTTGAAACGGCGATGAGCACTGCCCCCTAGAGTCAGGAACGACTAGCACATATGTGCGAGGGGAACCTTTACCTTTACCACAGAGACCAGTGGACAATTTTTTGTATGAATCAGTTATTATGAATGAAGCTGCCAAGTACAGCTATAGCCAGGCTTCTCTCTAGTACCCTCCTCACTTTCTCACATTTCACTAATTGGAACCTTTTGGGTTCCAAAATGTGCAAAGTGTGCAAACTACCAGCCCTACATTCCCATTCTGGGAATCTGAGTCCATAAAGGGAAGATTGTAATCAACCAACTCAAAGGCACTCTCCTTCAATTTTGCATGCAGAACAAGTCTCTAATTATGCAAAGGTCACTGCCTACAGATGGAGTTGGAGGTTAAATCATTTCAGCAAGCTTTTTTTCCCCCTTCTTTGAACTGGTCCTCTTGTTCTTTTACCCCAAACGCATAATAAAGATGATTCCTCTCTTTCCAAAACAATGGTTGCCCCACATATTAGCAATCATTTATCAAGAGCCATAGAGGGATGTGGTGGCTCAGTGGCTAAGATGCTGAGCTTGTCGATCAAAAAGGTCGGCAGTTCGGTGGTTCAAATCCCTAGTGCCATGTAACAGAGTGAGCTCCCGTTACTTGTCTCAGCTTCTGCCAACCTAGCAGTTCGAAAACACGTAAAAATGCAAGTAGAAAAATGGGAACTACCTTTGGTGGGAAGGTAACAGTGTTCCGTGCGCCTTTGGCATTTAGTCATGCTGGCCACATGACCATAGAGATGTCTTCGAACAGCACTGGATCTTTGGCTTTGAAACAATAGCAATAGCAATAGCAGTAGACTTATATACCGCTTCATAGGCCTTTCAGCCCTCTCTAAGCGGTTTACAGAGAGTCAGCATATTGCCCCCAACAATCTGGGTCCTCATTTTACCCACCTCGGAAGGATGGAAGGCTGAGTCAGCCCTGAGCCGGTGAGATTTGAACCGCTGACCTGCTGATCTAGCAGTAGCCTGCAGTGCTGCATTTAACCACTGCGCCAGAGATGAGCACTGCCCTCTAGAGTTGGGAATGACTAGCACATATGTGTGAGGGGAACCTTTACCTTTATCAAGACCCATAGCAATAAAATAGTGTATGCCATCACTAGAATTTGTATCTCTGCAACTGATATTTCTTTACACTAAGATAGATAGTTGGAGATGAAACATCCACCACATTTCATTTGACTATAATCACCCAGACCCAGCCATTTCTTGAAAAACCCTTTGTAGTCCTGCAAAATATCTAGTCAATTAGTTCTATATATTTGCATCTTGATTTGCATGGAGGGGAAATTAGTCTGCAACTATAGAAATACTACAGTGGTGGGTTACGACTGGTACGCACCGGTACAGGAGAACCGGTGCCTGCCGGGAGCACCAGGTACCATTCCGGTGCTCTGGAGGCCCACCCACCCGCCCGCGCTCCTTACCGGTATTTGAGCTGTTCGGGCTTCCACGCATGCGCACGGAGCATATGGCATCTGCGTGATGCTTCGCCGAGCAGCTGGAGCGTCATGGGTGGTAAGTACTCATGTGCACGCTGCACGCATGTGTGGGCATGCTGCATGCATTCATGTGGTGGACACTCATCCCCGTTGCAGCATACCGGTTGCAACGGGATCCGGAACCCACCACTGAAATACTAGTATATAAATAAATACTAGTCAAGCTGAAGATGCACTGTAGGAAAAATTATGAATCTTTATGACTGATAAAAACCTTAAGGTCAGATTTCACATCCCTTTGCTTCAGAATATATGGTCGGTTACAGTTACATATTTAGGAAAGCTAGACTGAGCTAAGAATGGCAGTTACTGGTCGTGGCACGACAAAACCGCGCTCGACTAAAGCGCGCCCAATTAAACTGTGTCGCTGACGTCATCAACAGGGCGACAGCAGCGAGCGTGGAGAAAGAAGGGCGCTTTAAATAGCGCTTTGAAAGCAAGCCGATTCAAGTTAAGGTAAGGGTTAGGTTTAGGGTTAGGTTTAGGGGTTAGGTTTAGGGTTAGATTAAGGTTTAGGGTTAGGGTTAGGGTTAGGTTTATGGTTAGGGTTAGGGTTAGGTTAAGGGTTAGGATTAGGTTTAGCGTTAGGTTAAGGGTTAGGGTTAGGGTTAGGGTTAGGGTTAGGGTTAGGGTTAGGGTTAGGGTTAGGGTTAGGTTTAGGGTTAGGTTAGGGTTAGGATTAGGTTTAGGGGTTAATTTTAGGTTTAGCGTTTACAGCGTGCTTTTTTCTCCACGCTGTTGTCGCGCTGTGATGACATCAGCTACGCGGTTTCATCGAGCGCCCTTTAGTCGAACGCGGTTTTGTGGTGGAACCGTTACTGGTAGGTCATTTAAAAAGCTGGTTAGTAAAATACAATTCAATACATGTGTGGATTCCGCTAATGTAGTGACCTAAATTGATCAGTTATAGTTTCCTTTGATATTTCGAAGGAAAACTCAACACATGCCTGTCATTTTGATCACAGTTCCTTTGTTGGCCTAATTTATCATTTCATACTCCCGATACTTATCTTTTGACCACTGTATTTAAAGGCCTTTCTGCAATTTTAGATAAGCGCACCTGCCAAATAAATGAGGAACGTTCCTGCTTCCTACTAGCAGCTGCCCACATCCAGCATGCTTGGCCTCTCATTGTTTGCACTGATGAATGATTCAACAGACCTTGGGACTGACGGAGCTCCCTCTCTCTCTCTCCACTTTCCCTCCTCCACTGCCCTTTGCCCATGGAACATGGCTGGCACCATGAAGTTGCAAAGACAAAGCCTCGCCTTTTTCCTTTCTCATTCTCTTGGTCTTGAAATGCAACGTTGCTAACACTGCAGAAAGAAACAGAAAGCACAAAAGTGATGGCAGTACTGGACTCAGGATGATAACCGTTGCTCGTGCGCTCTCTATTCCCACCATGTGCATACATTGGGAACAATGCCATATTTCATATTTTTTTTTGCTCGTTTTCTAATTAGCTGGAATCTCCCTCTAATCCATCTGTGCCAAAAGCAGTATTTGATAAAGCGTTCTAGAAGATGTACCTGATGCAGAAGCTATGCATTTTCTACTTCAGTGCATTAGTACCCTGGACATTTTCCCACTTTTGAGTTGAATCCATCCATCCCTGAGTCAGCAATAAACTATATTGACATGAAATTTGCTGAACAGAACAAAACAGAATACAATAACAGAGTTGGAAGGGACCTTGGAGGTCTTCTAGTCCAACCCCCTGCTCAAGCCAGAAACCTATACCATTTCAGATAAATGGTTGTCCAATCCTGTCTTAAAAACTTCTAGTGTTAAGAAAATTCACAACTTCTGGAGGCAAGTTGTTCTACTGGTTATTTGTTCTACCTGTTAGGAAATTTCTTCTTAGTTCTAGATTGTTTCTCTCCTTGATTAGTTTCCATCCATTGTTTCTTGTCGTGCCCTCAGGTGCTTTGGAAAATAGCTTGATTCCCCCGGCTGTCCTTAGTAATGATCCCTACTGTATATCTATTAGTCTGATCTCATATCTGCAGTCACTTGATTTCTCCCCAAGGTAATAGGTGCAAAAGTCTTAAAGATTTTATACATTTTGATAATACTTGGACAACATTCGAATAAGGAGAGAACAAAAAGAGAAGCAATGCTTTATTGCCAGTACAGCTAAGGACATTTTAAGCCCCTCTGATTTATGTGCTAGAAATGAGACAAAGGCAATATTTTGAGTTTTTAAGGTTGCTTTTATTAAAATATTGTAAGCCGTACAGAATGTTTTTGGAATCGAGTGGACCTAAAAATCCAATAAATAAATGTCAAGGGAATGTACAGCAGCAGAAAAAAATGTGCCCACTGTGGCTGGGTACAAGTGGAGTATAATATGTTCCATGATCAAATATATTTTAATAGTTTATTTTTATTTTAAAAAAATATTTTTGAAAATAGATGTATGATTTTTTTAAAAAATTAACAATCTAATAAGGAAATGGGTAGACCTGATTTAACAATAGATTTTAAAAAAAAACCAATTATGAGAAACTGAAACTGACACATCCATCCCTTTTATATGCACATAGTCATGATGTTTTGTTAATCTAAGGTCACAGTACCATCCATAAAATATGTTGTATTTTCTAAAGCTTTGTGAAAGTAGAAGGAAAATAACAGAATATTGGGGAGCAGGAAGATTATTGGATTACATCTGGCCAGGGACCAAAAGAATTATAATAAAAAATATAGAGAAACCAGACTGGAAAAAGTTGGGTGATGAATGGACAAATTTCTGACCTGAATGTACCAGTAATAAATTGTACAGCTAGGTATTCTGCCAGTATAAATAACTTGACTATTACCCAGCCTGCTCCTTGCTCTGTTATTTTCCATTTAAATGGATGTAAAAGGACAACAATGGAACTTAATCTTCTTCCATGGCCTTAAGTAGCACCAATCTTGAGGTAGCATCCTGACAATAATCTAAGGATTGCGTCCTGGTAAGTCGTAACTCATGGGCTTTTTCAGAGGTGTTGTAACTTTGAATGGTCATTAAATGAACTGTTGTAAGTTGAGGACTACTTGTATGTTGCTGGTCTTAGAATCAAAATATGTGTCATGGATTCAAGTAACACCCCCAATGAAAGAAGACTCTGAGGCTTCCACAAAGTTCCATTTTATTAGAGATGTCACATTGGCACATCTGGGAAAACCTGAATCTGAAAACTTCAAGGTTGTCCCTACCCAAGTGAAAATCCAAGTCCCTGCCCAGCACCCACATGTCTATCACAAGGTCCAATAAGACTAAGGTGACCAGATTTTCAGATTGGAAAAGAGGGACGCCCTTGACTGGGGGGGGGGGGGGCTTGATTAAAAAAATTTTTAATCCTCGAGACTCCTCGAGACTCCTCACTTAGCGACCATCAGAAATACGAATCTGTTGCCAAACATCAACATTTTGATCGCGTAACCATGAGGATGCCACAACGGTCGCTAAGTGTGAAAATGGTCGCTAAGTGTGAAAAATGGTCATCAGTCACTTTTTTCAATGCCATTGTATCTTCCTGATTATTAAAAGTGCAAATTCACTCAGTGTCAATCATGACTCCTGAGTCCATTTCAAAGTATTGTGCATAGAAATTTTTAAAATGGCTTGTTTCAATTTATTTTGGATAGAATCTTTTTTTAAATAGTCTAAGACAATTTAAAAAAAGAATCAACACAGAATACCACTATTTTAAAAAATCATATGCACAATAAATAAAATATTATTTTAAAATACATTGAGCCTATACTCCTTACAGTAAATGACTCATCTGGAAACAAGCCAATAGCAGTTTTGTGCTTTAAAATTTACAGATTTTCCAAAATCAGCTTAAAGTTCAAATATTTAAAGACCCCCCCCCCCTCAAAGCTATCTTACCAGAGCTTTAAATATCTTCTGGGGAGGCCCTGCTAGTAATCCCATTCATGACAAAGGTAGGGCTTTCTCAGGAGGAAGGTCTCAGCTGGTTCCCATCCTTTGGAAACCTCCTCCAGAGCAGGGAGCCCTAACCTGCTGTCCATTCAGGAAGGCTGTACAAATTATTCTGTCTTCTAGAATCTAGAGCCATTGGGATTTAATATGGTTTTATCACTGGATTTTCTTTTTATTGTTTTTGTGGAATTGTTACAATGATTTTATAATAATATAATTTTATTTGGCATTTTTGTTGCTGTAAACTGCTGAAAGCCCCTGATAGAATACAAATTATTTAATAATAAATTAGGAAATGTGTAGCTGTTTTCTACACATTGGTTTGTTTGAACAGCTGAAATCAAGCCTGTTCACCCAAGGCAATTCTAGAGTAACATGTGCTTCAGGACAACCTCCCTCTTAGACTGCTTTTTAAAAATGAATTATGCCTTGCTTTTCTATATTATCTTCACTGACACTGTTAGTTTTATTGTTTTCTTGAAGAGATATTTTATTATTCTTTTGTAAATCCTTTTGGATTTTTTCATGAAGAATTCCAGTATAAAAATAAAAAAAACAACACCATAGAGTAAGCTATCTTTTTCAAATACACTTGCAGTGGCAACCTATTACATATTACCTGGCAAAAGAAATCAGTGTTTCTTAAAATCTCTCCTTGGAGTCCAGAGGGTCAGACCCAATCAAGGGTACTCAAAATTCAAATTTGCCAGCCTATGTTGAAATCCCATCAAACAATTGTGAGAATCCACAGTAGCAGTGAATACTTAGATTTCAATATTTAATGCAATACATATTGATAAATATAACCCATACAAACAAATACCATTTTGGGATCCTGAGAGAAATTTTTTAAAACAAAGACAGTAATATAGATTCAGGCGGCTAACACATACAACTGTAATGTTTTGAACATATTTTTCTCTCTACACTATACAGCCTTCTGATGCATGAAATGAAACTCTTACTCTTAACTCTATAGGCACACAATCTTTCCAGTAGTTCACATACTAGTTGGTAACATCTTAATTTGAGGCTTGATTGGAACATTATACAGTTATTGAAAGACAGTAAAATGGACATCAACAATCTCACACCCTGCTCAAAGTTGTGACAGCAAGTTTAAATTTTTGACCTTAACTATCAAGAAAAAAAACAATTTTAAAACTGGCATGTCAGTGACTTCTTAAAAGTCAGGATGCCTGGTCAAGATTAAATTGCAGGTAGATTTCTTATCACTTTCTAAAAAGAGAAAAATTCAGAACATAACAAATAAAAGGTTGTGAATTTCACAGATGAGACAGAAAACCACAAATGGGCAAATATGACCTACAAAGGCATGAATCTCCCATATTATGGGAATCCCATAAACCCTGCAGATGTTCATAATGAAATTATATTTAACTATTTGGGACAGAAAGACAACACAGACTATTTTTTAAAAAAATTCACCAATATCACACCATAAGATTCTTTATCTTTTCTTTGCAACAATTCCTAATGGCACAAGAAATCTCCATCAATATCTATCCCCAAGAAGAAAACTCTTCTTTAACAGCAAAATAATGTAGAAAAATTACAAACAATAACTCTTTTCAGCTTTATGCACCACCCCAGTAAACACAAATGTTTGATCAGAAAAAATATGTCCAAGATAGGAGCAATAAGCTATACACCATGATTTAGGAGTTTGATTTTTTTCAAAAATAAATGCTAAAATACTAAACTGTATATATGCACATTTAGGTAAATAGTGTTCTGTATACCCTCTCGGAGGCGGCGATGGATCCCAATCACGAACGGACGCCGCCAGCAGATAACTTCCACGCGATTCAGGGGCTTTTGCCAGGCAGCGGGACCCCCGAAAGCGAGAGGAAATTGTCTGCGGGCAGCTGGCAGCGCCCCAACCTCTCCTCCTGCCGCGCGGATCCATTTTGATTCACGAACGGATTCCGCGGCGGTTCAGGGGCTTATGCCGGGTGGCGGGACCCCCGGAAGTGAGAGAGGAAGTTCCGGAAGCGAGAGGCTGCCCCGGCGATCGATCTCAATCACGAACGGACGTCGCCCGCAGATAACTTTCCATAACTTTCCGGGCGGCGGGACCCCCGCACGACGTTCTGTGCGGGCGGCAGCCGCTGCGCCCATGCTCTTGGAGGCGGCGATCCCATTCACGAAGAGGCAGCTCCTCGTGGGCGCAGCGCCTGCCGCCCGCACAGAGTGAATTTAATTGGGATCGCCTGCGGCCGCGAGGACCCCTGCACAAATGGAGTTCTCGCGGCCGCAGGCGATGCCAATTCACTCAGCCGGGGCGGGCAATTTCTGCACGAACGGACTACTCCTCGCGGCTGCAGGAGGAGAGGGAGGAGGAGGGGGCAGCCGAGCCGCCCGCACAGAGTGAATTCAATTGGGATCGCCTGCGGCCGCGAGGACTCCTGCACGAACGGAGTATTCCTCGCGGCCGCAGGCGATCCCAATTCACTCAGCCGGGGCGGGCAATTTCTGCACAAACGGACTACTCCTCGCGGCCGCAGGAGGACAGGGAGGAGGAGGGGGCAGCCGCCCGCACGCAGTTCAGGGGCTTCTGCCGGGTGGCGGGAGCCCCTGAACTGGCCGCGGGCGGCTGCAGCTGCCCCCACCCTCTCCTCCTGCCGCGGCGAGCGGAAAATTCGATTAGAATTAGATTACTCAACAGTCAGCGCAGCTGCAACCTCTTTCGTCTTTTGTAGAAAGGAAATGGAAACTCGCGCAAGCGTGCTGAAAATTTCCCATCCCAGCCAGCTCACTGATTGGCTGGAGTCCAGGCCAATCCAATCAGTGAGCGGCAGGCTGGGCTGGCTTAAATTTGTAGGTAGTAGGTAAAAGGCTAAAAGCACGCTTTTTTTGGCGCTCGCAGCTCCCGCCCATCAGCTGCTAGCTTGCTGGGCTGGCTCATCTGGTAGGATAGAGAACAGAACGATGAGCCAGCCCAGCAAGCTAGCAGCTGATGGGCGGGACCTGCGAGCGCCAAAAAAAGCGTGCCTTTTAAAAAGGCGGGCGGGACGCGGGAAAATGCATTGGAAAGCGGGTGTGTCCCGCCAAAAGCGGGACATCTGGTCACCTTATTCATGACCCTCATCCAAGTCTGGTAGGTTTCATCCGCTGAGTCTGCCAGAATCTGTCTTCAGGAGAGACAAGTCCCTATTTCACCGAAGGTCAATGACCCAGCGGCTACTCTCAACCTGGTTTAGCCAGCCTGTCGAAGCTGTTGCCCGGGGTGTGGCCGCTGCGCATGCTACAGCTACTAGGAGCCACAGGTGAGAGCTGAGTGACAGGTGGGGACCAAAGGTGGAAGAGCTGCCCTAAAAGGACACGACATGCCCCTACACCAGAGGTGCTACCCCTCCCTGAACACCCCATACACCCCTTAATTATCAGCCAACAGCCACGCCTAGCCTTAAAGTGGGCCGTAGAACTGTTTTCTGGTTCTAAGAACCATGCCATGGCCAAAATTACGCCAGGGAAGAAATCTCTAAAATCTACTCACAGTCAACAGCCACGCCTAGCCTTAAAATGGGCCGTTGATCTGTTTTCTGGTTATAAGAACCATGCCATGGCCAAAATTACACCAGGCAAGTAAACTATAAAATCTACTAACAGTCAACAGCCACGCCTAGCCTTAAAGTGGGCCATTGAACTGTTTTCTGGTTCTAAGAACCATGCCATGGCCAAAGTTACGCCAGGCAAGAAATCTCTAAAATCTACTAACAGTCAAAAGCCACGCCTAACCTTAAAATGGGCCATTGATCTGTTTTCTGGTTCTAAGAACCATGCCATGGCCAAAATTACGCCAGGCAAGAAATCTCTAAAATCTACTAACAGTCAACAGCCACGCCTAGCCTTAAAATGGGCCATTGAGCTGTTTTCTGGTTCTAAGAACGATGCCATGGCCAAAATTACGCCAGGCAAGAAATCTCTAAAATCTACTGTCAACAGCCACGCCTAGCCTTAAAATGGGCCATTGAGCTGTTTTCTGGTTCTAAGAACCATGCCATGGCCAAAATTACGCCAGGCAAGAAATCTCTAAAATCTACTAACAGTCAACAGCTACGCCTAGCCTTAAAATGGGCCATTGATCTGTTTTCTGGTTCTAAGAACGATGCCATGGCCAAAATTACGCCAGGCAAGAAATCTCTAAAATCTACTAACAGTCAACAGCCACGCCTAGCCTTAAAATGGGCCATTGAGCTGTTTTCTGGTTCTAAGAATGATGCCATGGCCAAAATTACGCCAGGCAAGAAATCTCTAAAATCTACTCACAGCCAACAGCCGTGCCTAGCCTTAGAATGGGCCATTGAGCTGTTTTCTGGTTCTAAGAACCATGGATGACATTAAACCTAGGATGAAAAGTAGAAAGATATATGCGATAAGACCAACTAGCAATCCAAATAACTCATGAAATCTCCCTAGTTTCACCAGATATTAACAGACTTAACCAGAGTTTCAGTCTGGAGACTCACAGCATGCCAAGACATTAGGAAAATTCTGAAAGTCCAGCAACTCTTTCCAATTAGCCATCACGCAACACTGTCTATAATCCTTCCACAAGAGACAATCAACAAGTCCAAAATTAAACAAATTGATCCAAGATTCACATCACATCAACGTGCAGTAAATAAATAGCTCAACCAAAGAACCTCCAAGACTACTTCCACCAACACTGAAACAACAAGCCACTAAAATGCAAGTGGAGAGCAAACTCTTTCCCTTCTAGCACTTCACTTGTCCTTCAATGAAACATCTGCAAGAAGACCAAGCTGAGAGAGCACCAGAGACAACTCATTTCAAACCTCAGCCACAAATCCTGTCCTGCATTGCATACAGCATCGCATTAAAATGCATCACCAGGTTTACTTTCAGGGCTAAGAAGTCTGGCTGGTACTGGCGTTCTTCCTAAGGGAGTGAAGGGGGTCCGAAAGGATTCCCTTCCAGTCGGAGTACTGGGGGGTCCTCAGGGACTGGAGGAGGCAATGCAGCTGAGCGCTCTTGGCTCCTCCAGGCTGATTCACCCTCACTGCTCACTCAGGGACTGGGAAGGGTCACCCAGTGGGACCCCCGGAAGGCCATTCAGTGTGAGTCTCCAGTGTGTGTGTGCAGGGGGGGGGTTGAATGAGACAGGCAGAGGCCCACTACCAGGCTCATTCAGTCTGGACGCCGGACGCTGGAAACTCAGGGACTGAATGGCCTCCAGGGGGTCAGGGCAGGGGGTCAGTTAGAAATCTAAGTTTTAGAGACATTTATCGCATTATTCATAGGTGGATTTTGCCATAACAAATCTCATGTTGCCAATAGTACCTGCCAGGCTTCTTGGCTAAATGCAGCACTGGATAATTAATTAAACCAATGTCCTACCTTTGACGTCTTCAGTTTTGACTGATTTTACTCAGTGAGTCCCTCTGAAATAAATGAAAACTCAACATCAGCAAATGTCCACCTGGTGCTCAAAGACTAGAAAAGTAATTCAACAATTTCACAAAGGAGCTTTTATCCCATCAGTGAAAAAGCAAGATACAAAGAATAGGAATGTTGGGCCCTTGAGAATAAACTTCAGAGCAGATTTTTCTCCTGTTCCCAAAGACATGGCAATTTTAGTTAACTTTTGCCTTTAGTTCATTGAAGATGCTAGTCCCCCACATTTTTTGCTTTTTTTTTTTACTCCTAAGCATAGTTTTACTCCCCAAAAAAAACATTTAAGAATTAAAACTACCAACGGTGCTATCCTTACTACCCTAAAATAAGTGTATTCATTAGCACCCCACCTCACACAACTTCTAAGTCTCCACTAGAATTACCTTAGGATGCGAGAGGCCGCCCGTCCCGTCAAGGAATGAAGTCTTCAGCTGCGGAAGCGCAGATGGGAGAGGGGCTCCCCCCCTCTCCTGCGCACTTGCAGCGGCGTCTCTTTCGAAGGCACAAGAGACGCAGCATCTCTGGAGAGTCTCAGTCACCCAGGTCAGGGTTGTGTCCCATGCCATGGCCAAGGTTACGCCAGGCTAGTAAACTATAAAATCTACTCACAGCCAACAGCCACGCCTAGCCTTAGAATGGGCCATTGAGCTGTTTTCTGGTTCCAAGAACCATGCCATGGCCAAGGTTACGCCAGGCTAGTAAACTATAAAATCTACTCACAGCCAACAGCCACGCCTAGCCTTAGAATGGGCCATTGAGCTGTTTTCTGGTTCCAAGAACCATGCCATGGCCAAGGTTACACCAGGCTAGTAAACTATAAAATCTACTCACAGCCAACAGCCACGCCTAGCCTTAGAATGGGCCATTGAGCTGTTTTCTGGTTCCAAGAACCATGCCATGGCCAAAGTTACGCCAGGCTAGTAAACTATAAAATCTACTCACAGCCAACAGCCACGCCTAGCCTTAGAATGGGCCATTGAGCTGTTTTCTGGTTCCAAGAACCATGCCATGGCCAAGGTTACGCCAGGCTAGTAAACTATAAAATCTACTCACAGCCAACAGCCACGCCTAGCCTTAGAATGGGCCATTGAGCTGTTTTCTGGTTCCAAGAACCATGCCATGGCCAAGGTTACGCCAGGCTAGTAAACTATAAAATCTACTCACAGCCAACAGCCACGCCTAGCCTTAGAATGGGCCATTGAGCTGTTTTCTGGTTCCAAGAACCATGCCATGGCCAAGGTTACGCCAGGCTAGTAAACTATAAAATCTACTCACAGCCAACAGCCACGCCTAGCCTTAGAATGGGCCATTGAGCTGTTTTCTGGTTCCAAGAACCATGCCATGGCCAAGGTTACGCCAGGCTAGTAAACTATAAAATCTACTCACAGCCAACAGCCACGCCTAGCCTTAGAATGGGCCATTGAGCTGTTTTCTGGTTCCAAGAACCATGCCATGGCCAAGGTTACGCCAGGCTAGTAAACTATAAAATCTAATCACAGCCAACAGCTACGCCTAGCCTTAGAATGGGCCATTGAGCTGTTTTCTGGTTCCAAGAACCATGCCATGGCCAAAGTTACACCAGGCTAGTAAAGTCTAAAATCTACTCACAGCCAACAGCCACGCCTAGCCTTAGAATGGGCCATTGAGCTGTTTTCTGGTTCCAAGAACCATGCCATGGCCAAGGTTACGCCAGGCTAGTAAACTATAAAATCTACTCACAGCCAACAGCCACGCCTAGCCTTAGAATGGGCCATTGAGCTGTTTTCTGGTTCTAAGAACCATGCCATGGCCAAAGTTATGCCAGGCTAGTAAACTATAAAATCTACTCACAGCCAACAGCCATGCCTAACCTTAAAATGGGCCGTTGAGCTGTTTTCTGGTTCTGAGAACCATGCCATGGCCAAAGGTACGCCAGGCTAGTAAACTATAAAATCTACTCACAGCCAACAGCCACGCCTAGCCTTAAAATGGGCCATTGAGCTGTTTTCTGGTTCTAAGAACCATGCCATGGCCAAAATTACGCTAGGCTAGTAAACTATAAAATCTACTCACAGCCAACAGCCACGCCTAGCCTTAAAATGGGCCATTGAGCTGTTTTCTGGTTCTAAGAACCATGCCATGGCCAAGGTTACGCTAGGCTAGTAAACTATAAAATCTACTCACAGCCAACAGCCACGCCTAGCCTTAGAATGGGCCATTGAGCTGTTTTCTGGTTCCAAGAACCATGCCATGGCCAAGGTTACGCCAGGCTAGTAAACTATAAAATCTACTCACAGCCAACAGCCACGCCTAGCCTTAGAATGGGCCATTGAGCTGTTTTCTGGTTCCAAGAACCATGCCATGGCCAAGGTTACGCCAGGCTAGTAAAGTCTAAAATCTACTCACAGCCAACAGCCACGCCTAGCCTTAGAATGGGCCATTGAGCTGTTTTCTGGTTCCAAGAACCATGCCATGGCCAAGATTACGCCAGGCTAGTAAACTATAAAATCTACTCACAGCCAACAGCCACGCCTAGCCTTAAAATGGGCCATTGAGCTGTTTTCTGGTTCCAAGAACCATGCCATGGCCAAGGTTACGCCAGGCTAGTAAACTATAAAATCTACTCACAGCCAACAGCCACGCCTAGCCTTAGAATGGGCCATTGAGCTGTTTTCTGGTTCCAAGAACCATGCCATGGCCAAGGTTACGCCAGGCTAGTAAAGTCTAAAATCTACTCACAGCCAACAGCCACGCCTAGCCTTAGAATGGGCCATTGAGCTGTTTTCTGGTTCCAAGAACCATGCCATGGCCAAGGTTACGCCAGGCTAGTAAACTATAAAATCTACTCACAGCCAACAGCCACGCCTAGCCTTAAAATGGGCCTTTGAGCTGTTTTCTGGTTCCAAGAACCATGCCATGGCCAAAGTTACGCCAGGCTAGTAAAGTCTAAAATCTACTCACAGCCAACAGCCACGCCTAGCCTTAGAATGGGCCATTGAGCTGTTTTCTGGTTCCAAGAACCATGCCATGGTCAAGGTTACGCCAGGCTAGTAAACTATAAAATCTACTCACAGCCAACAGCCGTTCCTAGCCTTAAAATGGGCCGTTGAGCTGTTTTCTGGTTCCAAGAACCATGCCATGGCCAAGGTTACGCCAGGCTAGTAAACTATAAAATCTACTCACAGCCAACAGCCACGCCTAGCCTTAGAATGGGCCATTGAGCTGTTTTCTGGTTCCAAGAACCATGCCATGGCCAAGATTACGCCAGGCTAGTAAACTATAAAATCTACTCACAGCCAACAGCCACGCCTAGCCTTAGAATGGGCCATTGAGCTGTTTTCTGGTTCCAAGAACCATGCCATGGCCAAAATTACACCAGGCAAGTAAACTATAAAATCTACTAACAGTCAACAGCCACGCCTAGCCTTAAAGTGGGCCATTGAACTGTTTTCTGGTTCTAAGAACCATGCCATGGCCAAAGTTACGCCAGGCAAGAAATCTCTAAAATCTACTAACAGTCAAAAGCCACGCCTAACCTTAAAATGGGCCATTGATCTGTTTTCTGGTTCTAAGAACCATGCCATGGCCAAAATTACGCCAGGCAAGAAATCTCTAAAATCTACTAACAGTCAACAGCCACGCCTAGCCTTAAAATGGGCCATTGAGCTGTTTTCTGGTTCTAAGAACCATGCCATGGCCAAAATTACGCCAGGCAAGAAATCTCTAAAATCTACTGTCAACAGCCACGCCTAGCCTTAAAATGGGCCATTGAGCTGTTTTCTGGTTCTAAGAACCATGCCATGGCCAAAATTACGCCAGGCAAGAAATCTCTAAAATCTACTAACAGTCAACAGCTACGCCTAGCCTTAAAATGGGCCATTGATCTGTTTTCTGGTTCTAAGAACGATGCCATGGCCAAAATTACGCCAGGCAAGAAATCTCTAAAATCTACTAACAGTCAACAGCCACGCCTAGCCTTAAAATGGGCCATTGAGCTGTTTTCTGGTTCTAAGAACGATGCCATGGCCAAAATTACGCCAGGCAAGAAATCTCTAAAATCTACTCACAGCCAACAGCCGTGCCTAGCCTTAGAATGGGCCATTGAGCTGTTTTCTGGTTCTAAGAACCATGGATGACATTAAACCTAGGATGAAAAGTAGAAAGATATATGCGATAAGACCAACTAGCAATCCAAATAACTCATGAAATCTCCCTAGTTTCACCAGATATTAACAGACTTAACCAGAGTTTCAGTCTGGAGACTCACAGCATGCCAAGACATTAGGAAAATTCTGAAAGTCCAGCAACTCTTTCTAATTAGCCATCACGCAACACTGTCTATAATCCTTCCACAAGAGACAATCAACAAGTCCAAAATTAAACAAATTGATCCAAGATTCACATCACATCAACGTGCAGTAAATAAATAGCTCAACCAAAGAACCTCCAAGACTACTTCCACCAACACTGAAACAACAAGCCACTAAAATGCAAGTGGAGAGCAAACTCTTTCCCTTCTAGCACTTCACTTGTCCTTCAATGAAACATCTGCAAGAAGACCAAGCTGAGAGAGCACCAGAGACAACTCATTTCAAACCTCAGCCACAAATCCTGTCCTGCATTGCATACAGCATCGCATTAAAATGCATCACCAGGTTTACTTTCAGGGCTAAGAAGTCTGGCTGGTACTGGCGTTCTTCCTAAGGGAGTGAAGGGGGTCCGAAAGGATTCCCTTCCAGTCGGAGTACTGGGGGGTCCTCAGGGACTGGAGGAGGCAATGCAGCTGAGCGCTCTTGGCTCCTCCAGGCTGATTCGCCCTCACTGCTCACTCAGGGACTGGGAAGGGTCACCCAGTGGGACCCCCGGAAGGCCATTCAGTGTGAGTCTCCAGTGTGTGTGTGCAGGGGGGGGGTTGAATGAGACAGGCAGAGGCCCACTACCAGGCTCATTCAGTCTGGACGCCGGACGCTGGAAACTCAGGGACTGAATGGCCTCCAGGGGGTCAGGGCAGGGGGTCAGTTAGAAATCTAAGTTTTAGAGACATTTATCGCATTATTCATAGGTGGATTTTGCCATAACAAATCTCATGTTGCCAATAGTACCTGCCAGGCTTCTTGGCTAAATGCAGCACTGGATAATTAATTAAACCAATGTCCTACCTTTGACGTCTTCAGTTTTGACTGATTTTACTCAGTGAGTCCCTCTGAAATAAATGAAAACTCAACATCAGCAAATGTCCACCTGGTGCTCAAAGACTAGAAAAGTAATTCAACAATTTCACAAAGGAGCTTTTATCCCATCAGTGAAAAAGCAAGATACAAAGAATAGGAATGTTGGGCCCTTGAGAATAAACTTCAGAGCAGATTTTTCTCCTGTTCCCAAAGACATGGCAATTTTAGTTAACTTTTGCCTTTAGTTCATTGAAGATGCTAGTCCCCCACATTTTTTGCTTTTTTTTTTACTCCTAAGCATAGTTTTACTCCCCAAAAAAAACATTTAAGAATTAAAACTACCAACGGTGCTATCCTTACTACCCTAAAATAAGTGTATTCATTAGCACCCCACCTCACACAACTTCTAAGTCTCCACTAGAATTACCTTAGGATGCGAGAGGCCGCCCGTCCCGTCAAGGAATGAAGTCTTCAGCTGCGGAAGCGCAGATGGGAGAGGGGCTCCCCCCCTCTCCTGCGCACTTGCAGCGGCGTCTCTTTCGAAGGCACAAGAGACGCAGCATCTCTGGAGAGTCTCAGTCACCCAGGTCAGGGTTGTGTCCCATGCCATGGCCAAGGTTACGCCAGGCTAGTAAACTATAAAATCTACTCACAGCCAACAGCCACGCCTAGCCTTAGAATGGGCCATTGACCTGTTTTCTGGTTCCAAGAACCATGCCATGGCCAAGGTTACGCCAGGCTAGTAAACTATAAAATCTACTCACAGCCAACAGCCACGCCTAGCCTTAAAATGGGCCATTGAGCTGTTTTCTGGTTCTAAGAACCATGCCATGGCCAAAATTACGCCAGGCTAGTAAACTATAAAATCTACTCACAGCCAACAGCCACGCCTAGCCTTAAAATGGGCCATTGAGCTGTTTTCTGGTTCTAAGAACCATGCCATGGCCAAGGTTACGCCAGGCTAGTAAACTATAAAATCTACTCACAGCCAACAGCCACGCCTAGCCTTAGAATGGGCCATTGAGCTGTTTTCTGGTTCCAAGAACCATGCCATGGCCAAAGTTACGCCAGGCTAGTAAACTCTAAAATCTACTCACAGCCAACAGCCACGCCTAGCCTTAGAATGGGCCATTGAGCTGTTTTCTGGTTCCAAGAACCATGCCATGGCCAAGGTTACGCCAGGCTAGTAAACTATAAAATCTACTCACAGCCAACAGCCACGCCTAGCCTTAGAATGGGCCATTGAGCTGTTTTCTGGTTCTAAGAACCATGCCATGGCCAAGGTTACGCCAGGCTAGTAAACTATAAAATCTACTCACAGCCAACAGCCACGCCTAACCTTAAAATGGGCCGTTGAGCTTTTTTCTGGTTCTGAGAACCATGCCATGGCCAAAGTTACGCCAGGCAAGTAAACTATAAAATCTACTCACAGCCAACAGCCACGCCTAGCCTTAAAATGGGCCATTGAGCTGTTTTCTGGTTCTAAGAACCATGCCATGGCCAAAATTACGCCAGGCTAGTAAACTATAAAATCTACTCACAGCCAACAGCCACGCCTAGCCTTAAAATGGGCCATTGAGCTGTTTTCTGGTTCTAAGAACCATGCCATGGCCAAGGTTATGCCAGGCTAGTAAACTATAAAATCTACTCACAGCCAACAGCCACGCCTAGCCTTAGAATGGGCCATTGAGCTGTTTTCTGGTTCCAAGAACCATGCCATGGCCAAGGTTACGCCAGGCTAGTAAACTATAAAATCTACTCACAGCCAACAGCCACGCCTAGCCTTAGAATGGGCCATTGAGCTGTTTTCTGGTTCCAAGAACCATGCCATGGCCAAGGTTACGCCATGCTAGTAAAGTCTAAAATCTACTCACAGCCAACAGCCACGCCTAGCCTTAGAATGGGCCATTGAGCTGTTTTCTGGTTCCAAGAACCATGCCATGGCCAAGGTTACGCCAGGCTAGTAAAGTCTAAAATCTACTCACAGCCAACAGCCACGCCTAGCCTTAAAATGGGCCATTGAGCTGTTTTCTGGTTCCAAGAACCATGCCATGGCCAAAGTTACGCCAGGCTAGTAAAGTCTAAAATCTACTCACAGCCAACAGCCACGCCTAGCCTTAGAATGGGCCATTGAGCTGTTTTCTGGTTCCAAGAACCATGCCATGGCCAAGGTTACGCCAGGCTAGTAAACTATAAAATCTACTCACAGCCAACAGCCGTGCCTAGCCTTAAAATGGGCCGTTGAGCTGTTTTCTGGTTCCAAGAACCATGCCATGGCCAAGGTTACGCCAGGCTAGTAAACTATAAAATCTACTCACAGCCAACAGCCACGCCTAGCCTTAGAATGGGCCATTGAGCTGTTTTCTGGTTCCAAGAACCATGCCATGGCCAAGGTTACGCCAGGCTAGTAAACTATAAAATCTACTCACAGCCAACAGCCACGCCTAGCCTTAGAATGGGCCATTGAGCTGTTTTCTGGTTCCAAGAACCATGCCATGGCCAAGGTTACGCCAGGCTAGTAAACTATAAAATCTACTCACAGCCAACAGCCACGCCTAGCCTTAAAATGGGCGGTTGAGCTGTTTTCCGGTTCTAAGAACCATGCCATGGCCAAAGTTACGCCAGGCTAGTAAACTATAAAATCTACTCACAGCCAACAGCCATGCCTAACCTTAAAATGGGCCGTTGAGCTGTTTTCTGGTTCTGAGAACCATGCCATGGCCAAAGTTACGCCAGGCTAGTAAACTATAAAATCTACTCACAGCCAACAGCCACACCTAGCCTTAAAATGGGCCATTGAGCTGTTTTCTGGTTCTAAGAACCATGCCGTGGCCAAAATTACACCAGGCTAGTAAACTATAAAATCTACTCACAGCCAACAGCCACGCCTAGCCTTAGAATGGGCCATTGAGCTGTTTTCTGGTTCCAAGAACCATGCCATGGCCAAGATTACGCCAGGCTAGTAAACTATAAAATCTACTCACAGCCAACAGCCATGCCTAGCCTTAGAATGGGCCATTGAGCTGTTTTCTGGTTCCAAGAACCATGCCATGGCCAAAGTTACGCCAGGCTAGTAAAGTCTAAAATCTACTCACAGCCGACAGCCACGCCTAGCCTTAGAATGGGCCATTGAGCTGTTTTCTGGTTCCAAGAACCATGCCATGGCCAAGGTTACGCCAGGCTAGTAAACTATAAAATCTACTCACAGCCAACAGCCACGCCTAGCCTTAGAATGGGCAGTTGAGCTGTTTTCTGGTTCTGAGAACCATGCCATGGCCAAAGTTATGCCAGGCAAGTAAACTATAAAATCTACTCACAGCCAACAGCCACGCCTAGCCTTAAAATGGGCAGTTGAGCTGTTTTCTGGTTCTGAGAACCATGCCATGGCCAAAGTTATGCCAGGCAAGTAAACTATAAAATCTACTCACAGCCAACAGCCACGCCTAGCCTTAAAATGGGCCATTGAGCTGTTTTCTTGTTCTAAGAACCATGCCATGGCCAAAATTATGCCAGGCTAGTAAACTATAAAATCTACTCACAGCCAACAGCCACGCCTAGCCTTAGAATGGGCCATTGAGCTGTTTTCTGGTTCTAAGAACCATCCATGGCCAAGGTTACACCAGGCTAGTAAACTATAAAATCTACTCACAGCCAACAGCCACGCCTAGCCTTAGAATGGGCCATTGAGCTGTTTTCTGGTTCCAAGAACCATGCCATGGCCAAGGTTACGCCAGGCTAGTAAACTATAAAATCTACTCACAGCCAACAGCCACGCCTAGCCTTAGAATGGGCCATTGAGCTGTTTTCTGGTTCCAAGAACCATGCCATGGCCAAGGTTACGCCAGGCTAGTAAACTATAAAATCTACTCACAGCCAACAGCCACGCCTAGCCTTAGAATGGGCCATTGAGCTGTTTTCTGGTTCCAAGAACCATGCCATGGCCAAAGTTACGCCAGGCTAGTAAAGTCTAAAATCTACTCACAGCCAACAGCCACGCCTAGCCTTAGAATGGGCCATTGAGCTGTTTTCTGGTTCCAAGAACCATGCCATGGCCAAGGTTACGCCAGGCTAGTAAACTATAAAATCTACTCACAGCCAACAGCCACGCCTAGCCTTAGAATGGGCCGTTGAGCTGTTTTCTGGTTCTAAGAACCATGCCATGGCCAAGGTTACGCCAGGCTAGTAAACTATAAAATCTACTCACAGCCAACAGCCACGCCTAGCCTTAGAATGGGCCATGGAGCTGTTTTCTGGTTCTGAGAACCATGCCATGGCCAAAGTTACACCAGGCTAGTAAAGTCTAAAATCTACTCACAGCCAACAGCCACGCCTAGCCTTAAAATGGGCCGTTGAGCTGTTTTCTGGTTCTGAGAACCATGCCATGGCCAAAGTTACACCAGGCTAGTAAAGTCTAAAATCTACTCACAGCCAACAGCCACGCCTAGCCTTAAAATGGGCCATTGAGCTGTTTTCTGGTTCTAATAACCATGCCATGGCCAAAATTACACCAGGCTAGTAAACTATAAAATCTACTCACAGCCAACAGCCACGCCTAGCCTTAAAATGGGCAGTTGAGCTGTTTTCTGGTTCTAAGAACCATGCCATGGCCAAAGTTATGCCAGGCAAATAAACTATAAAATCTACTCACAGCCAACAGCCACGCCTAGCCTTAAAATGGGCGGTTGAGCTGTTTTCTGGTTCTAAGAACGATGCCATGGCCAAAATTACGCCAGGCTAGTAAACTCTAAAATCTACTTACAGCCAACAGTCACGCCTAGCCTTAAAATGGGCCATTGATCTGTTTTCTGGTTCTAAGAACGATGCCATGGCCAAAATTACACCAGGCTAGTAAACTCTAAAATCTACTCACAGCCAACAGTCACGCCTAGCCTTAAAATGGTCCATTGATCTGTTTTCTGGTTCTAAGAACGATGCCATGGCCAAAATTACACCAGGCTAGTAAAGTCTAAAATCTACTCACAGCCAACAGCCACGCCTAGCCTTAAAATGGGCCGTTGAGCTGTTTTCTGGTTCTGAGAACCATGCCATGGCCAAAGTTACACCAGGCTAGTAAAGTCTAAAATCTACTCACAGCCAACAGCCACGCCTAGCCTTAAAATGGGCCATTGAGCTGTTTTCTGGTTCTAAGAACCATGCCATGGCCAAAATTACACCAGGCTAGTAAACTATAAAATCTACTCACAGCCAACAGCCACGCCTAGCCTTAAAATTGGCCTTGAGCTGTTTTCTGGTTCTAAGAACCCTGGATAACATTAAACCTAGGATGGAATGTAGAAAGATATATGCCATAAAAGCAACTAACAATCCAAATAACTCATGAAATCTCCCTAGTTTCACCAGATATTGACAGACTTAACCCTAGTTTCAGTCTGGAGACTCACAGCATGCCAAGAGATTAGGAAAATTCTAAAAGTCCAGCAACTCTTTCCAATTAGCCATCACGCAACACTGTCTATAATCCTTCCACAAGAGACAATCAACAAGTCCAAAATTAAACAAATTGATCCAAGATTCACATCACATCAACGTGCAGTAAATAAATAGCTCAACCAAAGAACCTCCAAGACTACTTCCACCAACACTGAAACAACAAGCCACTAAAATGCAAGTGGAGAGCAAACTCTTTCCCTTCTAGCACTTCACTTGTCCTTCAATGAAACATCTGCAAGGAGACCAAGCTGAGAGAGCACCAGAGACAACTCATTTCAAACCTCAGCCACAAATCCTGTCCTGCATTGCATACGGCATCGCATTAAAATGCACCACCAGGTTTACTTTCAGGGCTAAGAAGTCTGGCTGGTACTGGCGTTCTTCCTAAGGGAGTGAAGGGGGTCCGAAAGGATTCCCTTCCAGTCGGAGTACTGGGGGGTCCTCAGGGTCTGGAGGAGGCAATGCAGCTGAGCGCTCTTGGCTCCTCCAGGCTGATTCGCCCTCACTGCTCACTCAGGGACTGGGAAGGGTCACCCAGTGGGACCCCCGGAAGGCCATTCAGTGTGAGTCTCCAGTGTGTGTGTGCAGGGGGGGTTGAATGAGACAGGCAGAGGCCCACTACCAGGCTCATTCAGTCTGGACGCCGGACGCTGGAAACTCAGGGACTGAATGGCCTCCAGGGGGTCAGGGCAGGGGGTCAGTTGGAAATGTAAGTTTTAGAGACATTTATCGCATTATTCATAGGTGGTTTTTGCCATAACAAACCTCATGTTGCCAATAGTACCTGCCAGGCTTCTTGGATAAATGCAGCACTGGATAATTAAGGAAACCACTGTCCTACCTTTGATGTCTTCAGTTTTGACTGATTTTACTCAGTGAATGCCTCTGAAATAAATGAAAACTCAACATCAGCAAATGTCCACCTGGTGCTCAAAGACTAGAAAAGTAATTCAGCAATTTCACAAAGGAGCTTTTATCCTATCAGTGAAGAAACCAAGATACAAAGAATAGGAATGTTGGGCCCTTGAGAATAAACCTCAGAGCAGATATTTCTCCTGTTCCCAAAGACATGGCCTCCAGCCCTGGAGATCCTCTTCCTCTCCAAGAAGAGGAAGACATCCCCAAAATTGCCCCAGGCCCTGGGAATTTACCTTCCTGCAAGAAAGGTGGGTCAGTTCCTGGACCTGAAGCAATTTTAGTTAACTTTTGCCTTTAGTTCATTGAAGATGCTAGTCTCCCAAATATTCTGCTTTTTTAAGGACTTGAGTCTTGGCTTAGAATTGCCTCAGTTCCCAAGAATTGACTTTATTCCACAAACCAAGATCAACTCCTGGAGCTGAAGTAATTGTAGTTAATTGCAGTTCTTTAGAATAGAATACTTTATTTGGCCCAGGAGTTTAAGAACTTGAGCCTTGACTAAAATTATACCTCAAGTCCCAAGAATTCATTAATTCCAGAGAGGAAGGTCACCTCCTGGGGGATTTTTACCCTTAAAAGTTATTTTTAATTCTTGCTAGTGGTAGTTTGGTCCTTTTAAGAGAACATGGCTTGTGATTACCCCAGTTCCATCAATATTTTACTCTAAATACTTCAGCTTTGGCTAAAATTACCCTCCTTTAACTTTATTTCCAGAAAGTAAGGTCAACTCATAGACATAAAGTAATTTTACCTTTAGTTACTTGAAGTATAGCTGGTCCTCTGCATGCTTTGCTTCTTTTTCACCTCACAATCAAGAGGTTGTGAGTTCAACCCTAGGTAGAGGCAGATGTAGGGTCTCCTGCTTGAGCAGGGGGTTGGACTAGATGACCTGCAAGGTCCCTTCCAACTCTGCTAATCTGTTAGAAGAAACTTGAACCTTGGCTAAAGTTACCTCAAGGACCAACAACTTCACTTTACCCAAGAGAGTGAGCTGTTATTCCAGAGACTGAAGCAATTTTGCCTTTTTAAGCTGATTTTAACACTGAATTCACCTGCTGTGGTTTAGCCCTTTTTAACTGCCTAGAAAAACTGCCTCAGCTTTGTGCCTCCTGAACTAATTATTTTACACTTCCCCACCTGTGGATGATTTGGTCCTAATTTTTAACAAGGCACAGCTGAAATTACCTCAGGCTCCACCAAATATTTTATTCGACTCCTTAAAAACTTGGCTAAAAAAAAGAATTCAGCACCCAGAAGTTTGCCTCATTTCCCTGAGGGAAAAGCACTTTTCCTGGGACCGAGTGAGGTAACTGTGGTACTTTGGAGTCCTTTAAATAAGATGCAGAGATATTACCTCAGCCATTCCTGGCATTTTACTCCTAAGAGTATTTTTACTCCTATGAATGGACTTTTAAGAATTAAAATTACCATAGGTGCTATCCTTACTACTCGAGAATAGGCTATTCCTTAGCGCCCCATCCCACACCACCTCTAAGCCTCCGCTAGAATTACCTCAGGGCGCAAGAGGCTACGGCACCATCCGCTATGGCATTGAGCAAGGGGTTGGACTAGAAGACCTCTGGGGGTCCCTTTCATCTCTGTTCTGATTGATCTTGCTCTTAACCCATTTCAGATGGGTGACCTGGGCAATTCAAATGTGAAGCACTCTCTAGGCCAGTGTTTCTCAACCTTGGCAACTTGAAGATGTCTGGACTTCAAGTCCCAGAATTCCCCAGCCAGCATTCGCATTCGCTGGCTGGGGAATTCTGGGACTTGAAGCCCAGACATCTTCAAGTTGCCAAGGTTGAGAAACACTGCTCTAGGCCACCTTTCAACGAGTTGTAAGGAGGCAGGTGCATGCATTCTCCTAGGAGTAAATGCATGTTTTATTACCATGTGTCTGCTGTGAGCACATTGCACATAAGAGCCAGACCCACGGTCCAACTTTTCAGGCTTATTTATATAGTTCTTCTACATATCAATCATAACATGATGCAGTTGCATAGAAACTAGAAATTTGAGTGTCTGCTGGCGCTGTGACTGCCACTGTAAAGCAATGGTGGTGGACCACTCATAATGTTTCCCATGGAGACCTGCTGGAAAAGACACCTCCTTAGTGATGTGAAGCTGCCTCATCCCAGTTCAAATGATTATCTGGCCAGATAGCAAATAATTCCCTAGCTAACTATCCAGGTTTCCAGGGAGATGTTGGTCATATCGCCTGCTTTTGCCTCTTTCCAAGCGGTGGTGAAAAGGCCTTCCAGACAGAAACCCCAAACTCCAGCTCAGTTAAGCAGCAATTATTTCTGTGTGCAAGTTTTGATACTAATATTTAAAAAATTAATCCCACCTTTATTACTTATGTCAAGGTGGCAATCATACATGTTTAGCACAAAACAACCCTGTGAGGGGGGCTGATCCAAAGTCACCTACACCTGCTTTCTTGCCTTAAGGTGGCACTAGAACTCACTTAAGAGCCAAGGTGGCGCAGTGGTTAAATGCAGCACTGCAGGCTACTGCTAGATCAGCAGGTCAGCGGTTCAAATCTCACCGGCTCAGGGTTGACTCAGCCTTCCATCCTTCCGAGGTGGGTAAAATGAGGACCCAGATTGTTGGGGGCAATATGCTGACTCTCTGTAAACCGCTTAGAGAGGCCTGAAAGGCCTATGAAGCGGTATATAAGTCTACTGCTACTGCTATTGTCTCCTGGGGATTGGCCCAAAGTCACCCAGTTTCATCATATCTAATGCTGGACTCCATTGGCGAGGTCGGTTTTACTCTCCGAATTCAAGGGGGCCTAACCCTAAGTTGGTTTCCCCCCCCCCTATGGGATTTCCTTGTGTATTTCACCAGGAAGCGTAGAGTGGGGGTGGGGGGGAGCTGGAATAGTAATCCCCCTCCTAACCATACCAATGGGCTAGGAATCAGTTGGTGAGGTTGATTTTACTCTCTGAATCCAAGGGGGCCTAACCCTAACCCTAAGTGGAGTTTTCCCCCTATGGGATTCCCCCATGTATTTCACCTGGAAGCCATGACTGTGTTTACATTCGGACTTCACTTTTTCTTCGCTTTGTTTCCTGTGAAGCTTGTAAGGATTGGTGGCAAAGTTATTATTTCCTTATTGTTGTTCTCTATGTGCAAACAGTCACTTATTGGGGATTGTAGCCAAAGAGGAAAGATTTTGGTCCAGGGGTGGGAAATGAATATCATTGAAAAAAGGTCTTTTTTATGTCTACACATTTTGATCTTTTTGAGCCCATCTATAGCCACCTTGTTCAGATTTGGGTCGGGAAGTGTTCCTAGCAAGAATAAACAGGTTTCTCCTGCAATTGATCCTAATTGAGAATTTATCCCTTCGGCTTTGTCCTCTTACAGATCCTGGTGAATGGAACGGTGCTCAGCACTTTTTTTATTTCCAAGCCTAAGTAATACTTGGGAGGCAGAGAATAGATGGGGCGGGGCCAGTCAGAGGTGATATTTACGGGTTCTCTGATCTACTCAAATTTTCCGCTACCGGTTCTCTAGAACCGGTCAGAACCTGCTGAAAAACACCTCTGCAAGGGCAATTTTCCAACAGAGAGCTAGAAATGGGTTCCTGGATGGCCTTCTAGAGTAAGGTGACCAGATTTTCAGATTGGAAAAGAGGGACGCCCTTGACCGGGGGGGGGGGGGGGGGCTTGATTAAAAAAAATTTTTTTTGTCAAAAGGTCACCCCAGGACACTGAAACCAGCATAAATACGAATCTGTTGCCAAACAAAATTTTGATCACGTGACCATGAGGATGCTGCAACGGTCGCTAAGTGTGAAAAATGGTCGCAACGGTCGCTAAGTGTGAAAAATGGTCATCAGTCACTTTTTTCAATGCCATTGTATCTTCCTGATTATTAAAAGTGCAAATTCACTCAGTGTCAATCATGACTCCTGAGTCCATTTCAAAGTATTGTGCATAGAAATTTTTAAAATGGCTTGTTTCAATTTATTTTGGATAGAATCTTTTTTTAAATAGTTTAAGACAATTTAAAAAAAGAATCAACACAGAATAACACTATTTTTAAAAATCATATGCACAATAAATAAAATATTATTTTAAAATACATTAAAAAAATAAAAGAAAAAACCCAGCTCACTTACCAGCAGGCAGGCAGAGTCAGCAGATCTTCGTAGGGATGGATGGAAGCACACAGGGAGCCTATATATACGCAACTGCAGTAACAATGACAATGATGAAGGATTGGATTGAGTTAAAGAATAAAAGAATTCTGATCTTAGAAGGCCATGACCTGCAGGCAGGCTGGCATAATTTCTTATGGAATGAATGACAAACATAAAACGCACAAATACTTTCAAAATCATTTAATTAGAACTTTACTGCAACAATGGCTCAAAATTAAAAAAATCCACTATGTGAAAACCCCAAATTGGCTATCACCAACAGAAAGAACGACACACCCAAATTTTACAGATTGGAACAAAATTCTAAGATACAGAGATCTAATTGACAGACAGGGAAATTTAAAAACAATTGAAGAATTGGAAGATCAGAATATGAAAGGTGACTGGCTAACCTACCTCCAAATTAAAACTAAATACAATAAAGACACTAAAATATATGGTATTGAAACAGAACCACACAAATTGAATAAAATTATTCAAAGTCTGGACAGAAAGATGATAGGGAAAATATACAAATTCCTCTTGAAGTATCAAATGGAAGAGGAAATTGGAAACTGTAAAAGAACCAATGATAAAATGGGCACAGAACTTTGGCTATAACATTGAACTAGACAAATGGGAAAAATTTTGGGGAATAAATTTAAGAATGACACTATCAATCCCATACAAGGAAAACCTTGTTCTTTCAATCCTTCCAATATTTTTTTCCTTCATTCCCTTGTCTGTTTCAATATTAAGTACATTTCTTCCTTTCTTCCTATAATTTTTTCCATTTTCTTCCTTATATTATCTTTTCTGTTTCAACAGTCTTTGTTTCTTCCTTCCCTCCTTCCTTCCTTCCCTTCCTTCCTATACTTCTTCTTTCATTCATTATATTTTCTTTTCCATTTCAATATTAAGTGTAATTCTTTGTTCCTCCTTCCTTCTTTCAATCCTTCCAATACTTTTTCCTTCATTCTCTTTTCCTTCAATATTAAGTGCAATTCCTTCCTTCCTTCCTTCCTTCCTTCCTTCCTTCCTTCCTTCCTTCCTTCCTTCCTTCCTTCCTAAGTTATTTCCATTTTCTTCCTTATATAATATTTTCTGTTTCAACATAAAGTGCCTTCCTTCCTTCCCTCCCTCCCATCCCTTTCTTTATGTTTTCTTTATGTTTTCTTCATGCTTTCTTTTCTTTTTCCTCTGCTCTTTTTAAATCCCCCCCTTCTTCTCCTCCTCTACATTTAGGTTGGATTAGTTTGTACAACAGTCATCAAACTTCTGAAGTAAAAATAAATAAATAAATCATATTTAAGAAGAAGAAGAAAAAGGAAGACGTTTTTAGTTAAGTCAAACGTTTTAATAAAAGTTTCATCTTTTAAGATTCGTCCAACACATCCAATTGTAACCTTAACAGTAAAGAATATCACCCCAGCTGCTAAAGGTTCAACCAGTCTGAGAACCATTGAAAAGACAACAGTGCAGCAAAATCCAAAAGACACAACTTCCTCACGACCTCACCGCCATTGCTTTGGTACCAAATCTTTAAGGAAGGGGCGCCAGAAAGGAGGAGGAGGAGGAGGAGGAGGAGGAGGAGGAGGAGGAGAAGGGAACCAAAGAGACGCTCTCGGAGGCGGAGATCCCATGCACGAAGAGGCAGGAGGAGAGGTGGGTGCGCTGCACGAACGGACTCCTCGCGGCCGCTCCCACGCTCTTGGAGGCAGCGATCCCATACACGAAGAGGCAGGAGGAGAGGTTGGGGCGCTGCACGAACGGACTCCTCGCGGCCGCTCCCACGCTCTCGGAGGCAGCGATCCCATGCACGAAGAGGCAGGAGGAGAGGTGGGTGTGCTGGCAGCTGCCCCGCAGACAACTTCCACACGCTTCAGGAGCTTCTGCCGAGCGACAGGAGCCCCGGAAGCGCGTGGAAGTGGTCTGCGGGCAGCTGCCGCTGCGTCCACGCTCTTGGAGGCCCAGAAGCGAGGGGACGTTCTCTGCTGGCGGCGCCGCTCCCCCGACCTCTCTTCCTTCCGCGCCGAATCCCATGGATTCACGAACGGACTCCACGGAAGGAAGAGAGATTGGGACAGCAGCGGGGAGGCCCAGAAGCGAGGGGACGTTCTCTGCTGGCGTCCGCCGCTCCCCCGATATCTCTTCCTTCCGCGGCGAATCCCATGGATTCACGAACGGACTCCACGGAAGGAAGAGAGATTGGGACAGCAGCGGGGAGGCCCAGAAGCGAGGGGACGTTCTCTGCTGGCGGCGCCGCTCCCCCGACCTCTCTTCCTTCCGCGGCGAATCCCATGGATTCACGAACGCACTCCACGGAAGGAAGAGACATCGGGACAGCAGCGGGGAGGCCCAGAAGCGAGGGGACGTTCTCTGCTGGTGGCGCCGCTCCCCCGACCTCTCTTCCTTCCGCAGCGAATCCCATGGATTCACGAACGGACTCCACGGAAGGAAGAGAGATCGGGACAGCAGCGGGGAGGCCCAGAAGCGAGGGGACGTTCTCTGCTGGCGTCCGCCGCTCCCCCGATATCTCTTCCTTCCGCGGCGAATCCCATGGATTCACGAACGGACTCCACGGAAGGAAGAGAGGTCTGGTCTGGGCAGCACGCACAGAGCGGGAAAGGCAGCACCAAAGCCTGGCCGCGAGCGAGGGAGCGCGCGGCGAGCAGCGACGCCGGGCTGCTTCCTCCGCCGCCGCCGGCGGCGGCTACTCCCTCCGGGGCAGGAGAGCTGGGAGCAGCCGCCCGAGAACTTCCACGTGGTTCCAAAGGTTTTGCCGCCCGTTCCAGCGCAGCACAGGGGCTGGCTGCGAACTCTGCAAGGGGGCTGTCTCCTTCCCCCAGCCCAGCGCCTCCCGATTCCCACGGTACCAAATTTAATACAAAACATGATTTACTCACCACCAGTGAGTAAGCGCAGCTGCCCAAAACAAAGACGAAATAAAATGGAGACTCGCGCATGCGTCCTCAGCTAAGGAGTCCAGCCAATCAGTGAGCTGGTTGGCCAGCTCACTGATTGGCTGAAGTCCAGCCAATCAAATCAGTGAGCGGCAGGCTGGGCTGGCTTAAATTTGTAGGTGGTAGCATAGAACAGAACGATGAGCCAGCCCAGCAGCTGATGGGCGGGAGCTGCAAGCGCCAAAAAAAGCGTGCCTTTTTAAAAAGCGGGCGGGACGCGGGAAAATGCATCAAAAAGCGTGGGTGTCCCGCCAAAAGCGGGACGTCTGGTCACCTTAAATAAGACCCTGTCCCAACTGGAGATGCCTCCCAGTCACACCACTCCAGGTGCAGGGCAAAATGTCCTTGACTCTCTGAGAAAGGAATGTTGTTTAGACTATTTATCTCACGTACTACTTATAATCCCCCCTCCCATTTCCCCACAGCATTAAGTGAGGCATGCCTGAAGGCCCAATGCAAAATATGGCTTCCAGGCCTGACAATATACCTTTAAATGCATTGGGATTAGCTCAGCCTTTCCTAATCTGATACCCTCCATAGATGGTGGGCCTGCAACTCCTAGCCAGGATATGAGTTCGAGTTCATGTTAGAGAAAATATGCTTATGTGGCTGCCAAAAGGCTCCAAGTCCTGACATTGTCCTCAAGAGCAAAAACTATTGTGCCATTCAAAGCACTATCTCTCAACCTTGATCATTTTTAAGGTGTGGACTTCAACTTAGGGGTGGGCTTCAAAAATTTCAGCAATAGGTTCTCTGCTTGGTTGCTATGTGGGCGTGGCCATGGTTGGTGTAACCTAGTCGGCCTCCTGCACCACCGTGGAAGGACCATTTTTGCCTTCTCCAGGTTCTGGAGGCTTTCCTTGAGCCTCTGGAAGGGAGAAAACTGCCTCCCCCGAGCTCCATTCCCGGCCTTCCAGAACTTCCAGGGCGCCCATTTTTCCCCCTCCCCGAGCCTCTGCATGGGCCCTGCACTTACCTCGCATCCAAAACGAGTCGCGGGGAGACTCCTGGGAGGCCAGGGAGGGGAGGGGCAGGAATGAAAGGGAAGGGCCAGGCCGGGGTGGGATTTGGAGATTCTCCAAACTGGCCATAACATTAGCTACAGGTTCTCCCGAACTTGGGCGAACCTGTAGCAGCCTCCCAGAATTCCACACCAACCCATGCTAGCTGAGGAATTCTGGAAGTGGAACATCACACATCTGCCAAACTTGAGAAACACTAAGGGATTTGCTATTTGTTTTTAGAGACCAGAACTGTTTAAATACACCCTGCCCATTTACACTCTGCAGATGGCTTGTCCCCATCTGGTTAAGGATAATACCAAAACTCCATTAAAGTTTATTATAGTCTCACATCACAGCATGACTCCGAGAGGGCATTAGGGGGAAAAAACAGATCTAATCCTTTCGGTGCTGTCTTAGTACATCCTGTGCATCTTTTTTCCTTGCCATCCCTCTCCTCTCAACAAAGGCCGTTTGGTTTCGCTTGGCATCTCTGCAATTGGAATGCAGTCAGCCATGACAGCAATAAGAAAAAAAAGATGACTTGACTCTTGGGAGACCTTTCCAGCCTGTTCGATGAGGCTAATGATGGTGGCAGAAGCCCAACTGAACTCCAGCCAACTGATCCAGCTATGATTTATCTATTGGGAGTGGTTGGATCTATACTAATATTTATCAACCTCTTCAACAAACAGGACTGCCAAAAAGTGTTTGTCGATTGTTAAGTGTCCAAGGCAGGGGTGAAATTTACTTATCTTGCTACTGGTACAGAAATGTGAGCGTATGCAGGACCTTCCAGGTGGGCGGAGCCTGATACCGAGTGCGCCTGCAAAGGTAAGTAGAACAGTGAGTGGGGGGAATCCACTGTGCCACACAATTTAGATTAGCTAGAAAGCAGGAAATCCTGCTTTCTAGCTAATATAAATCACGCGTCAAAGCTGATTGCCGGAAATACCAGTTTTACTACCGTTTCGAGTGAACCAGTCTGAACGGTAGCATTTCACCCCTGGTCCAAGGCATGTTTTCAGACCCAACATCAACCCTCTCCTATCCACAATTTCTTTCTCTTCCCTCAAATACAAGTAGTCCTCGACTTACAACCATTCATTTAATGACTGTTTGAAGTTACAACAGCACTGAAAAAGGGGACCTATGACGGTATTTCACACTTATGATTGTTGTAGCATCTCCAGGGTCACATGATTAAAATCCAGACATTTGGCAACTGGCATGTACCGTATTTTTCGGAGTATAAGACGCACCTTTTTCCCTCAAAAAAGAGGCTGAAAATCTGGATATGTCTTATACACTGAATACAGCATTTTTTGCCTCCTGAAACCCCACCCCCTTCACCAAAATGGCCGTGCATAGCCTTTAGGAGGCTTTCAGAGTGCTCCTGGGGGCTGGGGAAGGCAGAAAATAGCAAAAACGGGCCAATATTTGCTCAATTCCCCCCCCCCAGCCCCACAGGAACACTCTATGAGCCTCCTAAAGGATATCCATATCCTTTTTTGACAAAAAACAGAGACATTTTTGAGAAAAATAGACTGGTTTTTGCTTGTTTTGGGGCTTCCCACTCCCCAGGAGCACTCTACAAGCCTCCTAAAGGCTATTTGTGCCCTTTAAAAAAAAACAAAAACGGGCATGTTTTCGTGAAAAACGGGACATTTTTGGGAGGTCTGCAGAGTGCCAAAACTTTTTTTTTAAATTTGCCTCTTCAAAACCTTGGTGCATCTCTTTCTCCAGCATTTGAGTGTATTCTATTTCATTTACAATATTTGCATTCACCATCCATCTTTTTCTTCTTCTTTGACCTTTCCATCTTAATTTTATCGGATTATGATCTGCCCACTCATTTGCTTCTATTTCAATTTCATCTAATTGATTACATAGACCAGATGAGATCCAAGCCATGTCAATTCTTGATAGGGACTGGTGGGGGTTCGAATAAAAGGTATATTGCTTTCTTGTTTTGTGCCTTTCTCTCCAAATATCATGTAGTTTATATTCCATTGCCATCTCAAAAAAGGATTTGTTTTATTTTTCTTTTTGCTTTCATCGTCCATTTTTTTATCCACTATTGCATTATAATCCCCAATTAAGCTAATATTTTCATATTCTAATTCGTTTACTTTGTTGTGTAATTTCCTATAGAATTCCTCTTGTTTCTGATTTGGTGCATATATGACTATTAATAATATTGGTTTTTCTGTTGTCTCTAATTCAATCATTAGCATCCTGCCTTCTTCATCAGAGTTGGCATACGACCTTGGCTAATTCATGTCTAGGTGGCTGCATCCTCGCAAAACTCTTAGTTTGGTTAGTAAAGCAATCCTTTGATGTGTTTTCATAGTAAATTAAATCATGAATTAACCAAACAGGCAAAATTTGAAAAAATATAATTAATCATAAGAAACATCTCAGGTCCATACTTACAAAAACAGCCAATAGGTGTATCAGAAACTACACTCCATCCATGATAAAGTCATCCAAATTTACATCTATCAAACTATGCTCAAACTGACTTGTACAGTTCTTACCTTATCATTCTTAGAGAATGTTGCCTAGGGCATAACTAAGACTAGTATCCTATGTATATCCTCTCTATTTACTAAACAATATTATTTAAAAGCTTCAGGTGGTCAAAGCTGTGATGAGCAGCACAGGCCAATATCTATGGGCGTATTTACTCAGTACCTTGGCACATGGAAGATTGTGACTTGATATATAAGATGATGGTAAACTGCCTTTTCCAAAGAGCTAAGCTTTTGCATAACGTGTCTGAGGTTGCCAGGTGCAAAAGACCAGGTGCACACATGAAGTTCCAATTAAACAGATTTATTGCTCATGCTTATACACAAGAATCTAGTCAACTAATAGTTAACACTATTTTGGTGCTAGATAAGGATTGTTGGAATACAAGAGGGTTGGACTTAGTCCATTCGTGGCAATGAAGAAGCTCTAAGCTGATTCCTGTTTTGACTTCCCCCCCAGGCTCTGTCTCTCTTTCTCCTACATTGGTAGGATAATTTGAGCCTGGTCGTTTGTGTCTCAAGTAAAAACTCTGGTTTGAAAATACCGAAGTACTGATGAAAGAAATGTCCTTCTGGGTTCGGCTCCAAGTGGGGGAAAAGACACTGGAGACATGGAGGCTGCTTGGAAAGATGGTTTATTGGTGGACAGGACCACATGGCTTGAGTCCTGAACAGAAAAGGTGATCACATGTTGGTGGAGAAGAAGAGAAGGGCTGAGGGAGGGGCTTGCTAGGCTTTTTATAACCTGTTCAGTCCCACCTCTCTGTTTCCTGTTCCTGTGTAAGAAATGTATTCTGATTGGTTGTCAGACTCCCATGGGGCCATGCAGGGGTAACTCTCTAAGCTGTGTTTTGAATTCAGGTTTGGTTGAGTTCTCAGATGCCATGTGGTCAGTTGAGTAAAGGGCCAATATTATCATGCTTTTAATCCCATCCCCCTGGAGCTGCAGCGGAGAAGTCTTTATTATGTAAAGGGACTAGCTTGGCCTTCTTAATGGCCCATTGACAAAGTGGGGATGGGCAGGAAGCTACAGGGAGCTATTCTGTCTGTAAAACATGTTTCTTTCTTTTCACATCCAGAGAAATATTCTGCCTTTTCAATATTTCCTAGGATATTTCATTTTTCTGGGAGAGGGCTAGGTGATAACTTCCTACAGTACCATATTTTAATCATAATTCTATTTTATTGGCTTGAAGATAGGAGACTACACGATCATTTGAAACATTCATACTTTGTGTTAAGATCTCCCTCCATATGAGCAGCCCATTTTCCCCTCTTCCCCTTAATTTTATTGAAATACAAGTTTCTGTTGCTATTTGCTTCTGAGGTCAATCTTGACTAAAAAGCTGAATTAATGTAATGAGTGGACAGAAAAGGCCCTTGCAACATTCCTTGCAGAATAGAAGGACAAGCGTAGGAGGTGAGGAATTCCAACCAATAATCAGAATGTCAAATATCCCCTTTTAAAAAATGCATTCTATAATTCTGGATGCATGTGTGCCATACCTCCATCTTCAGGCAGTCTAAAACTTAAAAATCGTTTTCATCCTCTCCAGAATAGACAGTCAAAATCATAGGCACTTAATTTGATAAAATGATACTGCTGCCACTGCATTTCTTTACCCCCCCCCCTCCCCTGCCAATGATGTGTTTCCTCGCAAGCTGCCTTTAGTGAGATACCTTCTACCACATCCACAAAATCCTCCAGCAGAATTGCAGAGTGCTCTCTAAGTACCGCTCAGCAATGTCACCATGATGTGGATGCTAAAAAATGCAGAGAATAGAATAGAATAGAATAGAATAGAATAGAATAGAATAGAATTCTTTATGGGCCAAGTGTGATTGGACACACAAGAAATTTGTCTCTGGTTCATATGCTCTCAGTGTACATAAGGAGAATAAGAACCAGGAGCAGCAATGTCAGGCTATGGAGCAGTGGTTTTCCAACTTGGCAACTTTAAGATGTGTGAACTTCAACTCCCAGAATTCCCTAGTATTTAGGTATTTAGGTATTTATTAATGCTTATAGGCCGCCCTTTTCCCTGAGGGGGCTCAGGGCGGCTTACATAAAATAAGGGGGGGGGTATACAGACAATAGACACAACAATACATAGAAGTAAAATAGTAAGCAACATTCATTCATCATTCGGGTGGGGACAGTTATCTTTGTCCCCAGGCCTGACGGGCTAGCCAGGTCTTAAGGGCTGTGCGGAAGGTCTGGACGGTGGTGAGGGTACGAATCTCCACGGGGAGATCGTTCCAAAGGGTCGGAGCTACTACTGAAAAGGCTCTCCTCCGTGTGTGGTTGCCAGTCGACACTGACTGGCAGATGGAACTCGGAGGAGGCCTAATCTATGCGATCTTATTGGTCGCAGGGAGGTAATTGGCAGGAGGCGGTCTCTCAAGTACGCAGACCCACTACCATGAAGGGCTTTATGAGTCAGCCATGCTGCTGGCTGAAGAATTCTGGAGGTTGAAGTCCATGAATCTGAAAGTTGCCAAGTTGGAAAAACACTGATCTGTAGATGGTAAGAAAGCAGTCATGAAGCAAATGCCAAGCCCTGTTACATAAATAAGGCCTTGTTTAGAGAGCAGTGCATTCCCATGAGTCTTTGCTATTTCCTTTTTTTTCCATGGGTTGCACTATGATGCAGACTGTATAGTCTAGAAAACAAAATTACATGCTTCATTAAGCATAACCTTCACCCAATGCAATTCAAGTCTGTTTGCTTATCCAGCAGTGGGATTTTACTTGCAGGAGGCAGATATTTGTCTTCTTGATTTTCGTAATGACAATAAAGGCTGTAAAATCAGGCACACTTACAAAGTATGGTCAAAAAAGTCGAGATGGCACCCATGTCTTCATGGACATACACCAGAGGTGGGTTCCTACCGGCTCAGCCAAGAAGGTAGTAACTCAGCCTGTCACGCCCCCCCGAACCGGTTCTATCGGCGGCGGTGCCATCTTGATTTTCAGTTCTGCGTATGCGCAGAGCAATCTTCATTGCCAAAATGTAATTTTTTCCTTTTCTAACGTTGTGCGCATGAGCAGACCTTTTAGGTGTAAATGCACATGCATTATAGGCAGGGGTGGGTTTCTCGCCCCGTTCCAACCGATTCGGTTGGAACGGGGCCGGCAGCATCCTCATGCACATGCGCAGTACACGCATGCGTACTAGCGTCTGTGCGATACTCCAGCTGCTCTGGAGGATCACACAGGCTCTGTATGCATGCGTGGAAGCGCAGAAGTCAAAACCGGGTAAGAAACGCGGGCGGGTGGTGGACCCTTCGGCGTTCCTGGAAGTTACTTACTTCCGGGTTCGCCGACCAACTGGTTCGCGGGGACTGCCGCGAACCACCTGAAACCCACCCCTGATTATAGGAAACTATAACTGATTGTTTTGTGAGCCGAACCAGCAGTAATGGCGGCAGCAACCCATCCCTGATATACACATATATCTTAATGCACAAAAGATATCTGGGAAACTCTCCAGGTGTGGTATGCCTTTGTTTCCTTACAGGCTCTTCTTTGGCTCTCTTTAAATTTAGGATGTGCGAGGTGGGGGATTTCCTATCCAAGCATGAGCCAGGTCTAACCTTGCTTAATTTTTGCAAATAGCCAAGGAGAGCCAATACATAGCAAGTTATGACTCAAAAATTATTAACAACCAGGATTGGGAAGAATTATTTGATCCTTACTTTTCAGACTAATATGTGATTGGCATAGTAGTTGTTTTTTGAACACTGAAATACTCTGAAACGTATAAATTAAGTTCTGCTCTAAAAAAAGTGGGAGCAAAGGGCAATATACCCATATACCTGGAAAAACAGTAGCAAAAACAAATATCAGTGTACACTAGAAATTTTTACACATAAAATGCAAAATTAAGGTGAATTTTGAACAGTAGTGAGTTCCTACCGGTTCGGACCGGTTCAGCCGAACCGGTAGTGATTGGCAGCCTGGGTTGCTGGAACCAGCAGCGACCCAGGCCTGCCAAACCCCCAAATTGGTTCTCCAGGGGGCACCATAGGCGCCACCATCTTGTTTTCCGCTTCTGCGCATGCACAGAACAATGTTTATTGCACAGCACAGGAAACACACATCCACAGCATGCCCATGACCAAACCGGCAGTAGTGCCTGCCAGAACCCACCCCTGATTTTGAAGATGTATATTTATGCCTGTTAGTTTTGCTATCTTTTAAATTTACAGTGATGCTGAAACTGTGTAGTGTAGTTTTAAATTAAACCTTGTATGGATTACTGTAGAAACAAGCCTATTTAACCAAACCCATCAGGAGTGTCTGCAGGATGTGGTTTAAAAAAATCAAGATGGCAGCCCTGATAGTGCAGTCAACATTCTGGCAACTACATGCGATTTTGTCACTGGTTTTATTGTTCAGTATCTAATGATTTGCAGAGTCCCCGAGTTTCTTTTGAATTTATCTCAATTAAGTCCTCGGTTCAAATTCGTAGTTAAGAGAATCTCTTAATCCATTTCCTCAGTTAATAACTCAAATTTATTTATTTATTAAATTTGTTTGCTGCCCATCTCGCTGCAAGGCAACTCTGGGTGGCTTACAACATCAAAATAAACATCAACATCAGCGGACATTTGGGGTAGTCCGGAGAACCGGTAAATACCACCTCTGACTGGCCCCACCCCCATCTATTCACTGCCTCTGGAGTCCCATCTGATCAGGAGGAAATTGGGATTTTGCAGCAACCTTCCCCTGCAGTGGGGAGGAAATGGAGATTTTACAATCAAAATAAAACCATAAAAATATGTACCGATCTATGAAAACACAATAAAAATCACAAGGAAAATACAGATTATAAATATTATCTAATCTGGGGAAGAAATGGTAATCTTGGCAGTCACAGCTGGATATCACTTGCTTTTTTTCTATTGTCTTTTGTGATGGCTTTTCACACATGAAAAAAAGAATAAATATTGATAACCAACAGACCCCACTTATTTCTCCTTACGATTTGCTTTTCTTTCACAACAAGCCATGCCCCCTTCTCTTGTCAATGACATTCTGTTGTGTGAAAGCAGGCAGTGCTGTGCTGTGCCATGCCAGGATGGGAGGGAGAGCTGTGCAGGGTCAAGGGACAACCTAGGCTTGTTCTTCACTAGGACAAAAGACGCCAGTGTGTTCTCAGACTCAACCACATCAGGATGAATTGAAAAGGGGACATGTCAAGTCGGATCCTGGGCTCTGGGGTTGAAGGAGGACGTTAAAATAATCCAATTGTCTCCTAGAGCTGAAAAATAGCTCTCTACAGAGAAGTGTTTTGCTAATCTATATTAGCATACAGCACATCGTGAGTTATCCAACTACAGTAGATATGTCCAACACTCAAGTCAGCTTCCCCTGAAGAGCATCCAGGAATTTCAACTAACGCAGAACGTGGCTGTACGAGTAGTAAGTGGTGCCAGATATAGGGTACACTGTACATTACTTCAGCATGAGTTACATTGGTTACTGGTATGTTTCCGGGTATTTACAGGTAGTCCTTGACTTACAACCATTCATTTAGTTCATTTAGTGATCGTTCAAAGATGCAACAGTACTGAAAAAAGTGTCTTATGACTGCTTTTCACACTTGCAGCATCTCTATAGTGCTTGGTAATTGAATGATATTTATGACAGTTGCAGTATCCCGGGGTCATGTGACCATCTTTCGTGACTTTCAAAGTTGCAAAACGAAGTCGGTGGGGAAACCAGATTCACTTAACAACAATGTTACGAACTTAACAACGGTAATGATTCACTGAACAACTGTGTGGCCAAAAAAGGTCGTAAAAATGGGGCAAAACTAACAGCTGTCTTGCTTAATGACATAAATTTTGGGCTCAGTTATGGTTGTAAATTGAGGACTACTTGCATCCCATTACATTCTCCCCAAATAAGTAATATGTTTATAGCTCTTATTTTGGAACAGAAGGAAATCAGAGGTGGTATTCAGCAGGTTCTGACCAGTTCTGGAGAACTGGTAGTGGACATTTTGGGTAGTCCGGAGAATCGGTAAATACCACCTCTGACTGGCCCCACCCCCATCTATTCACTGCCTCTGGAGTCCCATCTGATCAGGAGGAAATTGGGATTTTGCAGCAACCTTCCCCTGCAGTGGGGAGGAAATGGAAATTTTACAATATCCTTCCCTTGCCATGCCCACCAAGCCATGCCATGCCCATCAAGCCACACCCACAGAACCCGTAGTAAAAAAAATTGAACCCCACCACTGAAGGAGATGGCGTTTGCAGACTAAATAAGATAAGGTGGAGTTCAATGTCCCATCTTCAAAATTCGTGATCGATGTGTCCCAAATGACCATTTCCCCAATGTAGCCCTGATAGTTATGCCACATTTTACTTCTTCTAACTCCTTCTCCCCCTCTTTGCTGTTTTATTTAGAGATACAAATCTGAAAGTGAAATCTGTCTTTGGAGGTAGAGGGACTCTCTATGGAGCCCTCTGAACAAGAAACATTTGCAAAACCTCATGGCTGCCTCTTTTGAAAAGACATTGCTCCTGGCAGAGCTTTAGAATTGTTATAAAAGTAACCCGGTTCAGTTTTGGATGCGGCCAAATCCAATGCACAATACTGCTTATTAACATAGTTATTGATATTTATTATTGCCGACAGTGGGCCGGATTATAAATTAGCCACAATTTAAGCCTTATAGATTTCAGTGGGAAATAATTGCAACTTTCATAGTCTGGATCAGCTGGAGATAGATAGATAGATAGATAGATAGATAGATAGATAGATAGATAGATAGATAGATAGATAGATAGATAGATAGATAGATAGATAGATAGATGATAGATAGATGTAGAGATAGAGATAGATAGATAGATAGATAGATAGATAGATAGATAGATAGATAGATAGATAGATAGATAGATGATAGATAGATAGATAGATAGATAGATAGATAGATAGATAGATAGATAGATAGATAGATAGATAGATAGATACATACATACATACATACATACATACATACATACATTTACCGTATTGCATTTCCTTGGAAATATTTTCGGATAAAGCCTTACTGGCATATATTTTTCTTGTTTTATATTTTAATCTTACTCTTGTAGGAACCTTTGTAGGGCAGCTGCTCCACAGGGATGCTGTGAGAAAACAGATACCTTGTCTGAAGCAGCCCTTGACCTCTGAAACAGCATGCCATCTTACAAAAGTGCCACAAGTTGTTGAAAATGTGGCTGCATTCCCAGCCTTCTAGTGATGCCCCAGATGTGACAAAGAGGCATATAAGCCAATCAGCATTTATTTATTTATTTAACCATATGGCATATTAATACCACTTCATAATGCCTTGGTAAGACCACACTTGGAATACTGCATTCAGTTTTGGTTGCCATGATGTAGAAAAGATGTGGAGACTCTAGAAAGAGTGCAGAGAAGAGCAACAAAGATGATTAGGGAACTGGAGACTAAAACATATGAAGAACGGTTGCTGAAATTGGGTATGTCTAGTTTAATGAAAAGAAGGACTAGGGGAGACATGATAGCCGTGATCCAATATTTCAGGGATTGCCACAAAGAAGAGAAGGTTAACTTATTCTCCAAAGTGCCAACGTCAGAACAAGAAGCAATAGATGGAAACTAACTAATTAATAAGCGGAACAACTTACCTCCAGAAATTGTGAATGCTCTAACACTGGAAGTTTTTAAGATGAAATTGGACAACCCTTTGATTGAAATGGTATAGACAAAGGTCTCTTACCTGAGCAGGGGATTGGACTAGAAGACCTTCAAGGTCCCTTCCAACTCTTCTGTATTCTATATATCATACATGGACTAGCAATATATATAAATATTTCATGTAGATTAGTAAAACACAATAAATTAAAAGATCTATGTTCAAATACCAATGTCTAGGCCATCTAACCGTTGAAGCACAGCAATTTTTATATTTTAAAAAATCAGAGACTGGACCTTCTGTCCACTGAACTTTAATTTTTAGTGCCACAACATTATTTTGAAACTTACAAATAAAGATTTATGGGCATCTTTACAGGGATATGTTACAGGGATTTTCATAACACTACTCTGCCTTTTGTTAGAATGCAAATATTGAGTTATTTTTCTTCTCTTTCTATTCTCAAGAGAGAGAGAGAAAGATTTGTATGTATTTATCCACATTCCACTTCAGGCACTATCACACACAATCAGTCTTCTCTTTCTTTAAAACATAATTAAGAATGTGTGGTGGTGGTGGTGAGGAAACAGCTTGGGCAATGACTACTGGTATGAGAAGGGTGTCCTTGTACATTTCAGAAGTGCATCTTGGCAATAAAAACAAAGATTGAACAGAGTTAAGGCATTCAGTTGCATTGTGAAGTGAAATGTTGCACTGTTTTTAGAAACATCACAGTACCAACTTGCTCTGTTTTCCTCTCTCTCTCTCCCTCCCTCCATCCCTCCCTCCCTCCCTCTCTCTCCCTCTCTCGTTGATTTCAATGCATTCCATAACCCCTGCTGAATACTGGATTTATTTGGACATCAATCCTGATCTTTGCTTTTTAAATAGCATGAATTGACATCAGCTACTGGCAGAACGACAGAGTTCTTAGCTCAAATTACAGAGCGCGCCAGCTGAACAGAGCAAAAGCTCATGCGTGTTTCCGGAAAGGCCTTTGTAACATCTAATTAGCTCTTTGGGGTCAGATCCAAAAAAGGTCTGAAGGACCAGAACATTTTGCAAGAGCAAAATAAAGCCTCCCTTCCAGACCTAGGAAAACCTCTGCTTCTGAATAGTATTTATCCTACCTGCAACCTTTCTCCTACCTGCAACAATTCCTCCTTGTTTTTAATTCTAGTTTAATATCCAGGATTCTGATCATCGTACAAACTCTTTACTCAATCCCACCCTGGAACAAAAAGATGACAGTGACGGGAAAATCTCAGAAAGAATTATAATAATATAATGATTGTTGCCATCTTTCTAGGAAGTATTTAAATAAGGGAAGTGTCAAAACACAAGCAATAGCCACAGAGACACAGTCACCTCTGTTCCTTGTTGTTATTTCCAGCAGGGATGCCCTTTACTCTTCAAAGGTCACAAGGGCCAGCCATTATGTGAGAAAGATCAGCAAAACCATCTGTTTCCATCACAGCAGGAACCCTTTACGGGCTGATGCCTGTTTTCCTTTTTCCTCCCCATCTCCTTTTCCTTTTGTGCCATGGCCTTTCAGTTTGCAAGTCTGAAGGTGAGGACTGTCTTGCTTTGTTTCTTCTGTAAACGTAACTGGGAGACTTGCAAGCCAAAGAATATAGCATGCATGTTTTAAAGAAATCACAAATTCCCCCGTTTTTTCCCCAGTTCAAAATAGGATGACGTGCGATTTGATGGCAATAGAAAGGGGGAGGGAAAGATTATGTAACCTTTCCTGTAGCACGGGGGTGTCAAACTCAATTTCATTGAGGGTCACATCAGGGTTGTGTTTGAACTGGCGGGGAGCAGGATGGGACATGACCAGATCAACATCACTCATGTCGGGGGGCCCTGTGGTGGCTCGAGTGTCAGCAAAAACAGGCTCCTGAGCTCCGTTTTCTGCTGCAATGGCCTCCTGCAACCTTCTATTACCGAAAATGAAACTCATCCATTTTCACTGGCAGAGGCACCATGGGCTGATCCTTCATTGTTTCCAGGACGGCCCCGTGGGCCAGATATAATCACCCCGCGGGCCTTGAGTTTGACACTCCTGCTGTAGCACAATTCTTCAAAAGGATGGGATTGGAATGCAGCATTCACCCACCCAAAGAAATGCTGCTAATTCCAGAGGAAACAAAGGTTTGCTTCTGTTTTAATTCCTCCCTCAGTGAAACTAAAGATGGACAGTCTTTAGACTTCCAGATGATGTCGGACCCCGATTCCCATCCCAATTTCTATAATGGTCAGGCTCTCCACAGCTAATGAGAACATTGGGAGAAATGCCCAAGGGCCATAGCAATCTTTTCTATATTCTTGTATCAGTAAAACTGCATCCAGAGGACACCAGAAGGACATCAGAATGGGAAAGGATGGGCTAGCTGAGCTCATGTCTATGAAATCTCATTGGCTTTCCATCATATGCCACAATTGAACAACAATGCATTACGGAAAGGTTCTCCAACTTTGTGGCTGCCCAAGTTCAGATTTCTTAACCATGGTCATTCTGTCTGGGAATGTTGATAGGTGGAGTTCCCACATCTGGAAGACAGCCATGTTGGGGGAGGCTGAACATAAGTATGGTTTTTTCCAACCATAAAGAAGAACCCCCCATTCCACACCCAAGGAAAAGGGGGAGAGGGAGACCTAAGTTCATTGCCACATCACCACAACTGGAATTGTGTATTTTAGTTACTCTCTGGGTTGGCTTGCACAACAAACAGCACCCCTACAAACTAATCACCTGGTCTATGGTTACATCCGTTCCTGAAATGACACCGAAACAACACAGGAAACCTAAAATACACCCTTTAAAATATATCTTGGGCTTTATTCTTCCTTCTCTTTCTTTTTGGTGTTGTTATTTCTGCTCAACTGTTTCCTAGTAACAACTTCTTATGTTGGTTTTGCTTACAGCCTTGGTATTTTAAAACCCAAGCAGTGCCCTTTGAACACTGGCACACCTTGTTCTCCATGAATAAGGCCATTCTTCAATGCTCCTGGAAATACTTTCTTATTCCCCCCCAGAGCCCCCACCTCAGACGCTAAAATTAACTGTGCAGCAAAGACTGGAATCCAACTGATCAAGGCTGCAGAACTTCAGTGGGATGCAAACAATCAAGATTTTGAATTTTCTGATGAAAAAATGATAAAGAGCTGGGAAAACATGAAGATTGGCGAAACCAAAATACTTGCATGCCCATCAGTGGTGGGTTTCAAATTTTTTTAGAATCTATTCCGTGGGTGTGGCCTATTTTGTGGACGTGGCTTGGCAGTCATGTGACCGGGAGGGTATGGCCAACTTGACATCACTCATGCACACTCAGTCACATGACCACCACCACCCAAGCCATGTGGCAAAAAAATTTGGGACTCCTATGAAGGGGGGGGGGAAGAGAGGGAAAAAACTCCCAAAAATAGACAACTGGAGGATTAAGGGCCAAAATTAGGGAGATCGGAGGAGACAGGACAGAGGGGAATCCAGTAGAAAGCTATCGCACACTGGGAAGGAACTTTGGGAGATCGGAGGAGGCAGGACAGAGAGGAATCCAGTAGAAAGCTATCGCACGCTGGGGAAAGAACTTTGGGAGATCGGAGGAGGCAGGACAGAGGGGAATCCAGGAGAAAACTCCTGAGTTTGCCGCTGCTGTCTGGCTGATTGTGCCGCTGGACCTCTCCTTGCCTTCACCACCTCCACTCCCAGGTATGGGACTTGACACCAAATTGCACGTGTGATGTGTGCTTGTGTCCTGCAGTCATGCATAGTGCCTCCACCCCACCCTGGGTTCCTCCTTTTGCATTCCGTTTTTTGTTCCTTCAGGTAGAAGGAAGCAGGCCCTGCACGGCATCCTGGCTCTGCGCTCTGCTCCACCTGAAGGCATGAAAACAGACCAAAAATTTTTGGGGAAAGCAGCCTCTCTCCTAGAGAGTTGCTGGGTCTAGGCGCTTGTTTTCCTACTTGGAAACAGCCACCTGGTTAAAAAGAAGGACGAGGCTCCGCTGGTCTGGAGCCCATCCAGGAAGATGAGGAATGCGAGAGGGACCCTTTACCCCATGGATGGGCTCTGGACCAGTGGAGCCTCGTCCTTCTTTTTCACCAGGTGGCTGTCCAGTGAAAAGAGGGCAGTGCACACCACGTGGGCTGGTGCAGCAGCCGAAGAATAGGAGGCGAGGATTTGGCTGTTGCACAAGCCCACGGACATGCACTGGTCCTCTTCTCTCTGACAGCCACCTGGTTTGTTGAATCCGGCGTGGCGGCGGGACTCTTGCCTTCACTGGCAGCCGCTTCTTGCCATCACCGCCACGCCAGAAAGAAGCTGGTCTTTGGAAAGAACCTCCCCCTCCAGAGACCCCATGCCAAGAGACAAAAGGCGGCGGGCTGGTTTGAATGCAGACAAGCGGGCAGTTTGGGGCCAGCACCTCCTTTGCTTATTCAGGCAGGCAGAGAAAGAAAGGAGGCTTGGGATAAAGCACCCCTGCCTCCAAGGGCAAAGGGGAGCGCCTTCGCCTTCGACTATTGCACGCCTCCTTTCTCCACCCACCCGAACTAGCAAAGAAGGCAGGCCACTAAACTGCCAGCTCGCCCACATTCAAACCAGCCCACCTCCTCTCTTTTGGCATGGGCTCTCTGGAGGGGGACAGAAGGTCTCTCCCAAGACAATAGCAGTAGACTTATATACCGCTTCATAGGCCTTTCAGGCCTCTCTAAGCGGTTTACAGAGAGTCAGCATATTGCCCCCAACAATCTGGGTCCTCATTTTACCCACTTCGGAAGGATGGAAGGCTGAGTCAACCCTGAGCCGGTGAGATTTGAACCGCTGACCTGCTGATCTAGCAGTAGCCTGCAGTGCTGCATTTAACCACTGCGCCACCTTGGCTCTAAGACCTGCTTCCCTTACCTCGCGGCGCAGTTCCGGGACATGTTCGGGCAATGGGGGGGGGCTTTCTCGCATTCCTTTGGAGAAAGAAAGAAGGCATACAAGAAACCCCCCACCCCCACCCAAACATTTGAATGAAGGAGGTTGCAGGCTCCTTTGCCCTTGGCTATGCGATCTCCTTTCATTCTCTGCTGCCCAAACGAGTGAATGAGGCAGACGAAGAATGAAAGGAGATTGTGCCAGGTAAGGGGAGCGAGCCCAGCGTTCCAACCGGTTCTAAACGGCACGGTAGATTTGTGGAACCTCTTCTACTGAACCGGTTAGAACCAGCAGTAAATCACCCCTGATGCTCATCTTGTAGATATGATAGGCACACACTAAATAAATAATGAGATAAATACATCCATACCAGGAGGAGCCATGCACGGCTACAGAGCAGTGGTGGGATTTAAAAAAAATTACTACCAGTTTGGTGGGCGTGGCTTGGTGGGTGTGGTGTGACTTGGTGGGTGTGGCTTGGTGGGCATGGCAGGGGAAGGATACTGTAAAATCCCCATGGCCTCCCAATCAGCTGGGGCGCAGGAGGCAGAGAATAGATGGGGGCGGGGCGAGTCAGAGGTGGTATTTACCAGTTCTCCAAACTACTCAACATTTCCGCTACCGGTTCTCCAGAACTGGTCAGAACCTGCTGAATACCACCTCTGCTACAGAATGACATAAACCCCATGTACAAACCCTTTGTAGTCTCTCTGTGCTTAAGAAACCTATTTTGTGTGACAGGCTTGAGAATCAGTTCCATGATGGATATCTTGATTTTTTCAGCTGTTTTTTTTTTCTTGGAAGATTAGATTTGTAAAAGATGTCCAATGTGATTAGTAGCATTAGTGTGCCTCTGTACATAATTTGGTCTGCTTCAGATTAAATTTAATTCCCAGGAGATTAGCTAGCAGAATAGTCTGGCTCTTTTTTTATACATATTCTCACAACTCATTAATTTCTCAGTGTCTCATGTTTGAGGAAACCAGACCACTAAATCTGAAACTGGGGGTCAAATGTGGCTCAGAAGAAGTTAAAAATGACACCATCCAGATTTGTATTGTCCATTAGTCCCACAGCAAATGTTGTAAAAATTGCCAACTCACTGTCCACAAAGCTAAGAACACTTCCAGAATTCTAGGAATTGAAATCCACACTAATTAAAATTGCCAAATATGAGAAATGCTGCTTTAATGGAATTCCAATCCATTAATATGACTTAAGCCAAAGATTGTTTAGCAAAACGTGTTCTTCTACTTGCCTTAATAATACTTTATGGTATTTTTAACACCACTTTTTCTAGGAAGTAATCTATCTGCAATTGGCTACTTTCTATTTCCTTGTTTTCCATGCTTTCTCCTGGACTAAATAAGCCATTGGTTTGTTCTTAACAAATATTTTTCATGGAAAGAAAAACTCCCTTCTGATAAAATAGGTACAATCTAAAAATGTTAGGTTTAACTCCAGATATAATAAAGGAAGATCTCCTGCAAAAAAAATATTGCTAGGAAGCCACTGTCATTAAGTTTAGACTGCATCCATTTAGGTGACCCAATGATTTGGCAAAGTAAAAAGCAGTTTTCTACATTTTATAAACAATCTTCTGTAGTACAGAACCAATCATTGCCCCTTTGATCCAAAGTTATAATCAACTTAAGCAACTTCTCAGCCTGTTTTGTAGAAACCACAAGAAAAAGGAAAAAAGGAAAAACAAAGATACTTTTTTTTTTGTTAAGCATTAAAGCACAAATCTATGCTCTTCTCCCTCAAGCTGGTAAACCATCTATTTTGTCCTGAAAGCAAGCAAATTAGTGGAGCAGAAATAGCTGTTGGGTTTCCAAAGCCATGCAGAGATACATTTAACTGTGAATGAATGAAATTGAGAAGGCAATGAATACACAATGGCGAGCCATGAAAAAAATTACTGTATGCAAAACAGAGGTCGTATTCAGCAGGTTCTGACCAGTTCTGGAAAACCGGTAGTGGAAATTTTGAGTAGTTCGGAGAACTAGTAAATACCACCTCTAACTGGCTCCACCCCCATCTATTCTCTGCCTCTCGAGTCCCAGCTGATCAGGAGGGAATGGAGATTTTACAGAATACTTAAGAGGTGGGTTGCCACTTTTTCTAATACCGGTTTGGGTGCACTCCCACGCACGATGCTTCTGGGCATGCTCAGAAGCGACTGGGCAGGTGGGTGGAGCCTCCTGCCGCCGCTACTACAGGTTCGCCCGATCCAGGCCAAACTAGTAGCAACCCACCTCTGTACTTTAACGATTTGATGGTAAGAGGAAAGAAAATAGCCATTAGCTCAGATGAGATGGGAGGCCCCTGTATATACTAGGTTTTACAAGTGATTCACCTTTATAGTTATGATGTGATGAGATAAACTGAGTCTCCACATTCTGTGGCAGATTACTTTAGAATATCAGTTGAAGTACTGCTTGTGAACTTCTCTAAAACATCTGGCTGGCCACTGAAAAAAACATACCCTATATTAGAAAAACCGTATGGTCTGATCTAGGAAGATCCTGCTTTCAGATTTTCCTCAATATGATCTGATATGCAGCTACAGACTGTTAAGTCTTTTCTCTACAGATCACAGACTGATGCTGATGAACCAGTAGACTAAATCAAGTTTCATCTCCTTAATCTTAATGAACTTCAGAATGAGGGTAAGAATAAATTCTGCAGTAAGAACCTGCTGACTCAAAGAGTCTATCATAGTATGCCATACTGCAGTTTGTTCATTTGGGAATAGCATTAAATAACATAAATGAATAAGCATAAGTAAAAGGTTAAGAGTCAGATTGTGGTAGAATATAAAAACTGTATAAATAAGTATAACAAGTATGTTAATTGAAGTTTAGTATTTAACACCTTCTGTGAACCCAATCAAATAACATTCTTCTAGTTTTGTGCCCATACAGTAAAGGTATTGGATCCCCATTTAATGCAAATGTGAGTGCAAGAGATACAAAATCTATTTAGACATCCCCCAGAAACAATGGACCACTCAGTTGCATCTGTAGTTCTCACAAAGCAGTTACATTCAGGTAAATTTCATCTTAATTTTATAACATTTATGACAATCTATATCATTACACAAATTTCATTCTGTTTACCTCTTTTGTGTACATTACCTATATGACATAAATTGACACAAAATTCGTATTTCTGGACTTAATGGGCATTTGTGAATAATAGACACCTCCTCCCTCAGTTCCTCAGAGCGGTTTTCATTTATCTGTGTCACTGGACTGATTTCCTAAGCGCTGCCCCAGCTGTTCCAGATAATCTCACATCTATTCTGTTTTCCCGTGTAGTCTCTTAATAAGGTCAGAGTAAAAAGGAAGGAAAAGACTGAAATGGAGAAAAAAGAAATTAAGAAAATATTCCCAGAAAGGATGTTACCAATCCATCTTCCCGGGATAATTTTGACTCATTTTGAATTTGAGTGAGCAGGTGCAACCTGCGCTTATGTCTGAATGAGATGATAGAAATCTGAAATGATAAAATGGATTTTTATCAGTCCTTACTATTATCCTCCTTTGGCTTTGTTAGCCCTTCCATTCAATTGGTATCCCACGCCTATACTTGGATCTAATTCAAGGATGTCCATGGAGGATCAAAAGTCAAGATGGCAGCCAAGGCCTGCCTGTTTCTATGTTACAAAGCTTTAAAGAGAACAAGCTTTGATCATATAGCTGTGGCTGCCATCTTGATTTTTTTTAACCTCTCTCCCTGCACATCCTGTACTCAAATCTCTATCACTATAGATAAGCAGAAATGTCAATAAAGGGTTTTTAAATTGAAACAGGAACTTGGAATAGGGATGAGTGTAAACATTAGGAAGATGCCCTTGAGGGAATTGGGCACCAAATCTTCACTAAGCCAAGAGGGCTGAGACATTTCTTAAATACTGGAGGAAAAGATGTTGTAGTACAGGTAATCCATGACTTATGACCATAACTGACCTGCCAATTATGGTCATAAGATGTAATGGTCATGCAATGGGTCATCACATGACTGATTTAATTGTACAAACTTTTTTTCTCGGCAATTATTAAGCAAACCTGCAGTTGTTAAGAAAACGCCACGGTTGTCAAGTGAACCCATTGTTTGCTATGGGGCATTTTTGACCAAACGTAAAGTAAATACCAGTTTTTGGCAAAATATAGTAAAATGTGATCAAGTAACTTCGGGATATTGCAAATGGGTGTAGATACGGGCTGGTTACTGAGCACTTTAAAAGCGTCTTCATTTTATTAAGGTATTTATAGTTATTGACTTACCTCCTTGCAGCAAACAGCAAACAGCCTGATTAGCATAAGAAAAAAAATCTGCCTCTACCTCTCAGTAATTTACCTCTGTGCAGCAAACAGCAAGTTTCACTTTCTATTTCAGTACTGGCCTCCCAATCATCAGCTGTTTTAGGCTGCAGGGATTGCCATAGCCTATTGCCGCCTCTGCAAGCCCCATTTCCTCCATTTGCTGTAAGGAGGTAAATTGCTGGGAGGCAGAGGCCAAAGGGTGAGGGCCGGTGAGTGTGAGGAGCTACATTAGGTGTATAAGACGTACCCAAATTTTCACCCTCTTTTAGGGGGGGGGGAAGGTCCATTTTATACTCTGAAAAATAAGATAATCTCTCAAGACTGACTCGAACCTTCACCTATATTGTCCCAAAGCTTTTTCAAAAGGCAACTGGACTTTCTTGTTTTTCTTTGAAGACCTTTTGCTTCTCATCCAAGAAGCTTCTTCAGCACCTGGATGACTGAGAATCTCCACATATTTCACTTTCATCGCAGGTTGACAAAGAATGGGGAGGGGATTGGAATGCAAGGGAATGGCATCTAGGCATTATTGATTCCCAGTGAGACATACTCGCCTCCTCAAGGACGCCCAGAGCAGATGCCACAATGTGTTTATGTTTATGTTTATTTCATTTGTATGCCGCCCTTTTCCCCCGAGGGGGACTCAGGGCGGCTCACAACTCAAAACAAGGGAAGGGGGGATACAAACAATTTGACAACAACACAAAACAATACATAATTTAAAAGCGCAACGATCATACCATTCGAGATAGGGGCACGGTTCTTTAGCCCCAGGCCTGTCGGAACAGCCAGGTTTTAAGGGCTTTGCGGAAGGCCTGGAGGGTGGTGAGGGTGCGAATCTCCATGGGGAGTTCGTTCCAGAGGGTCAGAGCAGCCACAGAGAAGGCTCTCCTCCGGGTAGTCGCCAGTCGACACTGGCCAGCGGATGGAATTTGGAGGAGGCCTAGTCTGTGGGATCTAATCGGTCTGGTGGAGGTAATTGGCAGCAGGCGGTCTCTCAAGTACCCAGGTCCAATACCATGAAGGGCTTTATAAGTGACGACTAGCGCCTTGAAGCGTATCCGGAGACCAATAGGCAGCCAGTGCAGCTCGCGGAGGATAGGTGTTACGTGGGTGAACCGAGGTGCACCCATGATCGCTCGCGCGGCTGCATTCTGGACAAGCTGAAGTCGCCGAATGCTCTTCAAGGGCTGCCCCATGTAGAGCACGTTGCAGTAGTCCAGTGACTGGCTGGTTCTCAAAACAAAATGAACAGAAGTGATTGGTGAAGTGATTGGTGGATGTAATGAACTGTGGGTGGCCTGTGGGGAAAGGGGAAATGAATCAGTGGTGGGATTCAAAAATATTTACTACCGGTTCTGTGGTGGGTGTGGCTTGGCTTGGTGGGCATGGCAGGGGAAAGATACTGTAAAATCTCCATTTCCTCCTCATCAGCTGGGACTCAGGAGGCAGAGAATAGATGGGGGCGGGGCCAGTCAGAGGTGGTATTTACCGGTTCTCCGAACTACTCAAAATTATTGCTACCGGTTCTCCAGAACTGGTCAGAACCTGCTGAAAACTACCCCTGAAATGAACTATGCATGCATTTTCTTGGGAAGCTCAGAGCTGGTATCGCTTCTTTTGTGCAAGTTTGGACTTATTCAGTAAAATTTATACTCTTGGTAAAATAATGTCCCAGGAGGGTTTTTTCCTAGATTCGCCAACTGGACAGTTGACAAAAGTGCTGACAATAGGTAAAACAGAAGTTGGCTCTTGTAATTTATTTTATAAATTAGATTTCCAAGGCTGTTTGATCCTCTTAGACTTGCTTTCTACTGTATTAAAACAAATAAAGGCTTAATTGTGAGTTTCTTTTAATGGAAGCAGAAAATGCAGGAAGCGGAAGGGTTAATAAAAAGAAGCAGCCACTTGGCAGTTGAATAAAGGAAAAAGAAAAAGGATTAATAAGCAATATATAACAGAAGAAAGAAACCCTATAATGAAACACTGAGCAATTTGGTTGATACACCTTGAAGCAGAAACAACAAAGTCTGCATGATCTGTTAATATAATATGACTGTAAAGTTTTAACTGTCCATAATCAACTATTTTTCTGAATAAATGAAAAATAATTTATAACATTTCTTTCCAGGCCTGAAATATTATACTATTGAGAAGATAAAATATAATATCAGCATAAGAACACTTATCCTTATAGCTCCTTACCAAAACTTTCATCAGTTAAATTGATATAATTGTTTGATGGAGGTGATTTTAATTCACTGGATATGCGAAAATATTGGGTTGCAATTCTATCGGCCATGAAATGAAATTTTAGAAAAGAGTCAACCTCCATCAGCCCCACTGGAAAGTTATTATTCTTTTTTTAATTTCAGTTCTGGTAAGTTTGTGGATGAATATATACTGTACTAGCAAGGGTGTTTTATTTCCAGGGATGCATGCTGGGAGAAATTTAGGGGCTCCATTGGGGTTCAGCTTGTATTTTGATACTGAGCCTCATAAGTATTTAACAGTTTCAAACAATTCTGTTTTAAAAATAGGTGGTTAAATATTTTATTGGAACTTATAGACAGAAGCGAGGATAATTACTTTTATTTATTTATTTATTTATTTGTTTGTTTGTTTGTTTGTTTATTTATTTATTTATTTAGACCATGGGTATCAAACTCACTGCATCACATTGCCGTCACATGACATATTGTGACGTTTTTTCCCTTCTCAGAGCTGAGGTGGACGTAACCTATGCATAACACATCCGGCCTACGGGCTGCCAGTTTGACACCCATAATTTAGACTATGGTATATCAAACATGAGCTAGCAATGTATATTATTAATTATATATATACACACACACACTAGATTGATAGTATGAAATTTTACACAAATTGTGAGGACTATGGAGAGGATGCTGAAAAGCTTTGTTATAAAAGATAAATAATTCTATATAGAATATAAAGATGTAATACTATTGGATGATTTTAATGATGATTTATTTTAAATTTAGAATACTTTACATAAAATGGGTGTAATAATAGCTATAGTCAAATGAATGTTTAATAATCATAATAATTGTATACATATATATTAGATTGATGATATGAGACTTTATGTAAATTGCAAGTGAAGACTGCTATGAGGAAGCACAAGAGTTTTGTAACCAATCAACACAGTGTAAGTAATTGGAGGAGGGTTTTTATACCCTGTGTTTTTTTATGCTTTTATTTTAAAAATAAAAACTTTTATTAAAAAAAGTAATCAAGGTGCTTGTTTTTTTTGTTGGAATCCAGGACTGAAATTAAACCGATAACATATCCATGTCAGAAGTTATAAAAAATTTTCAGAGTGGGAAACATTGAGGTTTGTGGACTAGAAATTGGAGTATCCTATAATGTCACATCAAGGGTCACAGGTTCTTCATATCAGTGGATTGGGAAGTAAAATTGACATCAGATTTCCTTTGATGCAAAAAATCAGAGGGTCCATGGACCCATGTGATTTAATCCTGTGAATTACGTGCATCTTTTAAGAAAATTTTAACATATCTGGCAAAAATTATGGGGAAATCCTTCAATTTTAAAAATGTTAGGGTTATGTTAAATTGTATTTCAAAAATCTAGAACCCTGTGTCTTTGTGGAATTATGGGTATATTGAGCCCAAGGGATTTGGAAGGGAGGGCGGGGAGGATGGGTTGCTAAGAAAATTATTTTGAGAAATCAGAAAAGTGACAATATTCCAGTTATTTAGCATTGCATTTTGGAAATATTTTATGCAGTTTACTTGATTTGAAAAGGTGATTTTCTTCACTAATCAGAAAATAAAGCTATATATTTTTTCTTTATGATGATATTATATTTCAATGGAAGGTGATACAATAAAGGAAATGGAACAGTGTGTTAAATGTGGTTGGCAGGTATTCAGCAAACTAAGCATAATTTTCCAGAACAACCTCCCCTTATGCCCAAAGAGAAAAGTTTTTGATCATGCTTGCTTCCTGTTCTAATATATGTGGGTGAAACATGGACACTAACCTCACAATCAATACAGAAGCTACGAGTGGCGCAAAGAGCCATGGAAAGGTACATGCTCAGCATTACAAGGCAAGATAGAAAGATCTGCACATGGATTGCAGAACAAATGAAAGTATACGATATAATCAAGAGAGTAAAAGAATTGAAATGGAAATCGGCTGGTCACATAGCAAGAAGAACTGATGGCAGGGGGACCAAGGCAGGCATAGAATGGATCCCACTTGATAAAAGGCGTCCACAAAAGAGGCCTAAAACAAGATGGATCGACATCAACAGCAAATATTGCAGGCTCAATTCAGTGGTGGGACTCAAAACTTTTTACTACCGGTTTCTGTGGGCGTGGCTTGCAGGGCAAGGATACTGTAAAATCTCCATTCCCTCCTGATCAGCTGGGACTTGGGAGGCAGAGAATAGATGGAAGCAGGGCCAGTCAGAGGTGGTATTTACCTGTTCTCAAAATTTCTGCTACCGGTTCTCCAGAACTGATCAGAACTGGCTGAATACCACCTCTGGCCCAAATGGCAAAAGAAAACCCAAGTTTCTATTTGTTGGAAATATGTAGAAGACGCCTTCATCCTGCAGTAGATAGACAATGACTAAAATGAGTATTGTATTATATTATGATATGATATGATATGATATGATATATTACTATCATGCTATTTTCCCATTTTAGAATAGAGTATTATAAGATTTTATTATAAACCATTTTAATACAATTGCTAAAAATTATATATCATATTGTATTAAAATAGTTTGCAATGTAAGCGATGTCTTTAAGTGCTTGTTAATGGTCTATCCCCCAAATTAAATTTAAGAAGAGATTATGTATTTTCTGACCTAATAAACCTGGTTTTACCACAGTTAGCATGGAAAAATACCAGGAGATTGTTGCAATTAACTGTAGCGGAGGTAGTCCCATATTTAAATGATTCACTAGGCAGTGTTTATAGTGAGTGAAAGTGTTGTCAGAATCCACATTTCTTGTTCACCAATTCATTCGTACAAGTCTGCTGTGGTCGAAAGGAAAAAAAATACAAAAATACAATTAAATACACAGTTTTCTAAAAGGACCATTAGCAATAGTCTAAAAATTGCATGATAAAACATTTCAGTAAAGAGACAGAAGTAGATATTAAAAAATATATGCGAAACACATTTTAGAAAGTTCTGGGAATAACTGAAATTACCATAAAGCAAGTGTCATCAAAACTCTCTGGCCTAAGAAAACCCTCTATAATTATTTCAAGGTAATAATCATTTCTACTGTGCTGCATGGCAGTTTTTAATTATATTCTTTGCCACTTAGGTTATTGTAAGAGAAACCTGGCATCAAATGTGTGGGCGAAGCTTCTTTAAGGCAATGCCAGCAGGTGTGACATACATGCCCACACATGTTCCAATCACCTTTTCCACTTTGAATCCAGTTCACTGCATACCTTCAAATGAAATAGTTCAATAAATCTTCTCTGGAAACAAACTTCTAATGGGAAAGCTTAGACCCCAATTGAGAGAGACAACACGGCTTTGTTTATGTATGAGCAATTAACCATGGTTTCTTAAATTGTATCAACAGAGGTATCTTCAAAGAAGTTTAAAAAAAAATCAAAATGGCAGCCTCATGGTCAAAATTTCCCTCTTGGGGCAGGCATCATGCCCTTTCTATTAGGGATACACCTGAATCCCAATTTTCTGTCTTCATAAAGCACCCTTAACCGTGGATTGACTTCACAGGTTGTGTTTATGGTACATATAAAACTAAAATATGACAGGCGCAATCACAAAATGTAATTTTGCAAACGCATCTTCACTCTTTTAAACACTTCTGTTATTTTATTGCCATTCAGCGATGAGTAAAATTGAATGTTTTTCCCAATATAAATGCTTAGGAATACATTAAAGACCTCTCCAATGCCATAGTGTGTATATGGTTAGAATAATGGCTAAAGTAAGATGACTGCCAAGCATATCAAAATGTATGACTATCTCAACTTTTGCCTACATCCCAAATATCTTCCTGGTAACTTAGGAAAAGTTACAAGAAGCATTCCTGGTTGATTTTTAAAAAATCTTTCTTTTTTCCCCTTGTGCTCTTAAAAATTCCTTAAGAAGGGAAATCTGGTCTGTGCATTCCTTTTCACTGTATACATCCCCATTAGGATTTAGACTGTAGGGAAAATGAGACTTATGGAAAATGGAAACGATAATTCTTCTGAATGTCAATGAAGGATTCTCAATCATTCAAGTTATGGTTGTCCCAAAGGGGCTGTTCAAGAAGCAACTGGACTTCCTTGGTTTTTTCCTTGAAAACATTTCATTTCTCATAAAAGCTTCATAGATGAGGTGAAACTTTTTAAAGTTCAAAAAGGAAAAAAAAACCAAGAAAGTCCATTTGCCTGTTCAAAAGCACCTTATGGATATAGATTTCCTGGTTGTTGTTGTTTTTTTTGGAAGAACAGAAGTCACACAACATTGTAAGAGAATAACTAGCTCAGACAATATAATGTGAGATGAAAAAGTCAAAGGCCAGGGGTGTCAAACTCAAGGCCCAGGGGCTGGATAGTTTTGTTCGTATGTTTTCTCCAGAATGATAAAACAATGTTATGGTTTAATTTATTGGCCTGGTTCGTGCATCATGCTAAGATTTCTCATAGCCGACAGAGCAATGATGTAAACTAGTCTAACACTTTATGCAAATCCAATCACTGCGTTTAAAATTCTGGTGTGTTCTTGTAGCTCATTCCATTTTCTCCTCTATATATAATGTCTTCATTTTCTGCCTCTTCATAGTGTCATGCTAATTGAATTAAGAGAGAGGCCTCATTATCAAAAGAAATGCTAAGCAACCAAAACAGACCCAATTTAGTTCACTAGAAAATCTTAGAAAATGTAATAGTGACATTAAGGGTTAGAGTATCAGTTGTATTAATTGGCAAGACTGAGATGAGCTTATTTTGAGTTTTAAAATAGTGTCATTATGGCAAGGTGTTAATGGGGATTGTGTCTTTCACATTTAGTACGGTTGGAAGATTTAACTGTCCTGCTGGAGGTTCTTGCAAGACAGAGTAAGTAGCTAAAATATTTAAAATCTTTTACACTTACAAATATTTTCTCCTTTTAAGAAATCTCGCCAGTTTTTGAAAAATGGAGAGAGGGGCCATACAGGGATGGAATTGAAAAATGTTAACAACAGGTTCTCTGCTTGGTTGCTGGGTGGGCATGGCCTACTCAGCCCCTTGCACCACAGTGGGAGGGGCACTTTTATCCTCCCCAGGCTCTAGAGGTTTTTCTTGAACCTCTGGGAGGGTGAAAACGGCCTCCCCCAAGCTCCGGAGGCCCTCCTCAGGCCGGAAATGGGCTCATTTTCAGACTTCCTGTACTTCCGGTAGGCCTGATTTTTTGCCCTCCCCAGGCTCTGAAGGCTTTCCTCGAGCCTCCAGGAAGGCGAAAACAGCCTCCCCTGGGCTCTGGAGGCCCTCTGGAGGCCAGAAACTGGCCTGTTTCCAGACTTCCAGGACACATGTTTTTTGCCCTCCCAGAGCTTCTGTGTGGGCCCTTACCTGGCATGATGAATGGGCCAGGTGGAGACTCCTGGGAGGGGCGGGGTGGGAGTGGCCAGCCAGTCCTTTCAACTACCGGTTGGGCGAATCATACGTAAAATTAACATCTGGTTCACCCAAACCAGTGCGAACCGGTGCGGACTGGCCAAATCCCACTCCTGGAGCCTTGTCTGAACCAACCCCAAATGGTCAAGAGACACTATTAGCAATGCCTGAAGTTAATCAACCATGCTCAGTAGTGTCAGAATGGTTAGTAAACATTGCAGGTTTGATGCAAGTTAGGGCTGGGAGTGGGGAAGTTGATCCTTCTCCACTTCTGAGTTACAGTATAGTCAAATGATAATTAAGAAAAAAGCAGCATCATAATCTTGCAATACAAGATCCAAAAAGGTTTTAATGCCCACTACACCAGTGTTTTCCAACCACTGTGCTGCGGCACACTAGTGTGCCGTGACATAGTGTAAGGTGTGCCGTGGGAGAATTACTTTATATATAGTCAATATAGGCACAGAGTTAAAAATTTTTAACATTTTCTAATGGTGGTGTGCCTCGTGATTTTTTTCATGAAAAAAGTGTGCCTTTGCACAAAAAAGGTTGAAAAACACTGCTCTACACATCCTTCAATTGGCAGAAAACTACACCACTATGAAATTTGCTATCTCTATTACTCATTCGCTCCATTGCCTCTTTATCAAGTCCTCGTAATTTCTGATCTTCCTCCATAATGGACAACAAAACCCACAGTTTTGTACACTATAAGACTCCCCATGGAAGGAATATGGGGGAAATTGTTATTTTAATATTGGTATAGCTAAGGACGATGTAGGTCTAGCTTATTCATAAGCTGAAAATGACATTAAGGCACCGTCATGGGGACATGGCAAAGAGATATATTTGTGGTAGTTAATTATAAGTTGGCAAGTCTGGTGGGCTAAGGGACATAGAAATCAATTTCTTCTCCCTATATAATTCAGCCATGCAGCTAGCAGTTCAATTTATCTTAGTCAAGATGATAAGAGCTTCTGATTATAAGGTTTTTCACAGAAGACTGGTGTGTATGTGCAGGTCTCTTCAAACTTATCCTCCAGTGGTGGTTCCACTCCTACAATCGTAAACCTTGCAGCTAATGAACTTTATGGCAGGATTTAATGGCTAGGGAGTTTTCTCTTCCTCAAAAGCCTGGAACCAGTGGTTATATAATGCAACTGACTGGAAGGAGATTTAGTCAGACAACACAAAATATTTCTTAACACAATGCATAAATAATCTGAAAATTTCATTACCACATGAAGTGGTAATTGCCACTAGTTTGCATTATTAAAAAAAAAAGAATTGGGTAAATTTGTGGATAAAAGATTCATTAAGAGCTATTAATGTTTCATCAGGTTAGCTTCTTGAGCTCACACAAAATTCTTCAATCTCACTCCTGAAGTATTTCCAAGTTAAATCCTACAACTCATCAGAAAAAATATGAGTGCAAACACCTTCAGATTCTATTTATACACATTAGCTTTGTTTATAATTTTGGGAGTTGATATCCACACATCTTCAAGTTGCGGTGGTTGAGAAATACTGCTCTAAATGCTAAATAGTGCAAGATAATAACTGTGGGTGGAGGATAAGTCTCTTTCTTTGCTTGTGGGCATCCCAGAGATTACTGTTTGACCACTAGCAATAGCCTTCAGATGGGCTTTGATCTGAACCAATAGAATTCTTCTTATGCAATGTTTTTTGGCCTGAGGAAGGAGCAACTCTCTAGTTATTATTTTGACTTCTGAAGTCAAAGGAGCCTAGAGATATCATCAACAGAAGGTTGAAAGTTCATTTTTAGCAATTTCGGGAAATTTTTAGATAATTTAAAACTTGTATCACATGGATCTTTAAGTAGCAAGATACTGCTAAATATTATAACACACACACACACCCAAAAAAACCCTCACATTGTTGTTGGAAGTTGAAGCATTATGTGTACAAGGGAGTGCTTTCTCAAGAGTAGAACTCTAACCAAGATCAGAATCAAAATGATTGCAGAGGCATCAATATTGATCCTTAGTTGGAGTGTCAAATGCTATGCCCGTTTCTTATACCACAAAGCATCCATAAACCTCATTGTTTTGGAGCAAAGCTCCATGTATCATAGTGACCAGATCTGGACACAGTAGCCCAAGTTTGATCTCACCAAGGCTGCACCTAGCAATGCTAATACTTCAAGTGATCTTGATACAATTCCTCTGTTGATGCAGCTTAGGACTGCATTGGCTTTTTTTGGCAGCTGCCCAAATTTCCCAAGGAGAAGGAGCACAATTGCTATCACTGCCCAAGTAGTAGGGGCAAAGATGGTGCAGCCTTATGCCCTTGGCCTCGAATTAGGGCCAGGGGTGCAGTCATCCAGTGGCCTGCTGCACCCGAGGACAGAGCTGCACATTCTCCCCATCCAGAGAAGCATCTGGCTGAGATCAGCAAGGTGCTGCACTACGTCCATTGCTCTCACTCAACAGAGGAGTGTTAAAATCAGCAGCACTTGCAGGCAGTGCATAAGGCAACAACATTTTTATTTCAAATGCAGGAATTGGGAGGAAGGTAAGAGGAGAAGCGTGGGGAAAAGGTGCAAATCAACTCTGCTTAAATTAATGCTAGGTCTAATTTGAGCTGGAGAACTGCTTCAACTGGCCCTCTGATACTTTCAGCTGTGGAGTCCTTGGTGCTCTCTGAGCTCTGTTGGTTTCTTGCAGACATTTCATTACTACGCCCGGTAACATCATTAGTGCCATTGAGGATGTTACTTAGTTTGCTAATTAAACACTTGTGAGCAAATAATCCAGCTCAGAGAGCACCAAGGAGTCCATAGTTCAACCCTGAGCTACAAATTTTCTCTTCTATGGAATTGTGGCAATTTCTACCCTCCTGGCAAGAAAGAAAGAATTCCTTTCCAGGAATTCAGGAGGCTCTTATTGGTGTGCCTATCTCACAGGACTTGACCCACAGGGAACTTCTCTCTTTGTCTTGCTATACACTCACAATCTTACAGCATTTTGTTGCAGATGTGATGGTATGTGAGAGTGACCTTGGGAGGCAAGAGGAAGACTTACAGCCAGCCTGATAAGGGGTCATTGTTGTGGTCCTCCAGCAGCCAGCAGAGCTGGCGGCAGACTCAGACAGTGCGAAGGTTGGGGAGGAACGTGGGCCAGTCCGGGAGTCTGGGGAATGATCTGCGTCAGAGGCAGAGATAGGGCCAGGGCCGTCTGACAGTTATCAGCTGCCTTCGGAGTCAGAGATCAGTGGGGCAGAAGAACAGCTGAAGCCTGTTCCTGATGTGTGCATGTGCAGAGCTGCCAGGAGAAGGGAACAGTTAAGGAACAAGGGCCGACTTGGGAGTAAAGGCACAGGTGGACGGTGAATGGCCACTCCCATAAGAAATAAATAGGAGCAAAAAGGGGAGTGGAGTTTGCAGGAGACAATTTGCTCATTTAATTAGTGTGAAGATTTGTTCGTGACTCTCAGTGGCTCTTTGCCAAGTATTTTCTTGTACAGCGTTGTGTTTGGAAGATATCAGCCTGGCAGCTCTCCAAGCCTGATAAAGTCTGTGGTTGTAAATTCACCTTTGAAAGACTGTTTGCTGGGACTTTGCTGGATGTGAACGAGAGGAATTCACATTAGCTTAATAAAAAGGGAATATGTCGGGACAAGGAGTCTGCTTCGTGATTTTGTGAAGCCTAAGCCAGAACAGCCATTCTGTCCACAGGTGAGGGGAAAGCATGGGAAGCTTTTCAGAAGGAATCCTCTCTAGTTTTCCAAAGAAAAGAGAGAAGGGGAGAAATACTCTCACTCATTCAAGATTCTGTATAATGTAACCTTACAATAAAGAAAGTTTCTGACTGGGTTAAGAGCAGCCCTTCCTATACAGAGATAAACCTTAAGCTCACAGGACAGTGCAAATAAATGAGATAAAGTTGTAGAACACGGGTGTCAAACTTGCAGTGTTTTGTTGCCGTCACGTGATGTTTCACGACGTTTCCCCCCGTTTCCGGAGCTGGGCTGAGCGTGGCCCGCGCGTGACACATCCAACCTGTGGGCCGCCAGTTTGACACCCCTGTTGTAGAAATTGTGGTTGAGGGAACACCTTGATGCTCTTTGATGATCAGATGCTGAGCTATAAGAACAACAGCTAAGAAATGTGCTAGACACAACGCAACAGCCTAAGGAGGAAAGTTTTAAACAATGTTTGTCGTCAGCTGAGCTTTAAAAGTCTTAATCTCTTCAGTGGCAGTGAAAGGCTCTATTAATGCCGAGGAGGTTTTAGAACAACAGTGGGAAAACAAGGGTAGAAGATCAAGAAGGGGTGAAAAAAATATGAAAGTAGGCTTGTCGGTTTCTAAAACACAAGCTGGCCATGGGTAAAACAAAGGAAAATAAGAGATTTTTCTTCTTAAAGCCACAGCAGCATCATATATAATAAAAATACTACAGGACAGGATAGAAGAAATATAGTATTTCCATAACAAAGAGCCATAGGTTATAGCCATGATGAAGAGGGCTGTTAAAAGCCCACAGACTGTGCGTCTAAAAATTCCGATATAAATTCACATGATTCCATCACAGATGTTTTATAACTAGCGTATTGCAGGAACATTGGCTATATTGGCTACAAAGAAATGTCCATATAAAAGAGGGATGGCCCCAAATCCATTTTTTGCCTTGAGCAAAAGAGAGGTTCTGTCCTTGAAGTTCCTTTTCTCTGTTTTCTCTGTTTTCTCTACACACATAAAAAGGAACAAAACAAGAATATCCAGAGTCCTACATAGGCCAAAGACATCCTAAATTATACAGCTAGTCCTTGACTTACCATAATGGGGATCATAATTTTGGTCGTAAGTCATGTTGTTGGGGAACCTACATGAACACACCCAATTTTATGATGATTTTTATGGCAGTCATGAAATGAATCACATGGCTGCAAATCTGAAACTATTTTTCTGAATGGGAGTGTGGGGTTTTTTGGAGCCATAAATTGGTACAAAACACCATTGCCAACTGCAGTCATGTGACTGTAGGACACTGCAGCCAGGCACAAATTGTAATCTGGTTGCCAAGTGCCCGAAAAACAGTGTGACCAGTGGGGGAGGGGCAGAACACAACATTTTAAGACAGAAGTGCTTTATAAGCTGTAAAACAGAGAGTCCCTCCTTGAGGGAGATGGGAGCTCTAGAAATGTGAAATATAAACATCCTTTCTGTGGCTGTCATAACTCTGAAAGATAGTAAAACAACAAACGACCAGTTGTAAGTCAAAGGGCTGCCTGTACTGTGTTTTTACTGAACATTGTTCCTCACTGGAGCTCATCTTCTCACTAACAGCTGATGATGAACAACTATAGAAAACCATTGACATGTGCTTATTCTTCCTTCCAGATCATTGTCAGGACAACTGGCATGGTGACACAATGTTGTTTGGGCAATCAGGAGCATCTTCCTGGCTCCTTAGCATTGGTGGTCAATTATTATACCCTTGGTTATGTAACCATTCTCTTCTCAGAAATCATCTTGTCCAAATTGAAGGCGAAGAAAAATGCAGAAATGAAAAGCCGCTATGAGGAAATCAAGCATCATAAAGATGATTAACTCAGCGATGCATGGAAATGGGATATAGATCCTATAATGCTTTATCGAAAAGGTTTCCAAGCGACTGGCTTTGCTGTATGGAAGCTGCACCAACTCACAATTCAGAAAATCTTTGGCACTATCTGGGTAATCTCTGCGTTCTTGTAGTTACTGCTTAGGTGACAATCTGCCTGGAGACAAAGTTTAACACCCCAGAAATGGCTCTGGTAACCTTCTGTAGGGAAAGCTGCATAGCCAATCCTAGGATTGTCCTAAAGGCGCTTTTCAAAAGGCAACTGGGCTTTCTTGGTTCTTTCCTTGAAAACGTTTTGCTTCTCATCCAAGAAGATTCTTCAGTTCTGATTGAATGGTAGTGAATAGAAGAATTTACATTCCTTGCAGTCATCTGGTTGTTAGCACTCTGAAGGTCAGCTGTTAGCTCTCTGTGACAGACTTCCAGAGTGCTGATGATCAGATTACTGCAAAAAATATAAATCCTGACCGTTCAGTCGGAAAAGAAGAAGCTTCTTGGATTAAAAGAGAAATGTTTTCAAGAAAAAAAAAACCCAAAAATCTAATTGCCTTTTAAAAAGCACCTTTGGGATAACCACAACCTGAATGACTGAGAAACTCCATAGACAATTCCTGGGATCATTCCTCTCCTTTTCCAGATAAACAACAGAACGCCTAGACCAGTGATGGTGAACCTTTTCGACACCGAGTGCCTAAACTGGAATGTGCATGCATGTGTGTGTGCCAGAGCACCAGAAACCCGAAGACCAGTAGGCCGGCACACACATGCCTGTTTTTGGGGCGGTTTGGGGGTCATTTTCAGGCTGTTTTTCGGCCTGTTTTTGTCTAAAAGAACAGCCTGGAAAATGGCCCAGAAAAGGCCTGAAAAATGGCCTGGTTATTTTGGCCATTTTTCCGGCCGTTTTCAGGCCATTTTCTGGCACTCTGGTGCCCCCAAAGATCAGCTGGCTGGAAACCAGAAGAGCAGCTGGCGATGGCATGTGGGCCCACAGAAAGGGCTCTGTATTCCACCTCTGGCATGCGTGCCACAGGTTCGCCATCCCGGGCTTAGACTATCTGAAAGACACAAATAGCCATGTTCTTCGGGGCAGTGGGCATATTTAGCATTGTGAGAGCATGCTGTCGGCTCTGTTTTCATGGGGGTGGGGGTCTTGTACAGTCATAAAAAAGAATAAACAAAGGGGAAAAAATACTGTCTTTTTAAAAAAAAAAGTACTAGGAGACAAACTGGAGATACAACTCTTCAACACTCACTGTAGTTCTTCAAGATGCCCCTTTCACATCCAAATTTACTGTTCAGACTATTGCTGCACAGGTAGGAAGACTTCTGAATAAATTACTTTTATTTTCTGTACCAGATTCTTAGTAAATATCGTAAGAAGCTTATATTTTAAAAATCAAGTGGGGATGAAAATCTGCAAACTTCTGCACATTACACAGGCTCACAGCTATTCACAGCTCAAGACTCTACAGTTTCCTCCTTGGCCTTAGTCTATTCCTATATCTGTGTGCTATAATGTTGTTAAGAAATCTGAAAGGGGATGAGGCATTGCCCTTACAGCATTTTTGTGCTAAATTGTTATCTATCTATCTATCTATCTATCTATCTATCTATCTATCTATCTATCTATCTATCTATCTATCTATCTATCTATCTATCTATCTAATCTATCTAACCTATCTATCTATCTATCTATCTATCTATCTATCTATCTATCTATCTATCTATCTATCTATCTATCATCTACCTACCTACCTACCTACCTACCTACCTACCTACCTACATGCATCTCAGTAAATATATATACATTAAATTTATCCTCCATCTTTTCACACAAAAGCATTCTCACATAACATTCTTCAGCATAACAACCCTTTGGCCCAGCTTAGACTGAGAAATTGTGACCAGCTGAAATGGACTCAACAAATTTCCATGGCTGAATCAGATCTCCACCCTCAGGCTTTGGGATAGGGTGGCACATGAGCCCATATTGAGGTTTCAAGTATTTTTACAAATTTCTGTTTTCTTTGGGCATTTTCAACTTGTCAGTGGCTCAGAACTGCATGGTAAGGAAGAGAGAGATCTATTTTTTTAAAATCAAATAATAAGTAATCAACTCTAGTCTTTTCTATCTTTGCTCAAATATTAAGTAGTCTATCATATTCACACTTTCAGTGCAGCTGAAAAGTAGGGACCTTTTCTTCTGTGATGGGTTCACTTCAGAGGTGGGTTCCTACCTATTTGGTCCGGTTTGGCAGAATAGGTAGTAACTATAGTGGACACTTGACCGTACCAGTTCTATCCTCGGCGGTGCCATCTTGATTTTCTGTTTTGCACATGTGCAGAACAATCTTTATTGAAAAAATGTAATTTTTATTCCGTTTTTAATGTTGTGCACATGCACAGATCATTTTAAGTGCGAGCGAAGCAAGAGCGTGTGCGCAAAATTTTTCGGGCACCAAACTGGTAGTAATGGTGGCCACAACCCACCCCTGGTTCACTTCCTTCAATGGTGCCCAGAAAGTGCAACTTCTCAAGGAAAGCCCTTCACTTAAGGGTAACATTTCCAACTGGATATCTCGCTCAAAGGCAGAGGAAAAACTGTAACACCAAAAACGATTTTTGCTGGTTTTGCAATGCAAGGTCGGGATTCTGCTGTTTCCCTGTGGGTGTCCTTGGAAGTAGGTAGCAGAATGCTGAGAATTCTGCAAAAACGAAGCCGCACAAAGCAGCTCTTTGATTAAATCACAACAAGCCTCATTGATCCTTATGTGCACAAGGCTCTTTTTAAATAAGCGGGGAGGGAGGCATCCCAGGGCTTTGTTGGCTGCATTGTTGCCAGATAATGTGTCCAGCCGCCTGGCTTTCCACATCAAACCTATCAGATAATTCCTGGTAATTCTCCCAGGTCACTTGGCAAGAGGCATGGAGAGAATTCAGGCAAGTAGACAGATGGTCCTTTCCTCCTTCCCTGCCTTCAGTTGTACAACCAATAGTAGCTATTGGCCTTGGGGCAGGGGTGGGTTCCAGCTGCTGCTACTGCCGATTTGCTGAGGGACGTGCTGCGTGCATGTGCTTGCTTCGCGTGCATGCGCATGCACAGTACTTAAAATATGCTTTTGCGCATGCACAGAAGTAAAAAACAAGATGGTGCTGCCTATGGCACCACTGAGACAATCAGTTTGGGGGCGTAGCAGGCCAAATTACTGCCGTATTTTTCGGAGTATAAGATGCACCTTTTTTTCCTCAAAAAAGAGGCTGAAAATCATGTTTAAGTGATCGTCCACTAGGACTCCAAGGTCCTTCTCACAGTTACTGTTTTTGGGCCAGGTTTCACCTAATCTGTACTTGTACCTTTGTTTTTTCCTGATTTTTTCTGTTTTTCAAGTTTCCTGCTTGAACAGGGAATTGGACTAGAAGACCTCCAAGGTTCTTTCCAACTCTATTATTCTGTTATTAGTAATCAAAAATGTGCAGGATCAGAATCACTGGCTGTTTCAGGCTGATATAGGCCTCCTTTCCAGTCCCTGATTACCCTTACATGACCCCCATTCTACTGTTCTCTCTCAAAACAATTGAACCCAATCATGCCATTCTGGTCAATATTGCACTGTGCGGTTAGACTGCTCAACCAGCATAATCTTATGCCCCTTAGCATTAGAGTTGTTACTAATTTAGCACAAGGTTGGAATAATAAGACAGTAAAATGAAGCAGCCTTAAATCATTGCAACATAACGTCATACTGTACCCTAAAAAAACAGTTGCAAATTGCAAACATTTTAGTTAAAGAATGAAATCATGAACGTTTATTTTTCTGATGCTCTAGACCAGTGATGGCAAACCTTTTTCGCCTCCGGTGCCAAAAGCACGCATGCCCTCGCTTGGGGTATGGTATGTGGGGCAAACTCCATGGCGTGGCACTGAAATGGAGAAAAGGGCAACAGAGCAGCCACCATGAGGGGAGGGGAAGCTGCTTTTCTTCTTTCCTTGCTGCTTGTGTTTCCCTCATGCCAGCAGCTCTCTTCCTCATTTCCCTATAAAGCAGTGGTGGGTTTCAAAAATTGTTCGAACCTACTCTGTGGGTGTGGCCTCCTTTGTGGGAGTGGCTTGCCGCCCATGTGACTGGATATGAAGATGCCAACGACACTTGTCAGAACCACCTTAAATTACCTCACACACAGCACTGGCATTCAGAAGAATATGATGTAAAGTTGTTTTTTAAAAGGCTTGTTTGGTTTTCGTTAAAACAACTTCAACATACGCAATGTTCTGATTGCACCACAAACGCAGTAGTCATCCTTACCTTTCACAGAGGCACTGAGTTTTATAAATATGAGCATGATAGTGTAGAATAAACATATCCAAGGACCAGTGGTGGGTTTCAAAAAAGTTTGGAACCTCTTCTGTAGGTGTTGCCTGCTTTCCGGGTAAACTGGTGGAACCTCTTCTAACCGGTTCGGTAGATTTGACGAACCAGTTCTACCGAATAGGGAGGTGGACAGAGCAGCCAGCACGAAGGAAGGAAGCCGCTTTTTCTCCTTGCCTGCTGCTTGCCTTTCCCTCATGCTGGCAGCTCCCTTCCTTATTTCCGGGTTGCCCGTTGGGCCGTTATTCTCCCTCCGGAGGCTTCAGGAGACTTCCCTGAAGCCTTGGGAGGGTGAAAAACAGCCCAACATGCAAACCGGAAGTCCATTCCCGAACTTTTGGTTTTTGCAATGGGTGGTTTTTCGCCCTCCGGAGCCTTCAGGGTAGCCTCCGGAGGATGAAAAGCAGCCGAAAATCATGGCCGAAAATCAGCTGGCCAGCGTGCACATGCGCACTGGAGCTGCCAGGGCAACGCTTTCGCGTGCCCTCAGAAATAGTTCCATGTGCCACCTGTGCCATAGGTTTGCCATCATGGCTCTAGACAGACAAAACCCCAGCTGAGAAATAATCCAACTGGCTTGTTCTAGTTTAAAACTTAGCAAGAGAACCCAAGGAATTTAAAACAGCATTTGGAAATGATGATTTCCTAATTGCCATAAAGAGGCCATCAAGCTAAAGTTGCCAAGTTTGAAATATACTTATTATCAGTTTGACAAATTGGCTCAGCCTCACTTATTTCAAGTAGACACCTTAATTTCCTTTGTTCTTCTAAATATGTTTTTTTTTCATTTTTAATATTCTGTAAGGCAAGAAAGAAACAAGAAGACAAAATAATGTCGCAGAACAATGGCTCTCAACATTGTCATAGTTTAGGTATATCACTAAATTTTATCAAAAGTGGTGTTGATATCACTTTATGTAACTTAAATAAAATAAATTAGATAAGCTTTCCAAATTGATAGAAATGAGATCTTTCCCTCTGAAAAGCCAGTATTAGAATTTTAGGGTTAGCTTTCCCATAAGATGAATTCATCATACCTTAAAATGCCAATTGTTCAATATAACCTGTCTACAAATTTCCATTTCTGAGCAATTATAGGTAGCCAAGTGTAAGAATTGGCTGAAACAATGCACTCGTTTTTGTTCAATTTATTGTTATGTTCCTCAAAAAATATGTAATAGTCTCAATTTAGGAATACATTCTAGTTTTTGTTATTCAAACTCTTCAAATATCGTCTTTCTCTTCTTAATTTACATGGGGGAAATTAAGGCTCCAGATCAGCTAATCTTCCCCTTATTGCAACCCGCAGGGACAGTCTCTTCGGCCAATTCTCAAGGTGCAGCTAGACTCAGTTGGTCAAGAAGCTCTTCAAACTTCTGAATTTGAAGATTCAGAATAGCAAGTCTAATAGGAACAATTAGCAATAGACAAACAGTACAGAACCAGCTCTCCTGGATTTGATTGCTTATTTGTTTTAAAGTCCTATATTTATCTTTAATTAAACAAACCCCTCAGCCTGTACACGAGGACTTTTCCTCCCGGCAGCATGAAATTGGTTCCTCCTGATCTGAGCTGGTAGAAAAGAATCACTCTGCCTTGACTGCCAAGGGTTGTTCTACTAATTAGGCTGTGACTGGTGTTGTCCTTAGAGTTTAATGTGGGACAAATTTAAAGAAAGTGAATCCACCAAGGCTTTGTTTACTTTCCCACCTGTGAGTGATAAAAACAGCCGTCAATAATTCTTCCTGGCGAGAGTTAAGCAAGAGGCACCAGACTGGCTAGACCAGTGATGGGGAACCTTTTCGGCACTGAGTGTCCAAACTGGAATGTGTGTGCATGCGCACATTGGAGTGCTGGAGCACCGGAGCGCCATAAACCTCAAGACCAACTGGCCAGTGCACATGCATGTGCTGGCCAGCTGGTCTTGGGATTTACAGCATACGCATGCGCACCGGCCAGCTTGTCTTTGGGTTTATGGTATCCCAATGTGCACAAAGAGTAGCTGGCTGGTGTGCATGCATGCACTGGCAACGGCATGTGGGCCCACAGAGAGGGCTCTGTGTGCCATAGGTTCGCCATCAAGGGACTAGACCATTATTTTTGCCATCTTTCAAAATCTCTTTCCTGAATATCTTTCTGCCCCTTGCTTCCTTGGTCTCTCTCTCTCTCTCTCTACACACACACACACACACACACACACACACACACACACACACACACACACACACACTTTCTCTCTAACTCTCTTTGTTAGCCACATTTAACATTTCCCGAGTGACAGGTTGTAGAGAGGGAGCACTCCAGGGGTGGGTTCCAGTTCTAACCTCTTCTATAGAAGAGGTTCCACAAATCTACAGTGCCATTTAGAACCGGTTCCAGCTCCCTCTCTTCACCCATCCGCACATCATCAAGATGAAGAGCGAGAGGAGGAATTCTGGGAGTTGAAGTCCATAAGTCTTAAAGCTGTCAAGTTTGAACACCCCTGGGTTTTTTTTCTAAAGGGTTAGGGGTGCAAAGGTCTTGTAACTTGACAGCTTTAAAACTTGCATGCTTCAATGCCAGAGTTCCTGAGCCAACATGACTGGAGGAGGAATTCTGGAAGTTGAAGTCCACAAGTCTTAAAGCTGTCAAGCTTGAATACTCCTGGGTTTTTTTTTTAAGGGTTAGGGGTGCAAGGGCCTTGTAACTTGACAGTTTTAAGACTTGCACACTTCAATGCTAGAGTTCCTGTGCCAACATGACTGGAGGAGCAACATTTTGGTTACAACATGGCTGGCAAACCACTCCCACCTGGTCACATGGCCAGCAAGCCACTCCCACAAAGTAGGTCACACCTACAGAAGAGGTTCTAAAACATTTTGAAACCCACCACTGGAGCATTCCAATCTGGTGATCAGTCAGAATTTTTCTGAATATGAGTCTAGCACTATCTGAGCCCTAAATCTTTGTCCTAAAATGATAAGTCTCAGTCACAAAAGAGTGGATTTTCTCCTGCTTCACCTCATGCTCATTGTCTTTATCGATGTCCAGTCACACAGGCTATTTTGGGGCACATGCTCTCCAAAAACAAGTGAGATATGTTCAAAAATAAATGCACATGTGAAAAACACTAAAGAAGGAGAAATAGCTGAAGAAGAGACTAAGGACATGAAGAGATGAAAAAAGGAAAGTAATGAAGAGGGAGACAAGGATGCCTGAAGAGACTGTAGTGGAAGCGGTAGACATAGGAAAGGGTGGGGGTTGTTTGCTGACAATAAGAAATTCACCTCTCTTTTATGCTTCCCAAGATTATCAATTTAGTTCTACCATTGTTCTGAAAGCATGTTAAACTCTTGTTTCTAAGAAGTCTGGCAAATGTTTTGGAAAACACAAGTCTGATATTATATGGACAGATGCATCTGTAAAAGTCTGAAGTCCAATATTTTCTCCAGTCCAGCACAAAATAACCATTGAAGATAATCCACAGTGGACGTACTTGCCTAAATATGGTCAATGTTAAATGGGGAGAGTCTCCTCCTTCTCCTCCTCCTCCTCCTCCTCCTTTTCCTCCTCCTCCTTTTTTCTTCTTCCATCCATATAATCAAAGAAGCATCCTAGAACTTGTCCATGAAAAAAATTCTGTAGAGTAGAAATGGAACACAGTAGTTTAAAACTAAAACATTTAAAAGATAACTTTAAATTGATTCCAGTATAGGCTGGGAGGGTAACACAATTATAACGTCATAAGGACATGACATTAAAAATAGTCAAGGGCATGTTTGTACATCAGTTAAAGGAATGAGAATGGACCATACAATCAGTTAGAGAATCCAATCCACTTGGATTCCCTTAACTCTCTGTTGCAACTAATAGATTCATGTCATATGATGGTGGCCAGGAACATCTCAGTGCCAACACTCTAATTAGGAAATTCCTTACCATTACAGTAAAAGGGATGACTTCTTTTTTAAGAAGGTGTAGGATAATAACTGGCAAATCTAAACAGCATACTAAAAAACAGAGACATCACCCTACCAACAAAAGTGCATATATAGTCAAGGCTATGGTTTTCTCAGTTACAATATATGGCTGTGAAAGTTGGACCATAAGAAAGGCTGGTGCCAAAGAATTGAGGCATTTGAACTATGGTGCTGGAGAAGACTCCTTGAGAGTCCCTTGGACTGCAAGACAATCAAACCAGTCAGTCCTAGAGGAGATCAACCCTGACTGCTCTTTAGAAGGCCTGACGATGAAACTCAAGTACTTTGGCCACCTAATGAGAAGGAAGGACTCACTGGAGAAGAGCCTCATGCTGGGAAAGATTGAGGGCAAAAGTAGAAGGGGGCAACAGAGAATGAGGTGGCTGAATGGAGTCATCGAAGCAGTAGGCCTGAGCTTAAATGGACTCCTGAGGATGGTAGAGGACAGGAAGGCCTTGAGGTATGTTGTCCATGGCGTCGCGATGGATCGGATACGACTTCGCAACAGGATAATAACTGTTCCAAGATGAACTTGCTTCTTAAACAGCATTATTGAACATTGTTTTAAAAGTTTATATTGTTGTTATCTTGTTCAAGAGTGGACCTTTTTATTATTAATATTGCCTTTTTATATTCCATTCTAACCCATCAGGTCTAATTATGGCTAATCATAAACAACAACAACAACAACAACAACAGCTGTATGTATACATTCTTAACTCTCTGGTTTTCTGCATCTGAAATGTCCTGAAGAAAATCTAACTAGTTCCTGACTACTTACTCCTTGTTCTCCCTTGGAGAAGTCACAATTTTTACGGAGGCCATTCATCCTTTGCTCATCTGGATTTTGCAAAGTTTCTTTGCCTCTTCATTTATTTTCATCTTTTCTCCTTAATGCCTTCTGCAGTATTCAAGAAGGTGATACTTCAGACTGTCCCTTGGCTCCAACCCCCTGCAGCCTCTTCCTCCTCCTGGGAAGTTGAAATATTAGAAGCATGTTTAACCAAACACCAAAGCAGTTGGGTAGTTCTGCCAATGAACATAGAAGGAGATTAGGCAAAATAAATAATTACATATTGAGAAAAAAAATGGCAGAATGACAAGTTGGAGGCTGTATCCTGTGAGGTTTAGCTAAAAGAAACAAGACTAGAAGATAAAGCTTGTGCCCTATATATCTGCTTGGTTATTTTCTTTATTTTGTCTGATTTGGTTTGTGCAAATCGATCACAACCAATAATGAAACTTGAAAATCTTGATTTCACTTTGTTCCTTCAATAGAGTTGAAGGAGGAGAGGAACAATACTTCAATAGACCCAATTACAGGGACGTGGTGGCTCAGTGGTTAAGACACTGAGCTTGTCAATCAGAAGGTCGGCAGTTCAGCGGTTTAAATCCCTAATGCCGCATAATGGAGTGAGCTCCTGTTACTTGTCCCAGCTTCTGCCAACCTAGCAGTTTGAAAGCACGTAAAAAATGCAGGTAGAAAAATAGGGACCTCCTTTACTGGGAAGGTAACAGCGTTCCATGCGCCTTTGGTGTTTAGTCATGCAGTCCACATGACCATGGAGATGTCTTCAGACAGTGCTAGCTCTTCGGCTTAGAAACAGAGATGAGCACCGCCCCCTAGAGCTGGAAACGATTAGCACGCATGTGCAGGGGGAACTTGTACCTTTACCTAGTAGTTGTTATCATTGCATTTGTGAGAAAAGTCTCATATCAGGGTCCCCAAACAGCCTGTTTATAGGTAGTTATTGCTTATAATTTATCTCTTAGACTATTAAGGGTGAAGTCTTCCCATGTAGCTGCTTCCATTAATTTCAGTGACATACCCACAGATTTTCCTGGTTTTAGTCACTGCTGTGTTACAGTGCCAAAATAATGAATGCAAGAGGACTTGCTAAGGCTGAGAAGGAAAAGAAGCATTTCAAAACCCCTTTAGAGAAACGAACAGCCAATAGAGGTTTCACCATCCAGCTTCTCTGGAATAGGGGCAGTTATTCTTTCAGTTTTGCAATCAAGGAAAAAGAGCTTCAAACCATTTACATAGATACCGCCTTAAGGAAGTCTCTCCTTAAATCAGGACAAGAGCCTTGCTGATTTGATTTCCACTATTCTGTATCTTTACCTCTCCTTTTGTGGCAGTAAACCTAATTTAAAAAGCTATGTTGTGCTCTATTGTCATTCAGGTCAGAATTATCCCAAAGGTGGGTTGTAGGTTTTTTTTCCAAAAGGCAACTGGACTTTGTTTTCCTTAAAGTTGTTTCACTTCTCCTCCAAGAAGCTTCTTCAGTTCTTACTGAATAGTGAAAGGTGGAAAGATTTCTATTCCTGGTAGTCATCTGGTTGTTAAGCACACTTGAGGCCACTTGGAGGTTTATCTGTGCCCTCAGGGTCACTTGGGTGTGGAAGCTTCTTGGAACTGCTGAACCCTTTCTTACTGCAAGGTCTTTCCACAGAGAATTCTCATGTCAAACGCATAGATATAATTTCTTCCTTTTCCAATTGTCTTCTAAATCTCAGAAAAGAGATCTTATCGTTATGTTTTACGATGACTGCTATATCTGTACCTTCATATTTCTTGGTCCAGGGGCTTCTTCTATCATTGCAGTTTAGCTTCTTCAAAATCAGTTTATTCTATTTTTCACTAGAGTCCCGTTTAGGTGATGTTTGTACATAGAGCTCAAATTGTAAACAGCAGTGAGCAGTCATCTTCAGTCATTTATGGGATACTGGGCAGTTGTCTGCAGTGGGAATCTTCATGTCTGTTCAAAAGCCTTCATGTCATCAAACACTCTGTTAAAATATTCATGACTGGGAGAGAGATGAGAACAAGGTCAGCCAATGAATAGGCATAGCAATTAAGTCACCCAATGGGAGCTTAAACAGATCTGAGTCTGTGCAGAGAATTGAAACAGAAACTTAAGAAGAAAGCATTCTGCTGCTTCGAGAAGCAAACTAGCACTGGGCTTGACTGCTAAAATGAAACTTAACTGCTTGTGTTTGCCTGTAACTCTCCTGCCTTGTGTTTACTTGGAAGAACCACCTGTTGGTATTGTACATTTATTCATCTATTCTTATGTATATAAAGAAGTTAATGAATCCAGCTGAATCAGTTATCTGTTTTGCTTTCTAGATTTGAATTTATGCAACATACTCTGACACACTCCATCATCATTTATCCCCACTTTAGACAATAACGCCCTGTTTATGGGGGCTGGTTTCCTTCTAAAACCACCAGTGCCACGAGGAAGGAAGCTATTCATTATTATTGATATGTTCAATTCAAACTAAAATCTCTTATAGAGCTGCTTTGTTGGCCAATTATCTGCAGCCAATGGATTATTTTTTGTAAGCGAAGGAAATAATATACTATAGCAACCCTTAGAAATTATTCATGCACAGATAAATTGGGTTTTTAATTAAATGGCATGCTCTAATACACTACCCAATAGATACTGTAATAGCTGTCTTTAATGCTCCAGCCATATCTGAGTTTTAACGGCAGAGTGCAGGGATAATTATAATCCATAGGATATACAGCCCCATCTGGCTGCTTGTGACACCCACAATACTGCTCTTTGGTGAAATTCTTTCTGTTGCTCCTGCTGTTGTTATTAAACAGAAAATAGAAGAACATAAATAAATAAACAAAATAAATAGAAGAACAAGCCACATGGAAAGGAGTCGAGATAACTTCCACAATGGTACATTTTATCTCATCGACTTTCTAGACTTTTTAAGGGTGTGTGTCAGACATAGATATTGCATACCTAGATATTGTCGGAATAATTCACCAAAGGCTGCAGAGCAAACTCAGTTGCTATGAGTTTGGCACGGTAGGAGGACACGTACCATCATCCATTGACAAGACAGGTAGGGCTAAAAAGCGCCCTTCTCACTTTGTGAGCTAGTAGAGACTCAGAGTGTTGGTTCCAAAGTTTTTAAACCTAAAACTTCAACCTAAACTGGTGTCCAGTGAATTATGATGACACACGGAATTCAGGCTTCAGTTAGAGAAAGAGAGATTTAGAACTGACAGAAAGGTGTAACAGTTTTATATAGCATGTTGTTAAACTGTGAAAATTGCTATCAGAACCTGAAAAGTTGCAGGCAATTTGGATGGTGTTAAAAGGAAACTGAACAAAGTCAGGGAAGATCCAACCAGTGGTGGGATTCAAAATTGGCTTTGTGGGCATGGCTTAGTGGGCGTGGCTTGCTGGATGTGGCGTGGCTTCATGGGCATGGCTTGGTGGGCGTGGCAGGGGAAGGATACTGCAAAATCCCCATTCCCTCCCCACTAACCTGCTTTCCAGCTCCGTTCTCCTGTGCAGGGCAACAAAAGAAGACCCAGCTGATCAGCTGGGACTCGGGAGGCAGTGAATAGATGGGGATGGGGCCAGCCAGAGGTGGTATTTGTCGGTTCTCCAAACTACTCATAATTTCTGCTACTTCTGGTTCACCAGAACTGGTCAGAATTGAATGAATACCACCTCTGGATCCAACGATCCCTGGCTAGAAGGTTGGTGGCAATTACTATCTCCTATATCAGAGGCAGCCCAATTTCAGTGCATTTACTAAAAAAGTAGTAGCAGAAGACGACTGTGAGCCTCCCAGATTCATCTGGTTGGCTACAATGATCCAGAATGAAGACTTCTGATCCAACAGGAGTCTTCTTATGTAAGGTGTGGAACAGAAAGAACAGTACCTCTAAGTCTTCAATAAACTGAAAAAATTCACCAAGAAAAATCTGGAAAAAAAATCTCAACTAGTCTGAAAATAAAATAGAAAAGAAGCATCTTATTATACAGAAGAAATCTGAGAAATCACAAGGAAGGTTTTAGAACAGCATTCATTAGCTAGAAACCTTTCAAGGGTTTATTAGGAAGGAGATCAGAATTAGAGAGATATTCTTAAATGTTTATTTAAGTATCTGTGTTAAAGTGGAATATCAATGTTTTTGTCCAGCTGAACCAAGAAAGTAACCAGCAGGCCAGAGGCTCAGAATTGAAGTAAATTATGAACAAGAAACGCTCTCCTTTACAAGGGAAGTTTAAACTTAGCAGTTGGAAAGTTTGGCTTTTATTTTCTGCATATTTAATGGAACTCTAGGCACAAACTTCAAAGATTCCTGTGTTGCAAAGCAGAAGCCTCCAAAGATTCCTTGAGATTTAGTCACTCCCAAACTTCACCTGGTCCTGACTAACAATTCTGAATTATGCATAACTCATTGTCTGCTATTTGGGCTCTTTGCCAGATTCATACATGAAGACATTGCTGCAATACCATATACCACACACAATACATACAATGCCATATAGACAATGGTCAAAACTGGCATGTTTTTTTCAGAGCACCAAAAGAAATGGGATTAAACTTCTGAAGCGCTGTCAACATGAGACTGTGATAGGAAGAACTAATTTGTAATTTCCATTGTCATCAGTGGTGGTATTCAGCCAGTTCGGATCGGTTCAGGCGAACCAGTAGTGGGGACTTATGGGCCAGCCCATCAGCCCCGGCTCTATGCTGTGCTATTTAGCCACATTTTCTAAGCCATGTGCATGCGTGCAAGACGGGCGCATGAGCAAAGAGCATGCATGGAAGGTGCGCACACTCCCGGAGTGTGTTTTGGTGTGTGGCAAACTGAACATCTGATTGTTATGATGTATCTCTTTGGGGGGGGGGGCATTTGGAAGTTGGAGTATCATATTTGTGTGTAATCCTAGTGCTACAGACACAAGATGTTGTGAATTCACAGAGAGAGAGTGAAAGAGAGAGAGGGAGAGAGAGAGAGAGAGAGAGAGAGAGAGAGAGAGAGAGAGAGAGAGAGAGAGAGATTGATTTCATAAATTTTTGATAAGAATATCATGTTACTCATGGAACTCAGTGGATAATTATGCAATGCATTCCCCAGAGCCAATCAGGTATATATCTTTGCCTCCTAACACAACATTTAAAATCCACACCCACACCTCTACTATACTATTTACTCACTTTTTATTGTTCTTGGAACTACCATGAGATTATTGCCCTTACGTTTCCTTGCATAATCCATCCTTGTCACAAAAACTAAATTACTCTGGGTAGTAAACACAGGGCTAAGATACTGTAAACTATTGGCTTTTTTCATCTCAGGTATGCAGCGCTGTAACAAATGCAAAAAACAAACAAAAACATCTTACACATATTATATTCTTGTTTCACAGCTGTTTACTCAAAACCATAAAAATACTACTGGGTTAAAATTAAACAGCTTTAGATGCCCTTCCTGTCATGGTAGAGATCAGTGACGTGCGGTGAGGATTACGTTTGGTGAGGCAAGAGCCCGTCAGTGGCAGGAATGTCCCCGCCGCTGCCGCGCTCCCCTACCTCGCCTCCCGCCTCCTCCTATTTTCTTCAACTCCTGCCAACCTCCCTGCTTCCCCGCGTCTCCATTTGCATATGAATCGCGCCCGCATGAAGCGATCCCGCTGCTGACAAAGCCATAAAGAAGCTGGAAAACAGCCGCCTCCATTCAGGGCTCAGCCAGTTGCAGGAAAGCCCCCGCCCCACGCCCTCTCCCCATGAAACCCGCTTGCGGCGCCCTCTGTGCCAACCAAGAGCCAACCCAATTAATTCCCCTTCACCTCCATAGCCCATTAAAGCCTCGGTCAGTCTGGCATTTCCCCCTGGCACGTCGCTCTCCGCTTGGCAATGCCATCCTTTATTTTAAAAAAAATAAGTAAAAAGGGGGAAACCGGTTGGAAGTGGGAGGTTTTTTGGGGGGGATTGGGAGGCAGAGAAGGGCACCTCGAAAAGAAAAGCAGAGGTTGAATCATGCCGTGGCTGGCGGGGGCCCGATTCTTCGTTAGCAGCCGTTCATGAAACGGCTTGGGGAGAGGGAACACCTACAGCGGACGGGGATAGAGGAGGTGGGGGGTAGAGGTGGGGGAGCGCGGCAGTGGCGGGGATGTGCCCGCCTCTGTGTCCGCCAGGCGTCTCACATTTATGCCCACCATAAATGCAAGATGCCTAGCGGACAAAGCGGCGGAGGTGCTGCTTCTTGCCGCTACCACACTCTGCTGCCTCGCCCCACCTCCTCCGTCCCCTCTGTGTCCGCCAGGCATCTCGCGTTTATGGCAGGCATAAATGCAATATGCCTGTCGGACACAGCGGCGGAGGTGCTGCTTTTCGCTGCTGCCACGCTCTGCCACCTCGCCCCCTGCCTCCTCCGTCCCTGCCTCTGTGTCCGCCAGGCGTCTTTATGCCCGCCATAAACTCGAGACGCCTGGTGGACGCAGCGGCAGGGTGCTGCTTCTCGCTGCTGCCGCGCTCTGCCGCCTCGCCCCGCACCTCCTCCATCCCCCCTCTGTGTCCACCAGGTGTCTCGCATTTATGGCGGAAATAAACGTGAGACACCTGTCGGACACAGCAGCGGGGACGGAGGAGGTGGGGGCAAGGTGATAGCCTGCGAAGAAAGGGGAGCAGGATGGGGCTCCTGGTGGGGGGGAGAGGGCTGCCCCTCTCTTCTCAAACAAGGCTGCCCTCCCTGCCTCTGCCCCTTCCCTCTCTTCTCAAACAAACTCTCTCTCAAATTGAGAGAGAGTTTGTTTGAGTGAAGTGAAGAAAGAAACACACACAAATTACACACACAAATTACTCACAATAAAACATTACTTACAAATTACAATAACTTTGAATTCCTCCCACCTGCCCCCTTCCTCTGACCCACATACCTTCCAGCTGCCTCAAAAATGCAAGATTTGGTCTAGCCAGGGCCAGGCAGGCTAGGATAGTTGCTGCTAGAGTCACCACGTGGATGACTCTGCTTAAGTGTTTTAAAAAAGCCTCTAAGCCCTCTGCAGCCAAGGTGGCGCAGTGGTTAAATGCAGCACTGCAGGCTACTGCTAGATCAGCAGGTCAGCGGTTCAAATCTCACCGGCTCAGGGTTGACTCAGCCTTCCATCCTTCCGAGGTGGGTAAAATGAGGACCCAGATTGTTGGGGGCAATATGCTGACTCTCTGTAAACCGCTTAGAGAGGCCTGAAAGGCCTATGAAGCGGTATATAAGTCTACTGCTATTGCTATTGCTATTGCAGGAGGAGGCGAGAGAATCACGTGCTTCATTTGCATAAGAAATTTTTCACTTTTTAACCCTTGCTTAACTCTTAAAAGGCGAAAAATTCCTTATGCAAAGGAGGCTCATAGTTCTCTAGCCTCCCCCTACAGTTAACACTAAGCAGACACAAAGTCACTGTGACTTGGAGTGGCAGCAACTACCTTGGCCTTTTTAATTATTTTAAAAAATTCTTTCCTTTTCTTCCTGAGACTGGTGAGGCCCCGCCTCCCCTGCCTCCAATGACTGCATGTCCCTGGTAGAGATATTGAAAGATAGTCTTGAATTTAAGACAACAATTAGGAACAGAATTTCCATTGCTAAGCAATCTTAAATGAGTCATGCCTGATTTTACGACCTTTTTGCCACAGTTGTTAAATGACCAGCAAAGTCAATGGAGGAAGTCAAATTCAGTTGTTAAGTGAACTTGATTTCTCCTATTAACTTTGCCTGTGGAAGCCAGCTGGGAAGGACCCAAGTGACGATCAGATGACTTGGGACACTTCAACCATCGTAAGTACATGCCAGTTGCCAAATCCCTGAATTTTGATCACATGACTGAATGTGACAATGGTCATACGTCCAAGGACTTACCTACATTCATATTGTAAAGTTGGAATGTGATGAATCATTCACCCAGAACTGGTGTGGTTTTTGGAAAACATGGGGCAAAACTGATCTGCATTTGTGTCTTGGGATGGTATCAAACGTCTGTGGGCCCCTCTTAAGAAGGGATGCCAATTTCAATTCTTTGCCAATGGACTTGTGTGTATTTATCAAATAATAATGGAAGCCTTTTCAGATAAACCGTATGTGCTTGATCGCCTTTGTTGCTTCAATGTTCCATGAACTGAAATTAGAATTACAATATTTGAACCTCCATTGCTATTTTGAGATCTATAACTCTATTTCTGTTCGCCTTATTAAGCAAGGAATACTGTGACTGTTCTCCAAATTGACTACAGGCAGTCCTTGACTTACGACCGCAACTGACCCCAACATTTATGTTGCTAAGTGAGACCTTTGTAAGGTGAGTTAGAGCCTATTTTATGACCTTTCTTGCCACAGTTGTTAAGTGAGTCACTGCAGGTGTTACATTAGTAAACACGCTTGTTAAGTGAATTTGGTTTCCCCATTGACTTTGCTTGTCAGAAGGTCACAAGTTGCTTTTTTAAGGGCCATTGAAACTTTGAATAGTCACTAAATGAACTGTTGTCCCTGTACTCAACTGTAGGTCCTTACCAGTGGTGGCATTCAAAAAAATTTACTACCAGTTGTGTGGGCTAGCTTTGTGGGTGTGGCTTTGTGGGCATGGCAGGGGAAGGATACTGCAAAATCCCCATTCCCTCCCTATCCCACTAACCCACTTTCCCGCTCCGTTCTCCTGTTCAGGGCAACAAAAGCAGATCGGCTGGGAGGCTGGGAGACAGTGGGGGCGGGGCCAGCCTATTTGCCGGTTCTCCAAACTACTCAAACTTTCTGCTACCAGTTCTCCAGAATCTGTTAGAACTGGCTGAATACCACCTCTGATCCTTATTCTACTTCCAATTCAGGTCCAAATATATGCAAGTTCTGGGCTGGCAAATCAATAAAAAATGAAACCCTACTATCAAATTCCATAATCTGTTGTGATAAGCATTTCAGTCAAGGCTTCAGTGGCAGACTAGAATCACCAGATATCCCCACCTATTGACTGTTTGGCTCCAAAGTATTTACATGCATTCACCCTCACCTGCTAGTGAAGATTTGCTTTAATTGCTACTCAATTAAACTGTTTCACTTAGCAACAGAAATTTTGTGGTCATAAGGTGAGGACTACCTTTATTCCATCATGCACAGAGATACACACCTCATTCATTTCCACATCCCTTATCCATCTGCTCACACGAAAATCTGTGAATTGATGAAGTCCACAGAACTCTGGACTTCAGTTCCTACCATGGATGGTTCCTACCATATCCATCCTAGCTGGAAATTCTGGAAAAATGTTCACGTTGGGGAAAAAGCTGAGATAGATGGATTTTTCTTAGAAACTGCTGAGGAAAACCTCATTAGAAGATTTAATGTGATTTCACTTAGACTAAACCTGGGATCCCTAAAGTTTTGGAGCTGGTTGAAGCCTTTTGAATATTCAGAAGATGCTGGGATATTGAAAAATGGCTACTAGGAGGTTTGCTGTTTCATCGAGTATAATTCAAGGTGTTGTCTAACTATAGCAGGGGTGGGTTTCAACCGGTTCGCGGCGGTCCCTGCGAACCAGTTGGTCGCCGAACCCGGAAGTAAGTAACTTCCGGGAACGGCGAAGGGCGCGCCTGCCCGCCCGCGGTCCTTACCCGGTTTCGATGAGTTCTGCGCTTCCACGCATGCGCAGGACGCATACAGCGCCTGCGCGATCGTCCAGGAGCAGCTGGAGCATCGCACAGACGCTAGTACGCATGCGTGCACCGCGCACGTGCACGAGGACGCCGCCGGCCCCGTTCCAACTGAACCGGTTGGAACGGGGCGAGAAACCCACCCCTGATATAGTCATGTATTCATGCATATACAAATCTAGAAAAGTGGGTTGAATAAACCATGAAGTAATGATTTATGGGTAAATATATTAAACAGCTCATCAGTGCACAGATGTTTGTGTCTTACCTAACACTTGTTTTGCGGATGATCAGTGTAATCTTTGGTAGCTGAGTTTGCAGTAAGTTTGCTAGGTTTAAATGTGGTCAGCTAATTTATGGTTCAGTTGTAATGCACATAAAATTAAAGGCCGGTATTTCCTGGACAGAAAAATCAAGACTAGTCTGTGAATTAATCCTGCAAAGCAGGGCTTACCACAATGAATGTGTTTTCACATCACAGAAATACCCCTTGACTAATCAAGCCATGATTTATTGAAGTAACCAAATTGTGTGATGTCACCAATGCTAACTAAGCATAATGGTTGGGTCTGTCTGCTGGGCTGAGCCACAAATTACCTAAACTGTATTGCAGCCATCCTATTGGCTGAAAACCAGCCAAACAATGCCTTTATTTATTGATGCCTTAAATTCTAAGAAAAGGGTTTGTTGCAAGTAAACAAAATAAAATAAAATCAAGACAATGAGTTAAACTAGCACACTTTCAATTCTGCAGCCAAGCAACTGTAAAATGTTGCTTGGTTTGCTGACCCCAGCACTTTAACCTCTGTTACTGTTTTCACCCCTGTGATGGCTGGCAGCAGATGCTCTAGAAAGTAGCAGATGTTCCTAATGGCTCCCCAGAGGGGTGGGGAAAATGTGCTAAGGCGTTATCCATTTGTTCTGAGGTTTATTTATGCACTCATCACCAGCTGTGGTGCTAGAGTGGCGAGTTGAATAAGGAGGCTTTTCAAAGTCACAGATCTACTCAAATGCAGCCATTTTCCCTAAAAGGAGATAATCCCCATGCCCTCAATTCAGAGATGTCTAGATGAGTGATACATTTTTTTTAAAGGAGGGGGGAGTCAATCACACAATTGCAGTTACTAGCTAGATTTTTTTTTTTACCCTCCCTGAAGCTGCACCTACCTCAACAACCCCCACATCCCTCTGTGTGGTTTGAAATTGCTTTATGAGATACATTTGGTCATCCCCCCCCCAAACAGGAGGGTTAAAACAATTCTCATCAGTTCAAGCAGATTACTTGACTGCAAGTGTACAGAATGGAGAGTTCATTTGTGCCTAGGTTTCCTAGGTACATATTTCCCAGTAGAGCTGAAGGGTTCATTGATCTTTTCCTTTGTGTTTGAATGGGGAGCAAAAAGGAAATTGCTGAGGAATGAGGTATTTTCCATTACTTTGCCATGGGGAAAAAATAAGAAAAATCCGGCCGAAAGACACTTTACAGAAATAGGTTCTGTTGTGATCACCGATGATTCTAGCGATATTTCTATGATTTATGATCTATGACTTATCACTTTTGTATCACTGTTTATATGTTAACTAAGAGCTTATGCGCTGGAGACAAATTCCTTGTGTGTCCAATCACACTTGGCCAATAAAGAATTCTATTCTATTCTATGAAAAAAGCTTTGAGGAATTTTTTGCCTTATTAGGAAGCAGAATAATTTAATTTTTTTTTAAGATACATATCTTCTTATTAGAATTATTCTTAATCTCAAAAGGAACATGCACAAAAGAGTTGATCATTTGTACATACCTCATTGGCTGATTTTGCAATAAAGTCTTTGTAAATATTGATTTGACAAACTGCTGCATGAAATAGCTTTATGCTTTGGTGAATTTCTTACAAACATTGGATTAACTAATTAATGCATCTTTTCATAGTAATTTGGTTAAAACTGGAGGAACTGCCTTAATGAATTCTCAAAAAAATCAGAAATTAACCCTTTTTTAAAGCCATTCAAACTAGTGAACAACACCATATTTTATAATAGTTAATTCCTAAACTATTCATGTGTCATCCTAGATCACAAACAAATTTGAACTTTACCTAATAGTAACACATATTCAAAGGAGAAACCAAAAAAAAAGTATTTGGCAATTGGAATTTTACTTTTTTTTTTACAAAATGTACTGTACCTAATTGACTCCAATTAACACTAAAAACATAATTTCAGTATCACTCAGATCTGAAATAGCCTTCAATCTGATAAAGACAGGCAAAACGAATTGCTTACTTTAGCTATCAGCCTAACAACCTGCATGGGATGCTGTCCTTTCAGATTCTGCCATTTAAGCAAGTTTTCTGGGGTACTAGTTGGATGGGAAAATTCTGAGGGAATCCAATGAGAATTGCTGCTTTTCTAGAAACTGCATTGGAGAGGGATGGTGTTTTATTTTTTTAATTATTTCTTTATTAAATTTATATGATATAAAAACGATGGGGGAAACAAATATATGCCCAGGGTCTGCCTGTTGAAGAAGAAAATCGAAATGGGAAACCCCAATCTCTTTTTCACAAAGAAATCATATTTGTTATAAAAGAGCCTACAGATTTTTTTTCTTTTTCCTTTCCCCCAACAATTAAAACTTTATTTAAGAATAACACAGTGTATACAGATATAAAATTAGAGATACTGTAAATTCATTTCCTCATACAGGGAGCTTTTATTCTTCTTGCAATTGTTTCTTGCTTCATCAGGATCAAAGTAAATGGCCATGTCCATTTAGAGCTAAATTTGGTCTTCAGTTATTAGGCATTGATTGAGTCTTATGTGATTTATCAAACTGTACCGTCTTGAATTGGACCTGAAGAAATTCGTTTAGTTTTGCATTTTTATCTGGAGCCAAATTTAATCTCTGAATTAAAATATAAATCAAAATGTAAATTATTTTTCATTATTCCTCCTTCTACAAACCCTGGGTATTATACATCCTGGGTATAAATTGTTTCCATTTCTTCACTCAGAACACTGCTCTAGGGCATTGCATGCCAAAACAACGAGACACAGGGACGGTTTTTTCCCCCTGTGCCATCACTCTGCTGAATCCCTAATTCCCATAGCACTCTTTTATGCCTAAAGATATTTACCAATGTAGTGTGCTGCATTGCTATTAACCTTGTTATCTTTTCTATTACCTTCTATTGATGTCTTATGATTTATCACTTTGTTGTTTGTATCTTATGATTTATGATTGTATCTTGTGATTTATGATTTATCACTGTTGTTTATATGTACACTGAAAACGTATGCACCAGAGACAAATTTCTTGTGTGTTCACTCACACTTGGTCAATAAAGAATTCTATTACTTTTATCTATTACTATCTTCTCTAAATATTGCAGTACAATGAGTCTGTCACTATCTTCCTAATAGGACCACCCCCGAATTAGATGAGTGATCAGAGAAAAAAGATTCTATTGTTACTCTTGGTATGAGGAAGGCAAGGAATGGCTGCTGATAATTCTACTCAGACCATGTGCCATTCAGAACCATTCAGGATCATGTGCCAAGGAAGTCAAAACATTGGAAGAATCAGATTACAGATTAACAAAGTTGGAAGAAACCTTGTAAATCACCTAGTCCAACCCCCCACCCCCCCCAAGCAGGAGACCCTACATCATTTTTGACAAATGGCAGTCCAATCTCTTCTTGAAAGTCTCAAGTAATGAAGCTCCCACAACGTCCGAAGGCAACTTCTGTTCCATTGGTTGATTGTTCTCCCAAGGATCACTTCCACTTTCAAAAAAAAATCTCAGGAATAAAGACAACAGCACGTCCAGAATAAATAAAAGCCTAGTTTCAGAGATGCTGTAACATTTGGCAGCTTATTGTTATTCTTGAATCCTAATCATAAAAATACTTTTATTTTTATAAGAGTATTTATTTTCATGAATAAGAGTATTTATGAAAATAAATACTCTCATAGAAGTCTGCCGGTGTACAGTGTGTAAGGTAACCTGTGAAACTGCAACCAAGATGCCAGGAAAAACGGAATCTGTTCTGGAAAATTCACAAGGTTGTTTTTCAGGTACCTCAAATTGTCTGGAAGCACCAGAAATGTTCATCTCCTCTGTTCTTCTTCTAACTTTTATACAGTAATTTCTATCCTAGTTTCTTGAAAATTCTGTCCCTTTACTTTTGCAGGTTGATATTTCCATAGTTCTGTCCAATATTATCCTACAGCCTTCTAATGGTCTGTGTAAATCAGCATACAAAATATAAACATCAATTTGATCTTTAAGTAGTTTATCAGCTTTCAACTTATGAGTTGAACTTTCAGTTCTAAAAACTGCAAGAAAAATTTCAAAACTCTATTTGCTAAACATCTATTATCAGCCTCCTGACTAGTTATGAAAAACAGCTGCAGTTCTGCTTAAAATTTCAATTAGTCTTTAACAGCCTTATACGAGACAGTTAAAGAGCAAAAACCCTCAAATATTCCATTTCATAAAACTGCATCTTTATTCTCACTGGCAAGCTTCACTTTTGTGGCAATAAATATAAATACTTTCAAAAAGATCAACACAATACTTTCACCATTAACAGCAGCTTTTACTAATAAGTAATAAAATTACTATTTAAACTGAAACATCAATTTGCAGACTTAATGCAACAGCCATCACACACAAAAGATCGAATTCTATTGCACTTTATGCTATTTGCATAACAATGCCATTATACAAGTGGGATCATCTGCATCATTTCCACGATAGCATCATTATGCAGATAAAATAAATTATTTGCATCAATTTACTTCATTTGCTTAATGATGTCATCGTGTAAATGAAGCAATTTGCATCATTTGCATTACTTATGTTGACATATGTATCAGCTTACCAAACATTTGGGAAAGACAGGTACTTCTTCCTCCCAATTAATCCATTAAAAAAAAGTCCTTCTACCTTTAAGTTTCAATTGTTAACCAGCTGTCCCAAATCAAAATCCAGTCTTTGAAATAATCCTAATATAAACATTATAACTTTTTTATAATATAACTTTATTGATCTGGGCTCAAACTAGTCAATAGATTACTTTCTTTTGGATGATGGCCATCACTCATTAATACCTTCTGAGGAGGTCTGTGTGTATTGCCGATTTATCCTATGACAATTAGGGAGGACCTTCCCTGTACGAAATTTCACTTGAGCTTTGACTGATTAATACAAAAGGACTAGGATCTTTATGACTTTAAAAAGACCTAAAAAGGGAAATTTATTTCATTTTATTAACTTCATGTGCAATTTGTATGGATTTTTAAAAAAAATTGAACATTCTGTTTTTCTTTTAGTTTTTTTTTAATCACTTTGCTTTCAATTGATTAACTTCTTGTCCTGTAAACTGCCCAGAGACATCTTTCTCTAAGACCCAAGGTGGCACAGTGGTTACAGTGAAATACTGCAGGTTACTTCTCCTACTTTCCTGCTGCCTGCAATTTGGCAGTTCAAATCCCACCAGGCTCAAGGTTGATTCAGCCTCTCATCCTCCCAAGGTGAGTAAAATGAGGACCAATAGCAATAGCAATAGCAGTAGACTTATATACCGCTTCATAGGCCTTTCAGGCCTCTCTAAGCGGTTTACAGAGAGTCAGCATATTGCCCCCAACAATCTGGGTCCTCATTTTACCCACCTCGGAAGGATGGAAGGCTGAGTCAACCCTGAGCCGGTGAGATTTGAACCGCTGACCTGCTGATCTAGCAGTAGCCTGCAGTGCTGCATTTAACCACTGCGCCACCTTGGTGGTGGGTTCTTACCGGTTTGGCCAAACTGGTAGTGGTATGGCAGCTTGGGTTGCTGGAACCGGCAGCAACCCAGGCCTGCCACATCCCCGAACCAGTTCCCTAGTCTTTTCTGCCATCACCGGCATGTTTCTGCGCATGTGCAGAACAGTCAACCATGCATGCCCAGCACATGAGCGAGTGGAGCGAGCAGCGTGTGCAAAAAACGCCTTCTCAGCGAAACGGTAGTAAACCGGTTAGGAACCCACCACTGATGAGGACCCAAATTATTGTGGGCAATATACTGATTAAAGCACTTAGAGAGGGCTGTAAACAGTGGTGGGTTGCAGGCGGTACGCCCCAGTACAGGCGTACCGGTGCCTGCCCGGAGCACCGGGTACCATTCTGGTAAGGTGCTCCGGAAAGCCCGCCCACCCGAGCTCCTTACCTGTATTTGAGCTCTTCGGCACTTCCACGCATGGAGCGCACAGCACCTGCACCAGTGGTGGGTTTCAAATTTTTTTAGAACCTCTTCTGTAGGTGTGGCCTGCTTTGTGGGAGTGGCTTGCCGGCCATGTGACCAAATGGGAATGACTTGGCAGTCATGTGACTGGGTAGGCGTGACCAACTTGTAAAATGTGGTGAAACTCACTTAATAATGCTCTTGCTTAGCAACCAAAATGTTGGCTCAGAAACTCTGGCATTTGAAGCACGCAAGTCTTAAAGCTTTCAAGTTACAAGACCCTTGCACCTCTAACCCTTTAGAAAAAAAAAACCCCAGAGGTGTTCAAACTTGACAGCTTTAAGAGTTGTGGACTTCAACTCCCAGAATTCCTCCTCTCGCTCTTCATCTTGATGATGTGCGGACGGGTGGGGGGAGGGAGCTGGAACCGGTTCTAAACGGCACTGTAGATTTGTGGAACCTCTTCTATAGAAGAGGTTAGAACTGGCAGGAACCCACTCCTGGCCTGCACGATGCTCCACCGAGCAGCTGGAGTGTCGCGGAGGCTCATGGAGGCGTCACAAGAGGTAACGATGCATGCGTGCACTGCACGCATGTGCACGCGTGCTGCACGCATTCATGTGGTGGACGCCGGGCCCCATTGCAACCGGTATGGTTGCAATGGGATCCAGAACCCACCGCTGGCTGTAAAGCACTGTAAAGTGGTATATAAATCTAAGTGCTATTGCTATTCTAAACAAAGAGAATAAATACATTACGTGCCTATCTTTTAAATGTCAACCACTGAAGTGGCTAAGATTTCTTCAGCTCCATTCATGCCATCTGACCCAATCCTTTTTGTGTGGAACTTCATCTCCCATATTACAGTGCAGGACCATTCCTGGCTGATTTGCAGCAGTTGATCACTAAGTTAAAAGTGAGCACGGTGGTCCAAGTTGTGATACATTTCAAAAGTGTCTTATTTCTTTTCCAGTGGTGGGAACAGAAAAGAGTTGCACAAGGAAATTAAAAATTAGTTCCCATTATAGCCTTTATCTCCGGAGATAGTAAGGTCAACCAGAAATAGATCTGTCTCTACGGAAAGCAATGTAGAAAAGCAATAGGAATCTAAAAAGACTGGAATTGTTTACATTCTCCTTTTTCCTTCTCTACTGTTACTTCCTTTTCCTGTTTATGACATATCTACGGTCCTGCTATGGGCATCCTCTGGCTGGAAACTGGACAATTTCCTCTTGCTTTCAACAGTAAGTGAATTATCTGGAATTTACAACCTGCACGGTTTATTCTCTAGGGCTCTATTGAAGTTAGCCACATTTTTTTTCTGCAACTTATCTTCCTCTGCCCTTTCCTGCCTTCCCATTTCAACTCATTTTGCCATTCGGCCACAATCATAGCCTCAATTTCCCGAGTATCTTTAACATATTATGCCAAAGTACTCTAGAGCCAGAATGAAGATGAATGGGAAAAAGCAAGGGAGATGCTTTTAAATGTTACCACTGGGATTACAAGTGTAGAGGCTGTTAATAGGCTAAAAGGTTGGGAAATGATGGACTGAGCTTTTAAGGGGCTTCTGCAGAAGTTGGGCTGGTAGGGTTTAGAAAATGCTAATTTAAATGCCCAGAGCAGATGGGAGATGAGAACAAAGGTGGAAGTCTGGAGCATTGTAAAAAGAGCTGGGTGCAATGATGGCAGCTGATGCTCTTCATATGCAATTCCATAGGCAGAAACGCTGAGAGCTTTGGAGAAGAGAAGTGGAGCGCCTTCTGTTTGTTTTTCTTTAGCAAATATCCTATGAGAAGAGTGTTTATTGCTGCAAAAGGACAACATAGATTGAGGCAAGATAATTTAGTTAGAGAGGCTTCTTGTAGCATCAGCCCCTTGTGATCATCCTCTGTGGAAAGTTAATTTTTGTTCCTTAACATTTGACTAGGGAAGAAATTTGACTAGGGAAGAAATATATATATATCTGACATGTGTCCACAAAGGACAAAAAATTATTACGTTTTGATCGTTGAGAAGTAAACCATTTTGCAAACATTGGAGGCAAGAAAAGAATCTGAAAGCAGGACTTTTGATTGATAGGCTATAATAGAAAGCTGAAGGAAACTTGTTGTCCTTGGGATTTGCTGAATTATAACTCTCAAGTGTCCCAGCCTCAAAGCCAGGAGTGAAAGATGTTGAGATCCTAGTCTGCCAAAATCCAAAGTGCCTTTGTTCCCTATCCTTATTCCTTCTCCATCAACAGCATATAATTCTCACAATGTGCCCAACAGATCTCTGCTTTCAGATTACCTCTACCAGCTTTCCCAAACAGCTTATTAGGTACTGTAGGTGACAAAGTAATTGCTATCCATCAAGCCCGATAAATCACAAGTTGCAGGTTCCAATGCCTATAAAGCTGCAGAGGTCAAACACCTTGTTCAAAATTTTAACTGTTGGAAATAAATTGTAACTCTTTTTTTTTTCAATCTTCACTATGTGTTTTCATGTCTAGTTGGTGGATTTATCCTAGTTGGCAAATTTACACATTTGTTGACTTGACCTTTTCCTGATCTTTCTCATTTTGAATGCCTTTCATTGTATAGCAGAGGTAAAGAAAGATGGGATTGTGCTTGGAGTAAAAGCCTAGATGCATATATTTTAACCCCAAAAGTAGCTTAGTGTCCTAAATTGCAGTTGTGACACAGCTCAGGCCAGTGGTGGGATGCAGGTGGCACGCACCGGTACGGGTGTGCCGGAGCCTGCCCGGAGCACCGGATACAATTCCGGTATGGTGCTTCGGAGGGCCCACCCACTGGACTGAGCTTCTTACTGGTCTTTTAAGTCTTCGGCGTGTATAGCATCTGTGCGACACTCCGCTGAGCAGCTGGAGCATTGAGGAGGCTTGCAGAAGCGGTAGGACGCACGCATGCATGCTATGCGCATCCATGTGCATGCTGCCAGGCCGGTTCCAACCGTATCAGTTGGAACGGGATCCAGAACCCACCACTAACTCAGGCCCACATAAGAATGAATATGTGCCGAATTTCACTCCTTTCTGGAAAATAGCGAGAACTAGTCTCCAATAGAGGCAAATGATCTCTTCCCTTTCAAATGAGACAATAAAATCCAGGATTAGAACTCTAAACAACTCTATATCGTTTGAAAGAAGTAATGTCAGCTTCCTCCATTCTAAAGCCATTCAGCCATTTTAAGAATATAGCTCCAGACTTCTCAGTCAATTTCTTTAATTGTCTTCTAAAAGTTTTAAACTGAGGAAAAGCGTAGTAATATTATATACTACTAATAAAAATAGTAATAACAATATTAATTACTGATTGCATCACTAGATTTCATCACTGGGCTTTTTTTTTTTTTGAGCTGGGTGTATGTAGTAAGTCCTATGTGATTTATTTTATAGAAGAATGGTGGTTTTTAAAAATCTTATTTAAAAATAGTTGGAAATAGAGAAGTTTTCCAAAACATAGATTAACAAACCACTTCTGAATTGTTGTTTCAGCAACAACATGGATGTGTTCAGGAAATCACCCAAAGATCTTGACTGGAGAGAAAGTTTGCCTTTTTCTTATAGTAGAAAGGATATCCAATCCAGCTTCAGGTGAAATGAAAAGGATACCTAGGATACCAGCTACTTGTTTGAAATAAATGTTTTTTTCCCCCTTTGGCGACACTTTGCTTGGGACAAGACTAGTGATTGGTTGCACTTACCTTCACTACTGGTTTGCTGATTGCGATCGTGTGCTTTCCGTTCGCTCGCACACCTGACTCATGCTACGCATGCAGGCATAATACACCGCCCCTGCGCCAATCAGCTGATTGTCAGGGCTCGCACAGACGCCATAAGCTGTGCGCGCATGCACAATTTGCCTTTTGCCATAAAAGCAGGTATAGAACGTGGGTGGGCGGGAGGGCCAAAAGATCCACCATATTGGTTTGCTTTCAGCTGGTTTGGCAGAACCGTCAGCAACCCACCTCTGGACAAGACGCATGTTTGACCTTCATATGTCAATGACTGTTGACCCCAGACTTGTCAGCCTCCCATGTAGGAGTCCATGTAGGAATAGATGTGACCTACAGACTCCTATAATAAAAAAGCAGGAAATCATAAAGTAAACAACCTGCTTGCACATTATGGACTTTGGCTCTAATGCTACTCATTGGGTAAAACATGAAAAATGCAGCCTATCATAATGATGTACTTTATATCTGTTTCTTTAAAAAAAAGGGCACAGCCAAGTTGCAAAAAGACAGAATTAAAGAAGTGCTGACATTAAGCAAAATTACATCACAGATGCTATGTTTCTCCTGCTATTCGCTTGCTATCCTACACACAAAGAAGGGGGGAAATTACCAACTAAGTAATATGCCATTAAATCTGTAAATATTTGATAAATTAAATAAGAATAAAGGGCTCACACAATTCACTTTCTCCCATCTACTAAAGTGCCTGAAATAGAGGGGCCAGAAGTGAGAGAGGGGGAGGGAGGGGGAGGGAGAGGAAAAGCATAATATAGTACAGGAAACAGCTCTAGGAAGACCAGCAGTGCAAACATCCATCTGGTAGGAAGCCAGAGCTGGCAAAAACATGTTAAATTAGAAAGCTAAGAATCTCAAGAGGGAACTTCTGTCAAGGATGCTAAAAGGGGTATTTAAAGGTGAACCCCAGAGGATGGAGATAATTGGAGTTCTGCTGTTTCTAATCTAAATTAATAATCCAGTCTGAGACATCAAATGAGAACTGGCAGAATTTACCTGAGAGAAGATCCAAGATTTATTTCTTATGAAATATTTGTGAAGCTGCATTTAATTTAGACTTGTAGAAGCAGAAAATGATGCAATGAAAAAGCCGCATTTAATTTAGACCAGTGAGAAGCAGAGGATGGAGATGAATTTACAGCTCAGGATTTCCTTTCTTTCCAAATCTAGGGAATCACCTGGAAACAATCTTGGGGGCTTCGTGACTATTGATCTGATCGATAACAAGGATGGAAAATTGTTGGGAAACAGGAGTGATGGCAATTGTTTGCTTTATTCCTCCACGGACATTCCTTAGGAGGAAGATAAGGTGGTGAAGGGAAGGGGGGAATGAAAATTGCTCTCTTTAGCTTTTTATTTTCTTTGAAGTTGCAGGTGCAAACAAAACTTTTTATAGTGTTTTTTCCTCTCTTCCCGCAAATCAGAGAACTTCATGTTGTTCTGTAGGAAATTAGCACCCACCCCTCTCCTAGGAAAATGAAATATTCTAGGAAATATTAAAAAGGCAGAATATTATATTTCCCTGGATGAGAAATGGAGGAATATGTGTTTTTAGGCAAGAAGCAGACTCACTTTTAATAGTCCCTACCCTCCTCAATAGCCCACAGCAGATGTCAGCACTTAAGTGAGTCCTCCGGGATTGGGCGGCCTATAAATTTATTAAACATTCAAACATTCAAACATTAAGTGATAAAGAGATAGCTACAGAGGTGGGTTCCTACCGGTTCGTCAAATCTACCGAACTGGTTAGAAGAGGTTCCACCAGTGGACCCGGAAAGCAGGCCACACCTACAGAAGAGGTTCCAAAAATTTTTGAAACTCACCCACTGGTCCTTGGATATGATTATTCTACACTATCATGCTCATATTTATAAAACTCAGTGCCTCTGTGAAAAGTAAGGATGACTACTGCGTTTGTGGTGCAATCAGAACATTGCGTGTGTTGAAGTTGTTTTAACGCAAACCAAAGATGCCTTTTAAAAAACAAGTTTACGTCATATTCTTATGCATGCCAGAGCTGTGTATGAGGTAATTTAAGGTGGTTCTGACAAGTGTCATCTGCATCTTCATATCCGGTAACATGGGTGGCAAGTCACTCCCATCTGGTCACATGGGCGGCAAGCCACTCCCACAAAGAAGGCCACATCCACAGAGTAGGTTCCAACATTTTTTGAAACCCACCACTGGATAGCTAGGTCTATTCATAACCAATGCCATCACCCAAGATCCAACAAAAATAGGATTAGCCCTCTACCCATCTAGCAACAGAACTCACCACATGGCACCTGGGGAGATTGCATCACCCAGCAAGATTCAACCAAGCTTGGGACTCAAGACACTACAAAGTTACCCCTGCATGGCCCCATGGGAGTCTGACAACCAATCAGAATACATTTCTTACACAGGAACAGGAAGTTCCAAGGCGGGGCCCAAGAGAGGATATAAATATATATCTCCCACCCATATGCTTTTTCTTTTGCCCAGGATCTCAAACCATGTGGTCCTGCCCACCATTAAACCATCTTTCCAAGCAGCTTCCATGTTTCCAGTGTCTTTCTCCCCACTTAGAACTGAACCCGGATGGACATTTCTTCCAACAATTCTAAGATGAATGGCCAAAAAAGAAGATGGTCATCACAAGAAGGAAGCCTGCTTGCCAATGGCCCCAAAGCAAGTCAGGACTCCAGGACCCATGCTGAGGTCCAAGAACTAATTAAGTTGCCACAACTTGTTCTTTGGGCACCCGGACACTGTTCCTTTTCCTTCCTTCTCTGCCTCTGCCAAGTGAAAATGATCAGGCTTTCCTTTTTTTTTACCTTATTAAATTTTAATTTTATTTCCATTTTATTCATATGAATGATGAATTACAATTTATTTTAATAAAATTTCCATTGCTCAGTACCTAGCACACTATGGAATGCTTGACATTTTTTTTAGTTATAAGTTTATTTGGTTTCCCTTTTGACCTGATTTCTTTCAGATGAATGATATTCTCTGGAGAGCCACAATTTATCTGAATGGATAGATGCCTGATAGCTTTTATGGGCTAGAATTCCATTCCTTTTTTTTTCTCCATAGTTGCTATGTATTCAGAAGAATTATCATTTGTTTATTTAAATATATTTTTCTTCAGTTAACCTAACCAAAACTGATAAGTGGAGAATAAATAACTAAAAATTAGAATTCAGTATTAATGCCTCCACTATAAATGCTTACAATAACACTGAAAATATTTAGGAAAATTGGCCTCTGCTTTACAACTCTCCATCAAGTCAAATTAATTTCTGGTGACTTTATGAGCATGTCACTTTCTCCCCCATACACACCTTTTTTTTAGGTAGCAACTTTTTGCAGCAAAGTTAAAGAAAGGGTTTTCTCTTGCCATTTTACATGCTTTCTGAATTTCTCAATCTATCTTACAAGCCTGCTATTTGTTTTTCTTTTCCACACAAGTGCTAAGTGTGCCCAATCCTGCTTGGCTTGAGCCTCACAAAAGTCAGCCACAGGCTGCCATCCACTGTTAGCATTTGGAAGATGAGATAGATAGATAGGTAGGTAGGTAGGTAGGTAGGCAGGTAGGCAGGCAGGGAGAAAGAGAGGGAGAGACAGGGAGAGAGAGACAGCCAGAGAGAGAGGTGGAGAGAGAGAGAGGGAGAGGGAGAGAGGGAGGGAGAGGGAGGGAGGGAGAGGGAGAGGGAGAGAGGAATGGAAAGATCTTTACAGACTTGAAATTGAAGTAAGGTCCTAGACTCAGGAAATAGGAACTGGTTGGACCTACCCAAATAATCGACATTTAGTATATTTATCTGTAAAGTGATGGTTACAATTAAACTATTTAATCTGAAAGGTGCCACACACAGCAGGCTTGATCTTCAAGCACATTCATTTATGTCAATCATCAAGGGATGAATAGTATATGTGGAATAGAAGATCCACAATTAATCTTGTAGAAAATACTTTATATAGCCCCAGTTTCTAAGTGTGTGTCTGTGTGTCTGTGTGTGTTGTGTGCATATTTATCTCTTTCCAAAGACATACGTCCAAATACACACACACACACACACAAACACAAAAAAAATATTTTCTTATAGGCAAACTGTTCTCACAGCTTCATGTGTTATTTGTAAAACAAAAATATTCATCATGTTTATTACATTCTTCTAGACAATAATGAAATGGAAAATTAAAAATCTGTCTGTTTAAACAGATTAGTTATTCAAGCAATACTTGTTTTGAAATAAACACAGAGAGATGAACATACAAATTGAACTGTACATAGATAAAAGCTACCAGTGGACTCATCTGAAGCCTTTGTTGATTATACATTGTAATAAGCCCAATTACACAATTAAACAAGGTTTCTCCTCACTGCATTTTATGCTAATGAACATATTGAGCAGCCTGCGAGATATGTTTTGGGCTCCAAAGAGGAGTTATAATTACGCATCTTTCTTCCTGACACTGTTTACCCATTATTAATTAATATTAAATATGTTGATTAAAAGCCCATTTGTACGTTTTCCCACCACGGTTCTTAATTTATGCCCAGCCCAACCCTTTTCAAAAATCTTAAGCGATGAAATTAAAGGCCATGTTTGGAAATGACTGAATCTTAAATCGTTGGGAATGTTGTTTTTTTAATAAAAACAGCAGATGTTCCAGAAATTCCAGTTGTTAACACTTTAATTAAGGTGGATCTGTGTCAGAAGCTACAGCAAGCCCAAGCAGGCGTTAACAGATCTCTTAGAACTCATTCTTTTCCCCCTTTTTTATATTACTTAAAACAACAGATGAAATTCATTCATTCATCTGTATGCAGGAAGTCCAGATTAGACTGAAGCTAACCACAGACATCTCGTCTCATGATCCAAGAGAAGCAGCCCCAGCTGGGCTCTCTTGCAGTTTGACAATGAAAAATGATTGAGGTAAAGATTAGAAAAATATATACATGGAGAGGTGTCTCCTGTTTTAAGACTCTCTTCCTGTTCCAGAAATGCTTCAGGTCACAATAAAAACAAAATACATGGTTGGAAATGTATACTGTATATAACTCGTAGTTGGCATCTTCTTATTTCATGTGTTACACTAACCACTGAGCCACGGTGGCGCAGGGGGTAGACAGCAGTACTGTAGTTTGGCAGATCGAATCTCACCAGGCTCGAGGTTGACTCAGTCTTCCATCCTTCCAAGATTGGTAAAATGAGGACCCAGATTGTTGGGGGCAATAGGCTGACTCTGTAAACCATTTAGAGAGGGCTGTAAAACACTGTAAAGTAGTATATAAGTGCTATTGCTACTGTTTCAAAATATAGATATTCTAAAAAGACAATAGGTTTCTTCCAGGCAAGATGGGCATTATACAAGTCTAAAAAATAAATAAGGTCTATAGTCAATGATAGGTATCTTCATTAACCTAGCCACTACCTATGCAAATAACTGAGTTGGAAGGGACCTTGGAGGTCTTCTAGTCCAACCCCTTGCTCCCATATAGTATAATATTCAGTTTGTTCCTTCTCTTTAATTGCAAGTATTAACCTATTCATTTCTGCACATTCTAATATTTTCCTAATCACCTTCTCATCCATAGGAATATCTTCACTTTTCCAGTATTGTGCAAATACAATCCTAGCTGCAGTTATTACATGGATAATCAGATATACATTTTCTTTCCTATATGTTTCTGGTAAAATCCCCAGCAAAAATATTTCGGGTTTCAAATCAATATGTTGTTATATCATCTTCTCCAACCATGTATGTATTTTGGTCCAATATTTTTTGGCTTTTTGGCTTGCTTTCAAGATTTTGAGGATGGTAGCAATGAGGGTGACCGGGTAACTATTTATCCGGATTAAGGGAGTGAAAAATAATGCCATCTAAAAGGGTCTCAGTCTGAAAGGAAAGGAGGAAAGAAGAAGGTAAAGAAGGGAGGTTGGGAGGATGGAAAGAAGTAGTAGGGTTGTTGTAAAATAAGATGGATGTATGGGATGGCAGGAAAGCGACCCCGGTTATATTTTTAAATTTTTTAAATGAATTGTGATAAATGTTAAAGGATAACATATAAATATCAATAGTACTTATGAGAATGTATATATGTGAATATATATATGAGAAAGAAAAATAAAACTTTTAAAAATAAACAAACAAACAAACAAATAAATAAATAAATAAATAAATAAATAAATGGATCTCAATGTACCTTTCAATATTTCCCTCCTGAAATTATAAAACACTAAGACAACAAAGAGAAAAATGCTCATCTCACCTATTTTCTCTTTTACTGATTTCTTGGTATAGGTTGGTATATTGTTCTGTTCTTGGTATAGGGAGATGGCTTAAATGGCATTCAATGGGTTTGGCTCCAGGTGTGGGAAAGATCTCACAAGTGATCTGTGGTGGACCTTCTCCTATATCAGGGAGTGGTCATGTGAGACTTCTTTTGGGGCTGATAGGCATGTCAAAGGTGGGGACCCACCATTTAATTATTCCCACAACACCCTGATGTAGTGTTGTGGTAGGTATTGTGGCAATCGTCAATAAAGGGAAGCTTCCCATCAAATTTGCATCATGTGCCTGAGTACCATTTTATCATAATGTCTAGGACAAACCCAGATCTCTTTGAAAAGAGGCGGCCAAGGCAGGTGTGAATAGTTGGCCCTGATGGGGTATGGCAATCTTGCATTGTCTGGGACTATCAAGGTCTGGGAGGACAACATGTGATGTCACATCTTCTGCCTGTAAGGGTGAAACCCATTCTACCGCTTTAGGATTCTTCTATTTAGGGATATCAGATCTATTCAGCAATAATCAAATTTACCAGTAGATAGCAAAAGAGAAAAAAGAACCATCATCCTGACCTTGTGTGTATCTAGAAGTTTGCAGCTCAGATCTAGTAGCCTTATTTCTATTGTTTGTTTAGAGCAGCCTTCAAACCGAGAATGAATCTGAATAGATTTGCTTTGAATTGAATAGATTTGAGAATAAATAGATCTGAGAATAAAGGGAACCAGTTGGGTTAATACGAGGGATTAGGAGTTAACCATGGGGTAGTTTAGAGCCAGTCACTCTCTTGTTGAGCTCAAGAGTTGTTGTTGAGTGGAAAAATTGTAGGAAAGAATTCTATGTCCTCCACCTTTCCTCTGTGTATTACTAGAAGAAACTCATTTTATAAATAATCTCATTTTAGATATTTTATGTTTCCCAATTGTACGAACATGTCAGTGGCAACCAGATTGGCTAAATCTTGAACAACACAACTGACCCTGATTTTTTCTCCCTTGGATTTGCTTTATTGCCTCTCTGTTGTGTCTGCCTGTGTGAATCTGGGGTCAGCCTGCTGCTTCAATGCACCATGAAGGATGTTTCAGTATAACCTTCCCTGGGGAGGCGAAACAATAATCCCTTCTGATGTCTTGCCAACAGCCCAATCTGCATGCGACAAAGGGACTTTATTCCCAGTTTAGTCAGGCAATAATTTTATTTGGTGGAGAATAAAAAGCCTGCCTCTTACTGGTCCTTTAATGTTTATTGTAGGAAAGTTTTCACTGCTCTCTTGGCTCCTCTAGCATTACATGACATTTGTTTGCCTTTCTGAGATCCAAGGGGATGACGAGGAATAGATCTGGAGAGACTATGGCTGTGCTCACATTTATCCAGGGCATGTAAGGAACTACCAGGCGCATTTCCACAACATACTAAAGTGTAGAGTATCAGCTTTGGTTGCTTGGGAAGCGGAATGATTCAATAGATGGAGTGACCCAGCAGTTTTGTTAATCCAGTTAATCAGGTTAAACATGTTGTGTGAAAGCAACTACCTTACGTGTCTATGCATTTGGAGGAGGCTAAAGCCAAAGACCTGTGTTCTTGGAAAAGTACTGACTTGAGTTGAATGGGTGTTGCAGCAGCTTTCATCCATGAACTGAAACAGAAACATGGAGTGAAGAGGCGTCTTAGAAGAAAATGAAGAGAGGCACAGATAGGATGATCTACCTCATAGGTCAAAGGAGAATGAAGCTATTGAGGTCTAGAAATGCATGCAGTGTTGGGAATGCAGTCCTGGAAATTCTGCTGTAAACAAAGGCTGGAGAGGAAAGATGCTCTTATTGTATGTGTGGAGCCATGATCTATTTTCACAGTAGAAGATCTAAGATATTCATAAAAGCAATGCACCAGCAGTTCCTATAGCAATGTTAAATAACCAAGGGGAAAAGGCCAACCCCAATATCCTCCACATTGGAGCAGCTTAGGGCTCAACTGCTCATCCCCCGTGACTGCCAACTGGAATTGCCCACTTAATTAGTAAAGGAAGAACACACACACCCCCGCGCAAGTCGCTCCCTACTCCCAGTCCTTACACCCAAGGCTAGTTTAAACCAAAGATTCTTCAGTGTATAATGATGAGCAGAAATTATATTACCGGTAGTATCATCCAATCTAGTCAATAGATACCTTGTACCTTTCATAATGAAATATTGCAAATTATTGATGCTCGAAAGCAAAAGTTGAATTATTTTTATGGTGGGGGTGGGAGAGCGCGTGCATGCAAGCGAGAGAGACATAAATATTAGGTACTGGATTTTATTTCAGCAGCAGAGACAATGGAGAGAGTACTCATTGCAACCATTATGTTGTGTAAATCTTGAGTATGCATCACAATAATCCTGCAACTTCCATTTCACATGTGCTAGACAGCAGGGGACCTGCTTCAGACAGAAATTACATCAAAATGCTGAGAGTAGTAGCATCTCTAATACATTTGAAGGGCACCTTGTTGCTTAACCAATGAGATTTATTTTTGAGATCTTTTCTAAGAAACAGGCCATCAATGGCCATTGTTTAATTTACAATTGTTTAAGAAGATGTCTTATTTATGTTTTGTTTTTCTTACAGTGGATGTTTTTACTACATTTTATTTTGTTGTAACAGGAGGAGGAGGCGGCGGAGGAGGAGGAGATGAGGAAGATGAAGGTATTGGTATTTTTAGTCTATTTTTTTCCCTAATGGTTCCCAAATGTAAAGCAGCATTTTCACAGCTATATTAGCCTCAATGTGTTTCTGGCAAATTATTGCTAATACAAATCTCACTAGTGTATCTGAAAAAGTTCAGATTGTTTATTCATCCAAATGCATCACAGTACACTTGTTCACAGCAAACATAACTTGCCACTTTAAGATCTATTATTCCAATAGATATTTGGATGCATCTTATTCTAAACAATCATCTGTCCCAATGCAGATCCTTTGGGTATACAACTATTTACATCCCACCATCGGGCCATAGGAGATATTTGAGTTTTGTGGCAAATATTACCTGGAACATTGAAGGATGTGTGAAAAAAGATCAAGAAGGCAGCCACGACAGTAGAAGTGAAGGACTATTTCCTTTTTACAAGTATTGGACGTACCAAAGAATTGGAGCTTCAGTCTTGCAGCCGCCATTTTGACTTTTCTTATGTAAGCATTTTTATTGAGTTATAATTATAAAATATAAAAGCAAATAGAAGAGCAGTGATGGGGGAGAGGGAGGGAGAAGAGAAGTGATAAAAGATAGGAAAAAGAAAAGAAAAAGAAGCATTGACTTCTTACTCTCTCTGTTAATAAGGCATCGACATCAAATCACAACTTTTTGCTTTTCCATAATAGTATAAACAAGCCATTTCTATAAAGATCTTTCAATCTAATATGTAAAACCCAGAGTTTCATTCTTTTCCACAGCGAGCATGAAGTTCAGATGTGGTTTCCATATGGAAACAAAAATACTTATGTTCTTTTCTTTAATCAAAGTAGTCAGTTATGCCATTTCCACCAACTCCATCAACTTCTGCAAACTTTCGTCCATGGTAGCAATTGAAGTGTCCTTCCATTTTTGCATGTACAATAGGCTTGCTGCTGTCAACATATATAGTAGTGATGGCTAAACTTTTTGTTGTCATGCGCCGAAAGCATGAGCATGCATGCACCCATAATGCAATGCATGCACTACATAGGTACATGCATCCCTCCACATGTGCCCAGCCCCTGTGCGTGCATGCATGCATGAACCTTCTGCTCCCTTCACCCCCTACGCATGCTCGTGTGGCTCCCCTACATGCACCCTGTACATGCACACACGACCCCTGCACATGGATCTCCCCATGCATGCACATGCATCTCCTGCATGCACCCCGCCCTCTGTGCCAAGGTGGCGCAGTGGTTAAATGCAGCACTGCAGGCTACTGCTAGATCAGCAGGTCAGCGGTTCAAATCTCACCGGCTCAGGGTTGACTCAGCCTTCCATCCTTCCGAGGTGGGTAAAATGAGGACCCAGATTGTTGGGGGCAATATGCTGACTCTCTGTAAACCGCTTAGAGAGGCCTGAAAGGCCTATGAAGCGGTATATAAGTCCACTGCTATTGCTATTGCTATGACAGAGACCTGAAAACCAACTGTCAGATTCCGAAGGGTTAATGAAAACAGCCAAACACAGAAACGGTTTGTAAATGCAATTTGTATGCAGTTTGTATTCTTCCTCCGGCACGAACTGACCAACAAAGCACTAACGCAATGACAAATTGTCAGAGCTGCCCCCCCCGGTGCTCCCCACCACCTTTCATAGTTACTTAGTAATTAGGATAACCCCCACACCCATCCCCTCGTTAACCCAGAACAAAAACCACCTGGCAATTAATCATGGATTGTTGTCAGTCAGTTATCAATAGCTTTGTAGATTACTCAGCTGCTTGTGGAGGAGTGAAGCCTGGTGAGTCTTGGCAGCTGGCCCCGTTTTCTCCCCTGGATGGCAGCTCCAGGCCTCTGGGCTGGCCGGAGCTGACACCAGCTGGTCAGCAGGAGACGCCCGTGCATGTGCAGTGGAGCGGAGCTGGGACGATGGCTTGTGTGTCCATAGAGAGGGCTCTGTGTGCCACCCATGGGGCACGCGTGCCATAGGTTCGCCATCGCGGATATATAGTAACAAAGTTCCATTTTTTTCTCCAATTCTTTTTCCATTAGGCCCAATAGGAAAAGTTCTGGATTTCATTTTTATCTCCATTTTCAAAATTTTCTGTATCAAAATATGAATCATACTCCAACCTTTTTTTTTTTTTTTGCTTTATCAGATGTCCGCCATAGATGATAAAAGGTCCCTTCTTTGTTTTTTCTGACCCACCTGCCGGTGCTGCTGTGTTTGCCTTTGTCATCTGCCAATCTGATGTTAACTTCAGACTCCTGGACGGAAATGAGTATGATATTTTTACTTCTTAGATTTATCATAGCCAATAATATAGCTGGTCTTTATTAAAATAAAACATTCTGTGGTCTTTAATCAAGAGCATTTGCTGCAATTCCATATTTTTTAAAAAAATTATCTTTGAAACTCTTATCTTACAGCTATTTGGAAATGCCTCCGTGAAGCAAACAGTCTATTTACCAGACTCTCCACTTCCAAATGCAATAAATGATGAAATTAATCATCCTTGTTTTTTTTTAAATATTAGATTAATGCAAGATCGTCAAAAAAGGCAAGTCCCCTGAGACGAAGTGTTTATCTTGATCTCTAATCTCCATCTTGCATCTCTGCAGGTTTCCAAGGAGCATCCAGCACTTGCTCAACTTCTGGGGTGTGATTAGTTGCTAATCAGCACATCCTTAATTGTCTCCTTTAAGCTTAATTACATTATTCTTGAAAAAGCCCATTTGCTGCCTATTTGGTTACCGTTAAGCTGGAGACGCCCCTCTTGGGGCAGTAGGTAGAGCGGCCTGCCCAGATGGGAGCTGACTGAGCACATTCATCTCCTTGGTTTGCAAACATTTGATTGTAAAACATGCTGGTTGATAATTGACAACCCGGTGCTATTAATTACAGTGGAAACCGCACCTACAAACATTCCCAGCGCTGTTGTTAAATCAGTAGTGGAGCATTGAAAATCCCATCTCTGAACATAGTACAGGTAGTCTTCATCTAACAACCATTCATTTAAGGACTGTTCAAAGTTATAATGGCACTGGGAAAAAGTGAGTTATGACTGTTTTTCACACTTAAGGCCATTGAGGCATCCCCACATGATCAAAATTTGGATGCTTGGCAACTGACATGTAATTAGGATGGTTGCGGTGTCTCGAAGTCACATGATGACCTTTGGTGACCTTCTGAAAAGCAAAGTCAATGAGGAAGCGAGATTCCCTTAACAGCCATGTTACTAACTTAACAACTGTGGTGATTCATTTAACTATGGGAAGAAAAGTTGTAAACTGGGGCAAAACCTATGTTGTGTAGCAACGGAAATTTTGGGCTCAGTTATGATCAAAAAGCCGAGGACTACCTATATCTGCGATGGCGAACCTATGGCACACCTGCCACAGGTGTCACATGGAGCCATTTCTTGAATGGGCACGAGAGCTCCAACTTATTTTTGACCTTGATTTTCAGCCATTTTTCGTCTTCCGGAGGCATCCCTGAAGCCTCCGGACAGAGAAAAACGGCCCAATGGGCAACCCAGAAGTCTGTTCCTGAACTTCCAGTTTGCGTGTTGGGCCATTTTTTGCCCTCCTCAGGCTCCTGGGAAGCCTCTGGATCCTGGGGAGAGTGAAAAAACAGCCCCACAGGAAGTTGTAAAATGGGCCATTTTTGACCTCCGAAGGGCCTCCGGGGGGTTGGGGGAGGCCGTTTTCACCCTCCCCAGGCTCCAAGAAAGCTGTGCGCACATGCGCAGGGCAGCAGGGTGGTGGTGTCATGTGCACATGTGCAGGGGGCACAGCATCGCAGGGGCATTAAATTATGGGGGTGGGCCGGGGGTGGGTTCCTGCCAGTTCTAACCTCTTCTATAGAAGAGGTTCCACAAATCTACAGTGCCCTTTAGAACCGGTTCCAGCTCCCTCCCCCCGCCCGTCCGCACAAGATGAAGAGCAAGAGAAGGAATTCTGGGAGTTGAAGTCCACAAGTCTTAAAGCTGTCAAGATTGAACACCCCTGGAGGTTTTTTTTCTAAAGGGTTAGGGGTGCAAGGGTCTTGTAACTTGACAGCTTTAAGACTTGCATGCTTCAAATGCCAGAGTTTCTGAGCCAACATTTTGGTTGCTAAGCAAGAGCGTTGTTAAGTGAGTTTCACCACATTTTACAAGTTGGCCACTCCCACCCAGTCACATGGCTGGCAAGCCACTCCCACCCAGACACATGGCCGGCAAGCTAATCCCACAAAGCAGGCCACATTTACAGAAGAGGTTCTAAAAATTTTTGAAACCCACCACTAGGGTGGGCATACGAGTGTGTTCAATGGAGCATGTATGTGGGCTTTTGGCACTCGAAGCGAAAAACGCTTGCCATCACTAACCTATATCCTTATTTCTGGCTTGTGGTATTAGGAACCATTACAATTAGAGGAAATTTTTTCTCAAATTAGAAAGTCAAAGCAATCATAATTTATATCAGCCCTAAGTCTGCTGTTATCATCTCTCCAAACTGGAATTATTTAAGGGGCCCCAATGCATACCCAGAAATTATGTCCACAAGAGAGAGAAGGACAAATAATAACATCTCAACAATAACATCACTGACATCATCATGTAAATGACACAACATTTTTACATCAGAGGACATGAAGCACAATTCAGTTATTGATGCGATGATAGATATCATAAAAGTAGCCCTATTGGAAGCAATTGTTCTTGCTTTTTTCCCCTCATAATTCTGCAAAAGTAACAAGGGCCCTGACCTGTCTTGCCCATCCAGTATGCCTTCTTTAGATTATACATTTTATAACAAGAATCCAACTAACCATAGGAAGCTAAAAACAGCCAACGCAGGAAGCAAGTAGCTGACCACACGCAGTCAGTCGCATCCTAAATTTTAAAATGTAGAGACTCACACAAAACAAGAAAGATGATGAGTCTACGCTTTGCCCCAAGAATAAATTACTCCAGATTCCTGTTTTCCCCAACACCTCTCTTCAATCGGATCCCACCTAGGAAAAATTGAAATGACTTTATAGCAGATGGTAAGAACTTAACATCTGCATGCAGAAAGGAGGACACTCCATCTTTAGATATTTTTCCTCATTTTCTATCCTTCCCTTCTGTCCCTAAGATTAAGAAGCCGAGCTTTCACGTCACTTATCAAACTTCAAATGCCGTGCTCAATTTTGTAATCCCTTATTCAGCTAACTACAGAGACAACAGAGGTAAACCTGGTCTGATTCTTAAGCCTGATGCAGACAGTTTAGTTTAAGAACTTAAAAGAGGTGTACTTTCAATGTTTGTGGCCATGCCTGAGAGGGAATGGAAAGGTCGATTAAATGAAATCTATAAGGTAAGAAGCAAACTGATAGAAGCATTGCTGGGATAGTCTAAGACCAAACTTGGTAGAGACACCCAGGGGTGGGCTTCAAATATTTTAGTAAGGGGTTCTCTGCCCGGTTGCTGGGTGGGCGTGGCCTTGCTGGCTTCCTGCATCATGGCATTGGGGAGAGCGTTTTCGCCCTCCCTGGGCTCCGGAGGCCCTCTGGAGGCCAGAAACAGGCCTTTTTCCAGCCTTCCTGAACTTCCAGTAGGCCCATTTTTTGCCCTGTACTTACCTGCATCCAAAATGGGCCGCATGGGAACTCCTGAGAAGGGCGAGGTGGGGCAAGCCAGGAGTGGGATTTGGGGGTTCTCTGAACTTCACAGAATCTTAGCTGGAGTTCTCCCAAAACTCTGCGAATCCTCAGCATCCCACCCCTGGAGACACCCAGAGCAAAGACATGGAGTTTGAAGGTCAATCTGCCTGGAGGAATTCCTGTGACATTTGCTGGCCAAAATTGGTAGAGATCTCTTTATGATCTTGAGTTGATTTCAAGAGAGAGATTGATCTCTGGAGGTTGGAGCCAACTTAAGAGTCAGGATGCCAGTCTGGTCAAGTGGTTAAAGCACCAAGGAAGAAACCGGGAGACTGTGAGTTGTAGTCCAACTCAGACATGAAAGCCGACTGGGTGACTTTGAGCCAGTCACTTTCTCTCACCTCAGCTTTCCTCACAGGATTGTTGTTATTGGGCAAATAGAAAGCCGCCCTTGAATTATTTACAAAAATAATAACGGTGGTTTTTTTTTTTAAATATCTTACTGGAAACTAGTTTGACAGACCCCAGTATGGGACCTAGAAAGAATTGAATGAATAAAGCATGCGTACAATCTGAGAGGCAAGTTGGACATAACAATACCATGATGTACACGTTGTCCTTTGGATGGCTTTCTTGTTTATATGTCTTTGAGTTGTCTAAGCTTCTAGCCTCATTGCTCCTTTCTGATGACACTTTCTGCCAGGCATGGTTTGTTTAAACATGATCGATTAGATACCAATGATGAAAGAAATGTCCTTCTGGGTTCGGCTCCAAGTGGGGAAAAAGACACTGAAGGCATGGAGGCTGCTTGGAAAGATGGTTTTAATGGTGGACAGGACCACATGGCTTGAGTACTGAACAGAAAAGGTGATCACATGCTTCAATGTTGGTGGAGAAGAAGAGAAGGAAAATCTGAGATGCCGAGTCCCTGGTTTTATGCCCTCTCTGGCCTTTGATCTTGAACTTGTATTCTGATTGGTTGTCAGACTCCCATGGGGCCATGCAGGGGCAACTCTCTGGGCTGTGTTTTGAATCCAGATTTGGTTGAGTTCTCAGATGCCATGTGGTCAGTTGGGGCCAATATTATCATGCATTCCTGTAGCTGAAGTGGAGAAGTCTTTATTATGTAAAGTGGACTAGCTTGGCCTTCTTAATGGCCCATTAACAAAGTGAGGATGGGCAGGAAGCTACAGGCAGCTATTCTGTCTTTTAAAAACATGTTTCTTTCTTTTCACATCCAGAGAAATATTCTGCCTTTTCAATATTTCCTAGGATATTTCATTTTTCTGGGAGAGGGCTGGGTGATAACTTCCTACACCAAATCACAATGGCTCAGTTCACACAGCACATAGCCCATTAGCCAAAACCAAACCATATCACGTTTTAATGCATATGTGAAACTATGTGCAGTAATTTATTTTTTCTTTCAAAAACTGGGCTACCCCAAGCCAGAATATAGATAGGAGAATGCACAAACATGGGGAGCTGTCCAGCAGTGATCTGCTCTGGGATTTGATATCAAGAGTGAGTGAGTGAGTGAGTGAGTGAGTGAGTGAGTGAGTGAGACAGACAGACAGACAGACAGACAGACAGACAGACAGACAGACAGACAGATCTCGGGAAACTAGGTTACTTATTTTCACCACAGAGATTGGCATTGATTAATGGAAGGAACACAAGGACACCAACCCTGCCAGATTGGCCAGGTAGACATTATGTTGCAGTGTATGTTGCCTCTGTTCGGGGTTCTAGGTGTGATTTCCCTCCCCACCCCCCAAGATACTTTACTTCAGTTCCAGTTCCTGGCTTACAGTACTTGGAAGGGAAAGGGAGAAGAGAGGGGAGGGGAGGGGAGGAGAGGAGAGGAGAGAAGAGGAGAGGAGAGGAGAGGAGAGGAGAGAAGAGAAGAGAAGAGAAGAGAAGAGAAGAGAAGAGAAGAGAAGAGAAGAGAAGAGAAGAGAAGAGAAGAGAAGAGAAGAGAAGAGAAGAGAAGAGATCTCGGGGCTCTTCTAATCTAATCCCATGCAGAGAACCTGATACCATTTCAGACAAGTAGTTGTCCAGTCTCTTCTTAAAAGCCTCCGGTGATCCCCCCCACAACTTTTGAAGGCAAGCCAATCCACTGGTTTATTGTTCACTCTCAGGAAGTTTCTCCTTAGTTCTAGGTTGCTTCTCTCCTTGATTAGTTTCCATTTATTGCTTCTTGTCTTGTCCCCTCAATACTCAGCTGTGTCTCAGTGAATTACTTTTGAGTGATCCTGTGCTTTCTTAGGCTTTTTGTTTTCCTTTAACAATTCCCTTGGGGTTTTCCTTCAAGCTGATTGAGCCCTTCCCTTCTCCTCTGCGTGGCGAATTGTCCTTTGGCAGCATAAAGTTTCACGCTTTGATTTCTTTTTTATGCCACTAAATGGATCATCAGGTTTTTATCCAATTCAGGGGTAGTTCTCTATCTTCATCCCAAAGATGATTAGGGTTTTTAAAAAAAATTTTAATGCTGTATTGTTAATAAATTGACTTTCCCCTTATCAGCTTTTGCCATTCCCAGCAAGACAGCAAATAAAAAGGCAGATTAGCTTTAATTAGATTGAGGCACCTGCTCTCTGACCAAGGAGCAAAGTAAAGATATCCTTACGTTGTTTTCGCAATAAAAAAACTATCAGGTTTTATTCTGCATTTGTCTGAAAACAATTTTGCCCCCAAACTTGCAACTTGTATGAGAAAGCTCTTAATAGTTTAGTGTTAATATAAATCTAGAATTGACTATTACTTTACTCAATTGATGGCATCTTTTGAGGCACAGCATAATAAGATTTTTGAAATGCTCCCTTTTCTCTCTTTTTAATTGTCTGCTGATTGACAAGAAAAACAACCCCAGATCCAAGAGTGTTGGGATGATCAAGAGTGGAGGATCAAGATCCACACAAGATCCACTGCACACCCTTTTGATCTCTGTGGAAATGGGAGAGGAAAGTGCTGGTCAGCTTCTTTTTTTGTGTGAAGTCTTTGCAACGTGATTTTGGTTTATGTCTCAGATGCAATTTAGAACCAAATCAGCAGATGGATGGATGCCACCGATTGGTCACCTTGGAGACCGAAGATTGAGTGCTGATTGATTAGCAGCCTAGACAAGCATCCCAGCATGACCCTGTCATATGCAAAGTGCAGAAATGGAGTGCTACAAGCTATTAGCAAAGGAGCACAGAGACCTCAGCATTAAGAGACGAAACTTTTAAATTATTTTTAAAGATTTAGGGAGCTTTTGTTGGTTGCCCACCTATCTTCTAGTCTAGAGCAGAGGTGTCAAGCTCATTTTCATTGAGGGCCGCCTGAGGGTTCTGTTTGACCTTGGGGGGTGGGGTGGGCTTGTCCAGCATGACATCATTCATGTCAAGGGTGTCTGTGGTAGCCTGAGTGCTATGGGCTCCTGGGCCTTGTTTTTGGCCACGACGGCCTTCTGCCACCCTCTATGAGCAAAAATGGAACTCGGGGGGGGGGACACATGGCCAAAAACGGAGCCTGGGACGGCTGTGCATGACCCAAGCTCCATTTTTGCTGGCAGAGGCACCAAGGACTGGACCTTCACTGTTTCTAGGGTAGCCCCACAGGCCAGATCTAAGCACCTGGTGGGCCGGATCTGCCCCACAGGCCTTGAGTTAGACGCCCCTGTTCTACAGGTTTATTGGGATAGGAAATTGAACAAATAGACTTCTGACATAGAAGTCAAGGTGTGTGCACTTGTCTTAGTTTTCCATTTATAATGTGCGTATACAATTAAAGTCATAAGATTATTCAGACCTGAAGACCTACTGATGTCTAATATTTGTCTAGATTTTTTTTAAAGAATTTCCTACTTTCTATCTCATTCTGCTCCTAATAAGCATGTGACAAAACTAGGTTAAATTTGGTCAAAATTGGCATACTTCTAAGTTTATTATGGGATGCAATAAATATAATGTGGCTGCCACTAATACAAAGGGTAGGAGTTCTTATCTTGATATAGTGCTTTTTCTCATCAGCTCCTTTCCTGATAATAAAATATCTCAGCAAGATGAGAGAATGTTATACTGTCTCTCCTTTATTCAAGTGACCAGTTGCCTATAACTGTGTAGACAATTAAAATTTTATTTAGTAATGACATGTTATTAACAAATAACATGGGGCATAAATCCACTACTATCTCTTTGTTCCTTTCTTTTGGAATTATTCACCTCCTTCTCCTTTCTCTCTTTTGCTCTGCCAAAAGCTTCTCTCTTCTCTGATTCTCTTTTAACTCTCAGATTTTTATTCTCCTTCCTTGTAAAAAGTTGCCCTGTCAATTCTTTACTGCAAATTGTTTAAATAAATAAGAGTTTCTTCTAGTTCCTTCAGGACACATGTATAAAAGCAGGAATGAAAGAATTTTATTTCTATATCCTGTCCTGAATAAAGTGTCAGAAATCACATTTTTCTTTCCTCGTATGTATGATTCTTTACATTTATAGTTGCTGCTTTTGGGGTTTTCTTCCTTGACGTCTGTCAGTTCTTTACAGTGTTGAAGTTTTGCCACATTCAGTTTTTTTGGAAAAACTGAAAAAAGTTTACCAACCAAAACTACTTCCAGTTCAGTTGAAGAATTATTTCTGCAGAAATTTGCTTCTGTGCTGTTTTAATTTTGGAATTCCTATTTCATTCTGTCCCTAACAAATACACAAACTTAGAAATTCAACCATATTTAAAAGAAACTATCTTGATACAACTTCACTTCTTAAATGTCCCTATCTTCTATTTTCTTTTTCTCAAATCCAAATAACATTCACTACTTAGCAGAGAGAGGTATGCAATGCCTTTTAAGACTATTTTGGTCATCTCTGGCAATTGACAGTATATAATTACTCTAAAGTCATTTATAGTGTGCAGTGCAAATGCAGTATTAAAATCATAAATATGAAACAATAAAAGGAGAATCAACCTTTTCAAAGCATTTTCATGTAAAAACATTTTAAAAGGGTACACCTAGAACTGGCTTCTTCAATTTAAAACTCTCCTAGCAAGAACTCCGACATGGGACTAAATGAAATCAATATAAATAAGGCTACCCTGTCAACCTTAGGACAGATTATTTCCAGGTAACTTCCCTTTACCAGCCTATTATTCTGGCTTGTCATGAAAGACTGATTTATAGGGACAGGGGACATTAATAAAAATCTGATACTAGAAGCCCAGATGGCACTTTCTCAATCAGAAACAGTAGTTCAACTATCCTTCACAAATTGTGTGTGCAACTATGGCCAATTCAGAAAAGAATATTTGGTCTCAAGAGCAAAATCTGTCTATATGTTAAGAAATCATCTTTCAAAGAGTTTCATAAAAAAGGTAAAGGTTTCCCTCGCACATATGTGCTAGTTGTTCCTGACTCTAGGGGGCAGTGCTCATCTCCGTTTCAAAGCCAAAGAGCCAGTGCTGTAACGAAGACGTCTCTGTTGTCATATGGCCGGCGTGACTAAACGCCGAAGACTCACGGAATGCCTTCCACCAAAGTTGGTTCCTATTTTTCTACCTGCATTTTTACATGCTTTTGAACTGCTAGGATGGCAGAAGTTGGGACAAGTAATGGGAGCTCACTCCTTTACACGGTGGTAGGGATTCGAACTGCTGAACTGCCGACCTTTCTGATCGACAAGCTCAGCATCTTAGCCACTGAGCCACTGCATCCCTAAAGTTTCATAACTGCCTTTAAATCTGGTCTCGACTTCTTGATTCTTTTGGTCTCCATTTTTTTAACCTGCAAGTTTTCTCCGTTGCAGCAAGCAGGATTTCAAAAAGGATGCAGCAGCAGCAGCACTAAACTGGTGGTTGGTGAGAACCAGCATGGCATAGTGCAGTGTTTATCAACTTTAACCCACTTTCAAATATGTGGGTTTCAACTTGCTAGCTGGTCACTTCTGGGAATTGAACGCCACATATCTTAAAGCTGCCAAGTTTGACAAACACTGGTAGATGCAGATACTGATTAACAGAGTTGGAAGGGACCTTGTAGGTCATCTAGTCCAACCCCCACCCCCACCCAAGTAGACCCTATACCATTTCTGACCGAAGGCAGTCCAGTCTTTTCTTGGAAGCTTCCAGTGATGAAGCTCCCACAACTTCTGAAGGCAAGCTGTCCTATTGGTTGATTGCTCTCACTGTCAGAAAATATCTCCTTAAAGATTTCTGGTGTAGTGGTTAATCTGCTGGGCTAGGAGTGGAAAAGCCCAGGCTGTAGTTCTGCCGTAGGCATGGAAGTCACTAAATCGCTTTATTAGGCATGGAGTGATCTTGAGCCAAGCACAATGTCAGCGTTCCAAGTAACACCCCCAACCAAAGAAGACTCCAAGGCAGGCATTTCCTCAAAGTTCCATTATTAGAGATGTCATATTGGCACATCTAGGGAAACCCGAAGATGAAGTCTCCCAGGTTTTTCCCACCCAAAGGAAAGTCAAAGCCCCTTCCCCTGCACCCACAGGTCCATCACATGGTCCAATCAGGTCACCATCCTAACTGGAGTAGTTTCCCAGTCACGCTTCTCCAGGTGCAGGCTGGAGAACATCCTTGACTCCCAGGGAAAGAATATTGTTGTTGTTATGGCTGTACATCTCACCCCGTCCCCATCCAACCCCCCTCCCAGTTCCCACAGCATACCCATCCTCCAAGTGTGGTAGCCCTGAAGACATAAAGAAATAAATGGCCTCCAGGACTGACACACTCCTTCACGGCTCATCATCACAACCCTCTCATCACATCCTACATTTGCTCTAAGAGCTAGACAAAAGCAATGCCAAAACAAGTAGACTCTGTAACTAAACGGGACAAATGCCAAGAATGACAACTACCTGGTGAGTGAATAACTTTCTGAAGGCGGAGTGGAAGAACTGGAACAGCCAATGAACTGTTGAAAGAAATGCCCTTCTGGGTTCGGCTCCAAGTGGGGAAAAAGACACTGGAGACATGGAGGCTGCTTGGAAAGATGGCTTTAATGGTGGACAGGACCACGTGTAGATAGATGTAGATAAATTTATTTATAGGCCGCCCTTTTCCCTGAGGGGACTCAGGGCGGCTTACAACGTATAGGGAAGGGAGTACACACAATGACATATAAAGACAGTACGTAATTAAAAATAGAAGCAACATTCATTCATCATTCGGGAGTGGACGGATTATAATCTTTAACCCCAGGCCTGACGGGATAGCCAGATCTTGAGGGCTGTGCGGAAGGTCTGGAGGGTGGTGAGGGTACGAATCTCCACGGGGAGATCGTTCCAAAGGGTCGGAGCTACTACTGAAAAGGCTCTCCTCCGCGTAGTTGCCAGTCGACACTGACTGGCGGATGGGACTCGGAGGAGGCCTAATCTGTGTGATCTAATAGGTCGCAAGGAGGTAATTGGCAGGAGGCGGTCTCTCAAGTAGCTTGAGTCCTGAACAGAAAAGGTGATCACATGCTTCAATGTTGGTGGAGAAAAGAGAAGGAAAAAGGAAGGAAGAGAAGCTGACTCCCTGGTTTGATGCCCTCTCTGGCCTTTGATCTTGATCTTGTATTCTGATTGGTTGTCAGACTCCCATGGGGCCATGCAGGGGCAACTCTCTAGGCTGCGTTTTGAATCCAGGTTTGGTTGAGTTCTCAGATGCCATGTGTTGAGTTGGGTAAAGGGCCAATATTATCATGCCTTAATGATAATCCCATCCCCTTGGAGCTGAAGGGGAGAACTTTTTATTATGTAAAGGGACTGGCTTGGCCTTCTTAATGGCCCATTGACAAAAGCGGGGGGAGGCAGGAAGCTGCAGGAAGTTTCTCTTTAAAACGTTTCTCCTTTTCACATCCAGGGAAATATAATATTCTGCCTTTTCAATATTTCCTAGGATATTTCATTTTTCTGGGAGAGGGCTGGGTGATAACTTTCCACCGAACTTCAAATGATTTTATGTAAAACAGGTTTTCTAGAATCATTTCAAGCTGATTTTGACCTGGGTTCATCGTCAACATTATGATCCTCCAGATAAAGACGTTATAGGACTCCAGTTCTTTTCCTTGACTTTAGGGCAGTGCTTCTCAACCTGGCCAACTTCCAGGTGTCTGGATTTCAATTATTTGCATCAATGGCTATGCTGGATGTGGAATTCTAGGATTTTAAAGTTTACTCATTTGGAAATTGCCAAATGTGGGAAACTCTGCCTTAGGGACTAGGAGTTGTGACAATGGTTCTCCATCAGATTGGAATTCGGGACATACTCATCTAGTAGTTCTCTCTTCCTGAGAGACTGTTAGAATATTCATGACTGGGAGAGACATGATAAGGTCAGCCAATGAATAGGCAAAGCAGCAAGGTCAGCCAATGGGAGCTGAAACAGCTAGGAGCCAGGGAATAGTTTAGCCTGCAACCTTCTGAGTCTTTGCAAAGAATTGAAACAGAAACTTAAGTCTCTGTCTGCTCTGAACTCTGAGATGAAACTTTTTCCTCCTGCTGGTGTTCTGCTTGTAACTTCTACCACATTGAAAGAATCTACTATTGGTATTGTACATTTATTCATTTGTTATTATGTTTATAAAGCAGTTAATGAATTCAGCTGAATCAGTTATGAATCAGTGTGTGTGTGTGCTTTCTGGATTTGATTTTTCTGCAACAAACTCTGACGGAGGCCACTTCCAGAAAGCCTGAAAGACAAAACTCAAGTTACACCCCCCCCCCTCAACAGTTAAGTGAGGGGGAGGAGAGAGAAGTGGTCCACAAATCTTTCCAGAGGGGGCTGCTTGAAGCAGGGCCCGGGTTCCATCTCACCTAATAGGCTCTGTCTGTCTGGGCTGCTGTTTAAAGCCCAGCCTTCACTGCAAGCTTTACTGATCCTTTATTTATATCTTTTTATTGCATCAAATTGAACCAATAAATAAAGCAGCAAATGAGGAAAGAGCAGTATTAAGCTAGTGGAAGTGCTTTCTCAAATGCTTCATATGACCCCTGAGAGAGTTTCTTTCTGAAAAGTTACAAACCTGACCGAAGCACAGGGCCTCTGGGAAAAAAATCAGGTCTTATTTAGAGTGAGTAGATAGGTTTTTCTTCTTTCCTTTTTAACCAAGTATATTCTTGGTGTCTTTTTGTCTTCTGCAGTGTTGGACTGCATCTATCTTCAAAGCAATTTCCATGGGGCCAGTGGTCTCACTAAATCCCTTTAGGCTAAAACAAATACATTTGTTGATTTATCCATAATTGGAGAGAGGCTGCTCCTTGTTTTCCTTTACCCTGGGACACTGATCTGAGTAGTAATCCACATGAGCTCCTGGCAGGACCAACTTCAGACAGTGTGAAGAACCTCTGCTGCTAATGTAGCTGATGGAGGTCAGTTGAGAGGGCAGTCTCCCACTCCCCCAGGTCCCCTCCTTCTTCTCCCCTCTCCCTCCTCCTCTTCCTCCATGTTAGAGATAGTAAACGACAACACATTGACTATCAAAAGGTACTTCTCTATTTGTTAAAGCAACCGGATCTTGTTCTGCGGGTTTCTGTTTGGTAACGCAGTATTTTTTTAATTGTGTTAATAAACTGACAAGAAAACAAATTACTTTGTTCGTTGATCAGACTGGATTTTCTTCAAATGGAAGCATGCTCTCCCTCTCTGTGCAGAGAGAAATATCCCTAAAGGGGAGAAGATTCAGAGGCTCACTAGATGGCAGCAAATTGATATGAAACCTTCACTACTTCCTGCCATCTGCTGGTGATCTGGAGTTTTACAACTGGCATAAACTTGAAAGCTGTATGAAGCTACCTTTGCCAGACATTTCCAATTAAATGAGCCCAACTCTTTATTGACAGAATCTTCCATATGGCAATGAAATTCTTAATTTATGTCAGTGTTTTTCAAACTTGGCAGCTTTGAGAGGTGTCGTTTTCAACTCCCAAAATTTCCCAGACAGCATGGAATTCTTGGGTTTGAAATCCACACCTCTTAAAGTTGCCAAGTTTGAGAATCATTGACCTATTCTATATCATGCTAAGACAATCCTTCATCTGCTAGTTATCCCACCCAGGAGTCATATTAACCTTTGTGTGTATATGCCAACTTTTTAAAAATATGTAACTGATCTCCATGATCCTAACAGACTATTCTCTACATAAGAATGGCAAGAAAGAATGAGTAGAAAAGAATATATGGATTTGATTGGACATGCCAACCTCACTTAGATATAAAACAACACCTGAAATATGACTTGGGAGATAGAAATAATATGACCATTGAACTTCCTAGAAACTGTCTTTTCCTTGTGTACATAAGGAATGGTTTTATAGACTATTTATATAACAAACATATTCATGGTTAACCTAATCATGCTTTATTCCTGATATGTATTTCAGAGGGTGAGGCTGCGACCTGGGCATTTGCATTTTCTGTTGCATTGCAAGTTGTCCAGTAATACTACAACATACAACCAAGAGGAGTGGCTGACTTGGGGAAGCTTATTGCTGTAAATGTTTCCCATCCACATCTTTAAATTCTCCCTCCCTCCCCCCAAGTTGGTCAAGTTATCACTTAATTTCAGCTCTGCAATCTAGGGATTGCCCATGGGCAAATATTGTCCAATCATATTTCAACACACTTCAGTTTCTAGTTCATAACATTACAGAGCGAGTCATAAATTAACGCATACATTTAGTTTGCAGAGTGTAGTAGACTTAACATACGATGGATTACTTACTGTTTCCATGTTTCATAGCCCAATGGTAAACACTGTTTTCTACAAGCAGAGTCCTTGCCCAGCCAAAGCAGCACCATTTATTCTTCATAGGAGGGCATTATTAGCAAAGTTGAGAAAACATTTGCAGAAATATAAAACATTTTCAAGGAGAACAAATGTAAGGAGAGAGGAGAGGAAAGAGGGGAGGGGATGCAATAGGAACATGAATTTACAGTTTTTTAAAAATATCCTCCTTTGATTCTGGCAGCTGAACTCACAAAATCGATCAGATGGCCCACAGTAAATAGGTGACACAGTATTGTAGTTGTGTTGCTGGGTAGGATTAGAAACACACAGTCCTTTGTACAAGTCATTTCCTCCCTGCTCAGCCTACCCACAGGATTGTTGTAGGAAAAATAGGAGGCAGGGCATAATGCTAAGAAAGAAAGAAATATTGGGAGTGTGCTCTGTATTCCACACCCTTTCCCTTCCTTCATATTCTTTGACCCTGTTCTAATACCGATTCATACTTCTGTTTTAACCACATTCTGGCCCTCTCAAAAGGCTTGTGAGAGCAATATTGCCTCATGGTCCCTTACAGAAAAGGGAATATTCCTTGCCTCATAATTACCCAAAAGGTTGGAAATCTACTCTTCAACTTCTCTGACCTTATGAAGCCAACAATTAAATCTGCTTAATCCATAATCCTCCACTAAGTTTCCAAAGACAACAATGCTGTTTTATTGTATCAGGATTTGCTCAGCCTCTTTCTATCGGCAGCCCTTACAAGAACAGCAGCTATTGGAAAACCAGAGCCTGTTTCATAAGGGTTTAAATGATTAACTTGAATTGGAAATATAACCTTTTGGGGAACCTGATGCTACACATGGAAAATATGGACAGAAATATGAAAAATAAATTGTTTTAAATGAACTGAAAAATGAATTGCGGAGTATGAATAGCTAAAATTCTGAACAGCAAAAATTCTGAACAGGAGTACTTTGCACAGTTACACCTTGTTGCAAGTAACAATTAAGTTTTTATATGTTAGTTCTTATACACTGTATAAACCACAAAGAATGGGCACAAAGAATTGGGCTTACTTGTGTGTCTCTGAATGAGTTGCAAAGAATTGGCAAGAGGTTTTGATTTACACTTGTTTAACAATATTAATAACATTTTCCTCACTTTCTAACAGATGAAGTAAAATTGGACAGATGAGTAAGTCACTAGAAATGTATTTTAAATCTCAAAAGACTGTGAGATCAGTCCTAGGCTGAGAATGCACTTCTGGATGTACATTTCACCATTATTTTGGTCGTATCTGGGAATGTTTAACTGATAACAGCAATAATCTTGACTTGACCTTAAGGTCAAACCCTTTGATGAGCAACCAACGGCTGTTACCTGTAAAATGGATGTGCATGGGGAGGGAAGTGTGTGTGGGTAACTAAAATGGATGTGCATGGGGAGGGGAGGTTTTGCTCTTTTGCTGTTCGGAAGAATTTCGTAGCAGCTTCTGGTCTTCCTCTTTCACAATTCAGAGGAGCGATGGTTGGATGAAGAACCTGACTTCCAGGGAGACCTGTTTGCAACTAACAGCAAAACCAGACAGCTGGCAAAAAGGACGACACTGTTACAAAAAGCAGCAAATTATTCCTTTTTGTGGGAGAGCACGTTCTCACACAAGCAGAGTAGGTTTTCAACAACAGGGGAATCAGCACCAATAGATAAAAGCAGTAGACAGGCATCCACTTTGCAGCATTTAATGACCCCCCACCCAATAAGAAATCCCTCTGCACTAGAGCCTAGAAGGCTCCAGGTTGCTGGGAGTTGGCCTTTCAGGCTGAGCAACTGATTATCTGACCACTAGACTCTCCTGCCCCTGCCTATAGCTCACTACGAATTGAGCCTTTTTTGAGGAAGCAGTAAAATATAATCATTTATATGATTTATATGGTCACCTACCTTAGACAAGTGGCTCTGGGCAGCATACAAGGAGTAAACACCCACACACCCCAAAAGTCATGATATAATGAAGGTTGTTGCCCTGAGCACCAGAAATGGAGATCTCTATCAAAAAACAAACAAACCAGCACCAGTAATTTGAAATGTTCAGATAGGCTTTTCATTCAGAACCCAAAAATGTATTAAAAGAGAATGCCCCACATTTTTGTTCTGATGGGCTGAATGTTTCCAAACATTCTTATTAGCCTGGCTATAGTAGGAAGCAAGCGAAAGATGGACTCAAGTCTAGAATGTGATTTTGGTCTTGAATCCTGTTTTGGTCTTCTAGTCTTGGACCACAAGCTGCTTTTGATCCTATCTGTTGTAGATCAAACTCCTTTCTTCCTGCTAAAACCATGGATGACCCAGCCTCCTCTGGCCCAGAGATCCACAGCCTGGAATCTTCTGAGTAGCAACACCTGCAGCACCTTGTTACTTTCACCAACATGAAGGAAAAACTGGGGTCAGCCACAAGAATCACTCCTTTCGGCATGCAATTTGGTGCTGCATACAGAAAAGAGGTGACACCAATGCCACAACACTACTTTAATCACTCTGACCCCCCCCCCCCGCCCTCTGGACTTCTTGGATTCCCCCCTTCAAACACCCATGGGATTGGGGCAAAATACAAGGATGGAGTTACGAGTACAGGGCATGTTTTTTTTTAAAAAAAAAACAACTTGGTACCCTGTTTCCCTGGAAATAAGAACTTCTCGGATAATAAGTCCAATCGGGCTTTTGAGTGCATGCGCTAAAATAAGCCCTCCCCCCAAAATAAGCCCTCCCCAAAAATATTGCAACACAGCAACAGCCATGAGACCACGCTCACCGCCTCCTGCACCTCAAAAATAATAAGACCTCCCCAAAAATAAGGCCAAGCACTTATTTGGGGGGGGGTCAAAAGAAAATAAGACCCTGTCTTATTTTCAGGAAAACGTGATAGGTACAGGCAGGGGTGCCCACGCACCAATTCACATAGGACAGTTTCCTATTTTTCACTTAATCCAGAAACAACGTCTGCATTTGGACCATTGTTCCAAATCCTGGTTGACTTCAGTCTGCGAATTCTGCAGTTTGCAAGTTGCAAAATCAGATTTCAGACCCAGGGATTGCACAAACCGATAGGAGTGCCACTTGTGTTAGCTGCATGAAATTGGTCTCCCTCCAGTGATCCACATTATGTGCAAAAACAAGAGCAGGTCAGACACGAGTGCTTAAATTACAAGGCTGCCTTGGACCCTGAAGCCCATCTGAGCCTCCTGGACACACTTCCCTCTTTGCTAGGTTTTTTTAAAATGGTACCCATTACTCTTCATTGTAAGGCAAGAAGAATGTTACTATCTAACTATGATTTAGAGACTCAATTTCTGCTTTTATCTAGTTATTTTACTCTTAACATTAAGTAGCTTTCCGGATTCTTTCCATCAACTTTTCTCTCCATCTAAAGCAGTGTTTCTCAACCTTGGTCCACTTGAAGATGTGTGGACTTCAACTCCCAGAATCTGCCAAGCCAGCTGTCTGAGGAATTCTGGGAGTTGAAGTCCGTGCATCTTCAGGTGGACCAAGGTTGAGAAGCACTGACCTAAAGGAATCAGATTCTATCTCTGGAGATGTGGTGTTAATCCACAGGTATAGGAACCAAAAACTTTTTGCTCCCCAAGACCCCACTCCCCATTTGAAGCAGTGAGAATGACCATGCTGTCTCCAGAGAAAGGATGGTTAATATACAGGTAGTCCTTGACTTACGACCACAGCTGAGCCCAACATTTTTGTTCCTAAGTGAGACATTTGTTAGGTGAATTTTGCCCCATTATACCACCTTTCTTGCCACAGTTCTTAAGTGAAGAATTGCTGCTGATAAGTTAGTAACATAAGTGAATCTGGTTTCCCCATTTGACTTTGCTTGTCAGAAGGTCACAAAAGGTGGATTACATGACCCCAGGACACTGAAACCATCATAAATACGAATCTGTTGCCAAACATCAAAATTTTGATCATGTGACCATGAGGATGCAGCAACGGTTGCTAAGTGTGAAAAATGGTCATCAGTCACTTTTTTCAATGCCATTGTAACTTTGGTCACTAAGTGAACTGTTTGAAAGCTAAGGCTAGCTTGCATTATAATGCCTTATGCTAGCTTACATTTTCAAGAGAGAGAAGCTAAACTCCTTATTAGAATTGAAATAGAAATGAATAGAGTAGAGTAGAGTAGAGTAGAGTAGAGTAGAATAGAATAGAATAGAATAGTTTATTAGCCAAGTGTGATTGGACACACAAGGAATTTGTCTTTGGTGAATATGCTCTCAGTGTACATAAAGAAAAATAAAATAGAATACATTCATCAAGAATCATAAGCTACAACACTTAGTGATAGTCATAGGTTACTAATAAGCAATCAAATTATACTAGGAAACAAATTATTGGATTTTTAAATTATTGGATTTTCTTTCAAAGAAACTCAGTATGTGCTAACTGATTATTAAAAGTGCAAATTCAGTGTCAATGACTCCTGACTTAGTGGCTGTAAGGGGGCAATGGGAGCAGAGAGAAAGTTAAGGGTTTCTCTCGTGTCCCCTCTTCATCTGTCGTTCTGCTGCTGTTTCCCTAAAACAAGGACTGATGATCTGAGATCAGAGTCTTCTGCCATTGCTCCCAGGCACACAGGCCCAGAACAGATGCTCTCTCTCTCTCAATCTGGCATGAGGTAATTAGGTGCTAGCTTGGCCTGCCTCTATAATGTATTTTATATAAAACCATTGGCTGCTCTGGTTAGAAAAAAAAAATGCTTCAGTAATTGCTCAGGTCAGATTCCTGCTGTCAGAAGCCCTCACGTCCTGGGGGGTGTCTCCAGGGTGTGATTAAAAAAAAGTAAAAGGGGTCGACTATGATATGCAATTAAAACTCTGCCTGGTTTTGATCATACATAACCTTAAAACTGGAAGACAGTATTTATTGATTTACTGACACCCCAATAATTAGCAATTCCTATTGCTTGCACTGCAGTTTAAAAACAAAATATAACACCAAACCACAAAACCAACAATAATTGCAACTGATGTCCTTTCTCTGGGAGTGGGCAAAAATCTTATCACTCCCAAAGGCCCTCTGGGAAATCAAATAGAATAAAAATAGAATTCTTTTTTGGCCAAGTGTGATTGGACACACAAGGAATTTGTCTTTGGTGCATAGGCTCTCGGTGTACATAAGGAGAATAAAATACTTTCGTCAAGAATCAAAAGATACGACACTTAGTGATAGTCAAGGTTACTAATATCAAATAGTACTAGTAAACAAAGGGTGTTGTTATTGTTTTTGTTATCCTTTATTTGTATGCCGCCCTTTTCCCTGGGGGAACTCAGGGTGGCTCACAATTCAAAAAGGGAGGGGGGGGGGAAGACAAACAGTATTCCAATATGGAAACAATACAACATATTAAAAGAGAGCACAACAGTCACACAATTCGGGTGGGGTTGGAATCTTAACCCCAGGCCAGCCGGGACAGCCAGATCTTCAAAGCGGCGCGGAAGGATTGGAGGGGGGTGAGGGTCCGAATCTCCACGGGGAGTTCGTTCCAGAGGGTCGGAGCAGCCACCAAGAAGGCTCTCCTCCGGGTAGTTGCCAGTTTGCACTGGCTAGTAGATGGAATTCGGAGGAGGCCTAATCGATGCGATCGTATCGGTCTAGTGGAGGTAATTGGCAGTAGGCGGTCTCTCAAATACCCAGGCCCACTACCATGAAGGGCTTTATAGGTGATAAGTAGCACCTTGAAGCGCACGCGGAGATCGACAGGCAGCCAGTGCAGCTCGCGGAGGATAGGTGTAACGTGGGTGAAGCGAGGTGCACCCATAATCGCTCACGCGGCCGCATTCTGGACTAGCTGAAGTCGCCGAATGCTCTTCAAGGGCAGCCCCATGTAGAGCACATTGCAGTAACACATTGTTGTTATCACAAAGTTGATGATTCTTTCTCCCCAAACATTTGTCCATCCATCTGTAAGTACTGCAAGGCATAGTGCTTCACTGCAGAGATGGTATTCTGCCGATTTGTCCGGGCTCGGGCAAACCGGTAGTGGTGATGGCGGGAGGCTCCATCCACCTCTGTGCATGGGCAGAAGCACGTGCACTCCCGGTTCCCAACCGGTAGCAAAGGTAAGAGGATTTCATGCCTGCTTCACTGATTTTTCCTTGTACAGATTCCATCACACGTTCCTATTCTGACTCCAAAAGAGGCTTGCTCAAGGAATGTCTGCTTGGCAAATAGTAGGACGGCCGTAATAACTTAGACGCTTCCTGCCAATATGCATTTTCAGTTATTGACAAGGCTGATCCAGAAGTATATGTTGCTCTTGCAAGAGCATGATCAATTTTCTCCTGATTTTCAGGTGTCGTTTTATCTATAAACAAAGGTATTGTGTATTTTTGGGATGCAGTGTTTTCCTTACTTGAAGATGCTCCTGATCACTTTGTGATGATCCAGAAGCAGCAAAAAAAAGTGTTTCTGGAATTAGACCTCTGGAAGGAAAAGCTACTTGCACTTTCACGCTGGTCCTCTTCATTTGATTCCATAAAGTATTTTTAAAAATATCTTTAGGGCAGTGTTTCTCAACCTTGGCAACTTGAAGACGTCTGGACTTCAACTCCCAGAATTCCCCAGCCAGCATTCGCTGGCTGGGGAATTCTGGGAGTTGAAGTCCAGACGTCTTCAAGTTGCCAAGGTTGAGAAACACTGCTTTAGGGCACCTCTGGCATGCAAGGATATGCTTTGTCATCCTTGTAGCATTTGGAAAAGAATATTTCTTCTCACAATATTTGCAAATTGCAGCTTTGCTCTCAGCAGAAATTGCACTGTGCAAATGTTTCCAAACTCTAGAATGTTGGGTCTCGTTTTACTGAGAAGAGGAAAAGAAAAATCAATTTACTGACCAGACTATATAAGTAAATATTATGCTGTAATGGTGGAGAACATTAATAGGAATCATTTAATTAGGAATCATTACATTCATCATTTACCCTCTTACCTGAGTTAAGGCCTGAGAGGACGACAGAAACTATCATCTACTCCTGTATGCCAACAATTGCTCAACTGTAGAAGGTCGGAGGTACACAAACAAACTAAACTGGGAGCCGTTTTCCTGAAGTGCCCCCTAGTGGCACAAATGCATATTTCTCTTGTTTGAGAACTGCATTGAGAAGTACAGTGTTACTTGAATTGTATTCCAGGATTTGCTTGTCTTTAGCTAAGAGAACTTGCAATCATTTAAAACTTTACAAAAACTCTCAGAAATCTTTCATTAAGTTCTTCATGTCATATAGTTTGAATACAATGCCATAGATATACTATTTATTCAGGGGTGGGTTCCTGCGAGTTCTAACCTCTTCTATAGAAGAGGTTTCACAAATCTACAGTGCCGTTTAGAACCAGTTCCAGCTCCCCCCCCCCCGCCCGTCTGCACATCATCAAGATGAAGAGCGAGAGGAGGAATTCTGGGAGTTGAAGTCCACAAATCTTAAAGCTGTTAAGTTTGAATACTCCTGGGGGTTTTTTTTCTAAAGGGTTAGGGGTGCAAGGGTCTTGTAACTTGACAGCTTTAAGACTTGCACACTTCAATGCCAGAATTCCTGAGCCAACATTTTGGTTGCTTAGCAAGAGCGTTGTTAAGTGAGTTTCACCACATTTTACAAGTTGGCCATGCCCACCCAGTCACATGGCCGGCAAGCCACTCCCACAAAGCAGGCCACACCTACAGAAGAGGTTCTAAAAAATTTTGAAACCAACCACTGTATTTATCATTGGAAAAGAACATACCAGTATTCCACACTCTTTATTTTTCCAGGGAAAAAAGGCTTTGGGCAAAAAAATGGGGAAAAGCCTGTTTTTCCCCCAAAATTTTCCAGGTTCTTTTCCAGGCCTTCCCATCTCTAGCTGTGGCACAATAAAGCAGTCCTAAGTCTTGGCCATTTTCCCCCCCACAAGGCATTAGGGAAGAGGGACAGACAGGGGTGGGATCCTAATGGTTTAACAAGCGGTTCGCTGTGCACGCGTGCACAGTTTAGAGAAGACTTGCCTTCTGGATTACTGCTTTGGAAGGAAAACAGCTGAGGCACAGCAATCCACTCTGCCGTGTGATTCAGCTGAGAAGCTAAAGGTAGGTAAAGTGCAGGGACGGGTGGGCTGGCCCACTTACTCGTGGGAGCGAATCAGTTCTCTCCCAGTTGATCTTCGGAGTTACCAATTCACTCGAACCGGTCCGATCCAGTAGATCCCACCTCTGGGACAGACACAGCAAAACAGTGTCCCCATGCCAACCCAGTGGGGGAGGTTCAGAAAGACAGGATGATTGAAGAAACTGAAGGCAGCTGAGTGATCCAGCTGGACTAATAAGATTGCACTCTTTTTATCCAAGTCTTAACGCAATTCATCCACATCACTGATCCACAGAGTAGCCTCAGTTCCAGATGTGTTTGAATCCTTCTTTCACCTGAATCTGAAGCTTAACTTTGTGGAATGGGAACAGGACACGTATTTGCTCTCCCACTCAGCTACTAATTTGCTTGAAAGACATCCTCGTTACACAAAGATGCGGTCCTTTTTTGGGTGTGTGTGAAATGAAACCCCTAGTGATTAAATGTATATATTCACAACTCACAAAAAGGCATGAAAAACTTTGGGCTGGAGCCACCCATCTTTTTATTTTCTAAGAATGTTTCTGTGGCCGTAAAGCAGGGATGTCAAATTCGCGGCGGCGGCACGTGAGCCTATTGGGACTTTCCCCCTCTTTGCTAAATGGGGCGTGGGTGTGGCCAGCATGTGACACATCTGGCCCCTGGGTCAGGAGTTTAACAGCCCTGCCCTAAAGCAATAATGGAAATGTGGTTATATTGGGAAAAGAGATATATTGCTTTATCTTATGTTAAGTACCCATCAATTTCTCATTTTTTAATTAAAAGAGGCTTTAAAATGAAAGGAATATATCAGTACTCAGAGATGATGTGTTGTTGTGTCTGGCACTATCACACAATAATAGGCCAGTGTTAAACATAGCAATTAGCATGCTGTGTAGATAAGATAAATTTGGTTATTTTAACACAGCCTTATTTACGTTTTTTATGGCATAGGGCAACGGTGTCAAACTTGCCATGTCACATTGCTGTCACGTGATGTTTCACAATGTTTTTCCCATCTGCAGAGCTGGGGTGGGCGTGGCCTACACATGATACATCCAGCCCACGGGCCGCCAGTTTAACACTCTTGACATAGAGTGTTGCTTAACCTTAGCCATTTTGTTGGTTTGTGATTCAGTGTTTTGTTTGCAAACCTAGGAAATGAGTTTGTGGAAACTCAGCCAATATCATTTGTTTATTTTTTTTTGGGCTTAACATGGTCTATGAATTCAGCCTTGTGGTTTGTAAACTATGGTTTACAATTTAGCATATCTGAAGTCAGTCAGGTTTTTTTTCCAGGAAACCATGGTTAGGCCATCTGTGGCTTAGTACAGTAAGTGAACCTAATTAGAAATGTCCAAACAAAAACACAAGGTGTTCTTACGCCAGTGGTTGGTTTCGGATCCCGTTCCAACCGATACAGTTGGAATGGGCCCTGTGTCTCTCACATGGATATGCACAGAACACGCATGCGTCATACCTGCCAGGGACGCTTCCGCAAGCCTCTGTGATGCTTCAGCTGCTTGGCGGAGCATTGCGCAGGTGCTGTACGCGCCATGTGCATGCATGGAAGCACCAAAGGCTTTAAAATTTTAATTTAATTTAATTTAATTTATTAGATTTATAGGCCACCCAATCCCGGAGGACTCCGGGCGGCTTACACAGAACAAGAAAGGAAAGCAAACAAAATAAAATAAAAATAAAGATTAAAATTCTCCAACACGCATACATTCAAGTTGGGGCTGGACCCTACATAATAAGGTCAACAGCCCCAGGCCTGCCGGGACAGCCAGGTTTTAAAAGCTTTTCTGAAGGCCATGAGGGTGGGCGAGGTCCGGACCTCTGGGAGTAGCTGATTCCACAGGGTCGGAGCGGCCACAGAGAAGGCCCTCCTCCGAGGCCCCGCCAGTCGACACTGTCAAAAGACAGGTAAGGAGCTCGGGCGGGCGGGCCCTCCAGAGCACCAGAACGGAATGGTACCCGGTGCTCAGGCAGGCTCCGGTACACCTGTACCGGGGCGTACCGCCTGCAACCCACCACTGTTACACCCACTCGTACTGACTTCAAAGGCCCAACACTACTACAGAGATATACATTCATATTTAGCCTACTTTCCTTGCAAGAACTCAGCAAATAAATATATGGCACGAGACCAGATTACCTACTCTACTGACTCTGCTCCGTTACACCAGTTCATCCCACCTGGTCAGGCAGGAAGAGTATAGGTAATCCTTTACTTACAACCACAACTGAGCCCAAAATTTCTGTTGCTAAGCAAGATAGTTGTTAAATGAGTTTTGTCCCCCGTCTATTGTTTTTTTGGAAAGGTCTATAAAGACCTAACTCTGCCAACCCGCATGGGGCTCACACAGGAGTTCCGAGCCCTAAGGCTAGTTAGTGCCTTTAAGGCCCCTCTGGTCTCCAACCATCCAAAATGTGCTGCTATTCCAAGCTTCATGTAATGAGCAACCAAGGGCAGGTATGCCTTCCCGTTGCTATAGTGTAAAATGCTACATTAATTTCTCTTCAATTAAGGAATCAGTGAAATCATTTCTTTTGGCCATTCACCAGGCAAGTTCAGGAATAATTGCAATGTATAAGTCATTGTTGCTGTATCAATGGCCTCCCTGGGCGCATGGCGCATGTGTGCCAGAACAAAGGCAAGGACGCATCTCTTCTTCTCAGGAAGAGGGAGATCAATCAAACCATGTTCTGCCTTACTGATGTGGCGCAATCTAAGAAAATTAATAGCCGTTGCGGCACAGCAGGGGTGGCTGGATTGCCCATTCTTTTGTTTGCACTTGGGGATTGGTGTAAATAATGTACCCATCTGAATGATAGATGTGGAAGCTCCAGATTGTCAGCTTTGTTATTGATCAAGTGGCTTGAATGGAACAGTGAAAAGGGGAAAGACTGGCTAGACTGCGTCACTTGCAACCACCCATATATTCATTCACTCCGAGGTGTTGTGAAAAAGCTCCTTTTCAATTGAACAAAAGGTTTATTTACTTTGTCACCGGCATAAAATTTTAATGAATACATAATTTGTCCCACACTGAGGACAGAAACATGATGGCAAAGCATTCTTTCTGAAAGAGCTGGGAATGGCCATAGGTTATTGATCTTGTTCTCATAAATTAGTGAAATCAAATTAACAAAGAATAATGGGACAGTGTGCAAAGGCTGCACACCAAACACCAGCATTTACACTTTCCGATCTGAGATGTCAGGATTATACCTTGCCTCACCACGGGTTGCAATCCTTTGAGCAGCATTTGCCATTGTAAAATTGATACCTATTAATGTTCTATATATATAATCCTGAAGATTGTGAAACATTCAAGCCTGATTCAATTTCCTGCTGTTGTGAAATTGATGTTTAATGAAATAATTATACCTTTGACTTAACACTTGGGAGTCCTTTGGGTAACAAGGCATCTGTGGAGATTGTACTGTTGACGCCTGCTGTATAATACTGGAATAAACGATACAATCAAGCTTACAGGTTCAGGATGACTAGTAGATTTATTTATACGTACAAAATAATATAGTTCAAAACAAAAACAACCCTCTCCGCCATTGTTTAGAAGAAGTGTGAAGACCTGGCTTTTCATCCAGGCTTTTGGCAAGGAAGAATGAGACAACTTCATCGTACTTGTTATCTTTTACGTTTAATGTCCAATTAATTTTATTTGCTTCATCATTGTGAGCTGGCCCAGAGTTGTTGAGAGTTGGGCAGCACATTCAATTAAAGTTGGACACCCTTTATGTGTGTTTACACTGGATTTGGCATTTTTATCCATCTATTGAATCCTTCCCAAGGTAATTCTAATCCTAGCCCTGGTCTTCCCCAAGGATCTGGGATAGGCAAATGTTGCTTGATGATACTCAATATATCATGGCAAGAAATATAAGCTGTTCCAAGTAAAGCTGCCTTTTATAGTTGACTGACGGGGATTTTGTCAATGCTGGTAGTGGTATTCCAGATGTTTTTGTGTTGCATCCACTACAGATACTATCTTTGCTTTCTTTTGCCACAGTCGTTCTAGTTGTAGGTCTTTGTATTTTGTTATTTTATCTCCAGTTCTTTTGCTTCTCTTTTGCTGTCTCCAGGTACTGCAATGTCCTCTATCAACGTTATCTTCTTTTTTAAAAAAATCAACAATTGTTGTCTAGCGTGTTATGTTGTCTGTTTGGTTTTTGAACTCCCAAAACTTTTGTTTTTTCATTTTCTATTTACTTTGTCTATTTCATGATCCCACCAGTTCTTGCTTGCCATATTTCCTGCAGATATTCCAATGTGCTATTGTCATGAGTTGTGTGTAGTCAATTGATGCTATTTTGTCATGAGTTGTGTGTAATCAGTCTGTGCAATCTTTTTGCAACAGCTAACTAGGTGGCTCACTGTTTACTCAGCTTCTTCGTATTATGGGTCTTACTTTGCAGCCTGTGGAGTGGGGGGGGTTGCTTTCTGATTCTTTCTCTGCCCATTATGCAGATGGGCAGCCATATAAATGGGGGGGGAAACCATTTCTGTTTAGCAACAATATATACTATCAGGACTATTTAGGAATGAAAGAAGAAACCAACGAGTCTTTCCACTTTCACCAGTTTATTGTGAACCAAATAAAGGTGGATGTACACAGGCATTTATCTATGTATTTCTTCATATATTGTAGAAATTTCACACTAAGTCTTGGATTCAATTCCCAGCATCTAAAGTTAGAAAAGCCAGTGAGGGAAATAAATTCTTTTGAAGGACAGTTGCTAGTTAAGAGCAAATTAATATTAAATTAAATGGTCAGCTACACTGACTGGATCATAATGGGGTTGTTGTCCTATGATCAGTGTGATTCAGACTTTCTTGTTGTGTGATATAAACAAAGTTTTGATTGATTGATTGATTGATCATATATTTGAGGTCATTTCACAGGCATCACCTGGCTGGTCGTGAACAGCAGGGAGGTGACACGGGGCTGGATCCAGGCGATAGTGATCGCGTCTCTCCGGGAAGGGTCCTTCCCCCCCCCCCCCCGTTAAAGGAGGCGGTGGTGAGACCCCTACTGAAGAGACTGTCCTTGGATCCAGTCGTTTTAAATAACTACCGTCCAGTCTCCAACCTCCCTTGTTGGGAAGGTTGTTGAGAAAGTAGTGGCCTCTCAGCTCTGGCGGTCCTTGGAAGAAGCCGATTATCTAGACTCCTTCCAATCTGGTTTCAGGCCTGGCTACAGCACGGAAACTGCTTTGGTCGCACTGACCGATGATCTCTGGAGAGCCAGAGACAGGGGCCAGGCCTCCGTTCTGGTGCTCCTGGACCTCTCAGCGGCCTTCAATACCATCGACCATGGTATCCTTCTGCGGCAGTTGCGAGAGGTGGGGGTGAGAGGCACCGTTTTTCGGTGGTTCTCCTCCTACCTCTCGGGCAGGTTGCAGTTGGTGTTGGTTGGAGGACAGAGGTTGACCCCTAGACCCCTTAACTATGGGGTGCCGCAGGGGTCGGTCCTGTCCCCCCTCCTGTTTAACATTTACATGAAGCCGCTGGGAGAGATCATCCAACGGCACGGGATAAAATACCACCAGTATGCGGACGATACTCAATTGTATCTGTCCGCCCCGTGCCAGCTCAGTGAAGCAGTTGACGTGATGTGTCAGTGCCTGGAGGATGTGAGGGTCTGGATGGGGGTTAACAAGCTGGCTCTCAACCCTGACAAGACCGAGTGGCTTGTGTTTTTTCCTCCCAGAAATTGGCAAGGTATTCCATCTCTCAGGCTGGGGGGTGAAATTATGCCTCTCAGACAGGGTTCGCAATTTGGGAGTTCTCCTGGACCCACAGCTGACCTTAGATCACCATTTGTTGGCTGTGACCAGGGGGGCATTTGCCCAGGTTCGCCTGGTGCACCAATTGCGTCCCTACCTGAACCAGGAGGATCTTACAACAGTCACTCATGCCCTTGTGACCTCAAGACTGGACTACTGCAATGCGCTCTACATGGGGCAGCCCTTGGAGTGTTCGGAGACTTCAGCTGGTCCAGAATGCAGCCGCACGAGCGACTGTGGGTGCGCCACAGTACACCCACGTCACATCTATCCTCTGCGAGCTGCACTGGTTGCCTATTGGTCTCCGGATACGCTTCAAGGTGCTAGTTATTACTTATAAAGCCCTACATGGTATTGGTCCTGGATACTTGAGAGACTGCCTCCTGCCAATTACCTCCCATAGACCCATTAGATCCCACAGATTAGGCCTCCTCCGAATTCCGTCTGCCGGCCAATGCCGGCTGTCGACCACCCGGAGGAGGGCCTTCTCTGTGGCTGCTCTGGCCCTTTGGAACGAGCTCCCCGTGGAGATTCGGACCCGCGCCACCCTTCAGGCCTTCCGGACAGCCGTTAAAGCCTGGCTGTCCCAGCAAGCCTGGGGTTGAGTCCCCCCCCCCCACTCGAATTTGTTGTGCTTGCTGTGCTTTTTTAAATTGTTGTATCACTGTCCTGTTTGTCTTACTTTCTGTATTTGTTTTTCCCCTTCTCCTGGTTTTTGTTCAGCCGCCCTGAGTCCCTTCGGGGAATAGGGCGGCTTACAAATCGAATAAATACCAATACCAATATATCAGTTATTCTTCAAAACACAGAGTCTTTCATAATAATTGCAATATGAATTTAGGAAAAGGAGAAATAGACATGCAGTTCCTGATTGTAGGCCTCCTAAGGGGAAAAGTAGTAGTATTCCCAGTATACTTTGAATTTCACAGTTCCAGGGAGCAGAGAAAACGGAACACAGAAATACAAATTGCTGCAATTACTTCTTACAAACCTGCTTAATAACTACTATTCCATCAACATATTAATGACGGGCCTATTGAGGAAGATTACCAGTGCTTTTGAACATTGTTGGACCTGAAAGGGATACCAAGTTGACTGCTCTGAATTCAAATGCATTTTGGCTACAGTGACAGGAGAACTCCGTTTACGGGCCAGGACACACTCATTATTTGGTTCAAATGAGCACTTTTGTCCAAAACGTTTATAAAGACTGAACTCTGTGATGTCACAGAAGTCCATGACACCAAGTATGCTGATGAGAGCAGATCCCCTCTTTGAAGTGTTAAAGCAGTAGTGTTCTCTTGAAGACTTCACATAGCTGCTTAAAAGGGCCTTTTCAGGCTGTCTGCTGTGGGCTAATTATTTTACTGGCATTACAAGCAAATCAGCTTTGGGTGCACATACATGAGATATTCAGGGGAAAGCTTTCACAATAGCAGTGCTGAATCTTTTAGAGCAGTGTTTCTCAAACTTGGCAGCTTTCAGATGTATGGACTTCAATTCCCAGAATTCTGAGTTTAGGAAACATTTTGTTAATTATTGTGAAGTTCTCCTTTCAAAACAATTTACATAGCTATATAAAAATACAAAATGCTGGAAAATTCCCCCCATCTCAGGCAGTGTCCCACTTATAAAAACTGCTGCAATCTGCCATACAGCTATATCTGATATTCAATTACTTGGGCAACTGAACTCAATCCATTTTCCCTCACGGAAATCCTTTATTCTTGAATACCTGAAGCACAAAAATGAGTGAATGACGAGGGAGAAAGCCAAGAAGACATTTTACCTTACATAGTTTGACTATTTTACCAGCAAAATTTTTGAAGCCCAGCCAAGGGTCTAATTAATACATTATTTAAGTTCAATTGAGATTGGACAAAAAAACCATAGCTAGCCCATATATGACCATGAGACAAATCTTATCTCTATGCACTATTTAACAGCTAAGTAAATATGTGCAGACAGGAGTGCTCGTTATCTTCTTCATTGTGCATTGTTTCAGCTAATTCCTAGCCTGTATTTGCTGATTTCATCATGTTAAGGTGGGATACAGTGACATTTCTGAGAAGTGCCAGCTCATGCTGTTATGTTTCACTGCTAAAACATTTCAAAAGGATCAAGGAGAAGTGTCAGGAAAGTTGCTTTCAATGATGACAAAGATTCTGACCTTTTGTCTAATAAATAGGGGAGAATTTTAATCAGGATCAGTGAATCTGAGCACTTCCTAAGTTGCAACTACATCTTATCCCTGGATGTATTGTGGGGGAACAGGTGATTCAGTTTGATTGATAGACTGTGTGTAGGTGGGTAAACAGATCAAAGTGTCAATTAAATGGTTGCTGGATGTATGGATCCACATTTATTAATGTTTAGATATTAATCTTTGTACCAATGACAAAAGTTCTTTCCTATCAGTTTTAAGAACTATATGTATTTCAGGAATTCTTTCATTAGCTGAAAACATATTTGAAGGAGGAACTAGATATACCAAATGTTCCTTTCAAAAATGTGTTTCTTAAGCAAGTGCACATTAAGCAATGTTGCTTCTAATTCAGATTTTTTTTATTGGCACCTCAATTACTTTTCCTTTACTTGAAAGGAATAAATTTAAAGAACATCACTAAGAAAGAACCCTTTCTACTTTATCATCACAAGACATACACACACACACACACACACCAGCTGAAACATCTGGAAACTTATCACACTTGCAATGTTACGAGTAGCTGTGCACCCTGCTTCTGAGAAATAGTAAGGTAGAGCTGGAGAAAAGCTAACACAATGGTAGAGGAATTGGAAGCAACACAACAGTTTGAGGGGTAAAACACAAATTGCAATAAGAGGAGGTAACCACGGCATATAACATTGGGCATAGCACGAATGAAGTATAGATAAATGTTTCTCTCTGTCACATACATTAGCAGAAGGCAGAGCTACTATGATTAGTGGGAAATTCAAGGCAAATAGTGATTGGGTTCACACATTATGTTATGTCATGTTTTCACTATGATTTATTGAATACCATAATTTGTTGGGGTTTGCAGAACATGCTCAGCCTTAAAATCATGATTTACAAGTTATAATGGCTAGGTTCTCATGACACGTTTCTCTACATACTGCATTTTTAGAATTGTTTAGAACAAAGTGTGGTGAGGGCCCCAATTCAGATGGATCTAAAAAGGAAGCAGACAAATTAATGGAGAGTAAGACAATCAGTAGCTACTAGTTATGATGTCTTTTTTCCAGGCTTCCCAGTCACTGTCCCACCTGTGACACTTGATGCAGGAAGAGGAAAACCTGTGATCTGACCCAACCAGGTTCTTGTGCTATCTGTCACACTGCAGTGTTTTTATATAATAGCATGGAAGATTTTACAGGTCTTCTTCAGGGAATTCCAAATCAAGAACATAACAGTACAGGTTGAGTAGTAAGCATCCCTTTATTTGCTGACACCATTACAAAAACTGATTACATTAGCAACCCAAAAAAGAGAGAGTAGGGAGGAGGAGTGTTGACTTCAGGTAGAAGTTACAAGGCTGCTACTCCCAAACCGTATCTAAGTAAAACAGCACAGGCTGTCAGTATTAAAATGTTATTGTTGCTGCTACTGCTACCACTATGTCAAGGGTGCGTGCGTGTCTCTCTCTGTGTGAACGAGTTTTACTGAGCATAGTAAAGATAAAAGGTTACACGTTTATTGTAGCTCCAGGAATGTAAAGCTCTAATTATCCAAACCGGTTTATTTAAATTTATTTATTATAAAACTAAACTCTGGAGGTGTCTGCAGAGTCGTCTTCTTCATCATCTTGTTTAAATCAGTAGTCTAACAAAGAGTAGAAAAGACAAAACTCTGTTCAGTGTTTGACGAAGTAGAAAGGGTGAACACATAAATAAGGCTTTAATTTGGCAAAATACAAAATACATTGCCTTCTGCTACCCCCAAATTAAACGATCTCCCCATGATTTCATTCTGCAAAAGAGAAGCAAAACAAAACAAAAACAAAACAAAATGAAAAGATAAGCTTAAAGATAAGGTAGTCACTATGGCAAACTATTTTTATTTTTAAAAAATAACAGAAAAATATGTCATATTTTGGGAGATCCGGTTCTGTTATATATTAAGAATCAGGAGATTTTTGAAAATAAGAGGTTTTGAGGCAGGAAAAAAGTCAATATTCAGCATGTATAGTTTTCTTAAAGCTAAAAAATAATACTAAGTAAGCCCAAATTCAGAATTTACTAAATAGAATTAATTAAAATTAACTTTGTAAAGAAGACAGAAAATTAAAAATCCAAATTCCATATCTGTCCACACCTATGTTTACATTTATAAACAAGATTTTTGTTACCGCAGAATGAAAATAATCATTAAAATCACAGGTGTGAAAAAATATTTGCCCTGTACAAGAGCAGTAAAAGCAGCTGCAAAGGATAAATGCAAATCCATGGGAATGCTACTGGGAATTTTGAAAATGACAGTTTCAATATTTCTGTAGGCTGTTGATTGGGGAAAGCTGGACTGCATTGACTCTTCCTAATGTATTATTTTGTAAGGAGAAATAATCCACAATGGTATTTCAACCAAAATGCAAGGCTGCAAGATTCTATGATTGATTACTGCTGCCTACAGTGCAACTAAAAACTTCGCCAGTTACTTTTGCCTTCCTGCTTAAGTCCATCTTAGGAAAACAGACTCAAACTTTCCTACCTAATAGCTGATACTGTTCTTTTCCCTTTGTGAGCATTTGGCCGACTGATGCAAGAAGCTGCTTAAGATGAACAATATCTTGAATTAGATTCACATTATCTGGATCGGCCTGAAAGGGATGGAAGAAAGAAAGTATTAGAAACTTTGGAGCAGAGGAGGCCAAAGGAAGTGAACAATTAATTTTAGGATATGAGCTAGATACTTAGTCGAAGCCTCACCCCTTAGATAAGGTCTCTTCATTCTAAGAATCTTCGTTTAACCTTCATTCAGCTATTTCAAATCATGGCCAAAGGACTCCCTTTTCTCCAGGACAAGCAGTGGGAGCATTTGCTCAGATTTCTTGGCTTTGAAACATTTTGGATAGTCACTTCAAAAACTCTTTAAACTCCTCCCACCCGCTGGGGCCAGCTTTTTTATTGAAAAAAATTATGCAATTAGGAAACGATGTCATGGAGAACTATACTAGATCAGATCTCTTTGATGTGCTACCTTTTTATATGAATGTTTTTATTTTTTTCATTGTATGAGGCTTTAGTGGTGCCCTAAACCAGAACAATAAAGATATATACAATAAAAGCTAGATCACCATCATCATAACAAAACAGCGTTCCAAAACATGTTTATAGTACTTGCCAGAATATTATTAGCCTGCCATCTGGTGGTCTTTAGCAGTGTTTTTAAACTTTGCAATTTTTAAGATGTGAATTCCACAAAGAGCATGTTGGCTGGGGAATTCTGGGAGTTGAAGTCCACACATCTTAAAATTGCCAAGTTTGAAAAATACTGGTCTATAGTTACCTGGCCAGGCCCATAAAGACATGTACTTAAGAAGCTGCAAAATCATAGTACAGTTACAGTTGATTTGGAGTCAGATGGTGCCTAAACTGAACTAAATAAGTAAATAAAAATATTCAATACCTATAGACTTCTAAACCAAATCTCCAATGGCTTCTACAACCCAAACACCAGTTTTATAAGGTCACGGTGGACTCCTTATGCCAAACAAATGAAACCATGCAAAAGTGGGATGTAGAATTTCTACTATATTCAATGTCCACAAATGATATAGACCAAAACGCACAGGATAAATCAGCCTCTAGGCTGTCTGCTTTGTATCTGCACTTCCTAAGGCAAATTATTTATATATCTAGGAAAATACTCACCGTCTGTGAACAGACATCACTGTTCTGTATCACTTCGGGGCCCCTACTAGTTTTCCCTATTTCCCTTTCTAGAATCACCAGTGATTCCTGGGCCTTTAAGAAAGCAAAAAATAAAAAAAAAGTTATTGCTTTAAAATATCCAATCATAATCAAAAAAATGTTTAAAGAGGGAGTAAAGACAACAAACAGCCCTAGACCCAGACATGAAGGTAGACTGGTTGGAGTACATTTCAGTATTTGAAAGGATCCGATAGATCATTATTTTTCATTCTAGATCGCAAGTGTAATCAATGAAAAGATGACAAGAAATGTTCCAGTATTGCATGTTTTTCCAAGCTCCTAATGACCAAACTACAGATTTCAAAAGGCGGGGGGAGAGTTGAGAAGAAAATTACACTGACATAGCTCAGTGAGAGATAGATGAGTATGAGAGCTGGAGTTTCCTATTCTACCCCCAAGTCTCTGAATCAGAATGTGTCATAAGCAACTACTAGGAATGGCAACGGGGAGGAAGAGGCAATGCTCATATTTACTGCATTTATTATTTCAAGTTAATATCTTTAAAAACTGAAATGTAGGCATAATTACTACATTTGCAAACAGTTCTACAAGCACAGATTCACTCAGCATAGAAAGCTAACAAAAATACATAAAACATTAGAAAAAGAAAGCTAACAATGGTTACAGTTTCCAGTCAAACATCTCTGGTTTTCCCTGTGTGGGAATTAATCTGAGGAGCCATTGTTTCCCCAAAACAAAACAAAACAAAATTCCAAATACAGGGCTTAACCAATGAGAAGTAAACTTTCATCTACATATTGTTTAGAAAAATTCTTGCTCCAGAAGTGTTGCAGGATTGCAAAACAAATAAAAAATAACTAAGGCTATAAACAGTAAAAAAAAAAACACCATCAAAGTCTGCAGTAGTGACTGATGTTTTTTTTTACTGTTTATAGCACTAGTTATTTTTTGTTTTGCAGCCCTGCAATACTTGCATTCAGGGGCAGGAACTTTTATTAATTACTCATTAAATCAATAATAAGAGTTGTCAACAAACTTTCCTGACAAAAATAATATTTTAAAGGGGACACTCCACCAAAAAGGAACTTTTGCAGAATCTAGGAGATCATCTGAATGTGAGGAGATGCTCTCGTTAATTTAAGTAACATTTTGGAACTGCTATTTCCAAATAAACTTTGTAAGGACAACTTCACATAAAATGCATTGCTATGAACTAACAGGAGCATTATTGAGGTATGAATCACCATGACTTTTCCTGGAGGAGCTAGAATTGCCACAGCAACCTTAACGGATATTTCCATGACTAATTTGAATCTATCACTACCCCAGACTGTATATAGAACTTTAAGGAAAAAAAATGAACTTTCATCCAGAATCGGTTGGCCATTATGTTCCTAGGAAGGTAGAACATCAACCATAGGATTCCTTACCTTTGGCAAATCAGCAGCTAATTGGTGTCTTTCATTCAGATCAGTTAAAAGTTTAGATGATGTCTCATTCAGCTGGGTTTTGAGCTGTAAGAGGTTAAGTCAGGGTCAGATCACAATGCTTAAGAGGAGCATGGGGCAGTTTGTGGTAAAGTAATATACATATAAGAATATATGCATACTGAAGACAAATCGCTACAAAGTACATTGAGTGATAGGAAATTCCATTTGCAAAGAAGTTAAGAAGAAAAAATAAGCCAGAAAGAGGTTAAAATCGGTAGAGGGAATCTTAAACAAGTATTATTTTTAATGTCTTGTCAGCATTACCAGTGAAAGTGAATAGATTCTTCATAAGTATACTTTACAGGTAGTCCTCAACTTACAACAGTTCATTTAGTAACTGTTTGAAGTTACAACAGCATAGGAAAAAGTGGCTTATGACCATCTTTTCACACTTACGACCATTGTAGCATCCTCATGGTCATGTGATCAAAATTTGGATGCTTGGCAACATGTTCATATTTATGATGGTTGCAGTGTCCTGGGGGTCACATGATCATCTTTTGCAACCTTCTGACTAACAAAGTCAATGGGGAAGCCACGTTTACTTAACAACCATGTTACTATCTTAACAACTGCAATGATTCACTTAAGAACTGTGACACAAAAGGTCTTAAAAAGGGCAAAATTCACTTAACAAATGTCTTGCTTAGCAACCGAAATTCTGACTTGATTGTGGTCATAGGTCAAGGACTACCTGTATTGGCTTGAGATTTAAAGTTGACCAGAGATTATTATTTTGGACACTAGATAAGTAACTCTCCATAAACTGCAAATTGAAGTGATCAGAATAAGTACTTTTATGGATATAACTTTGCTTTGTTGTCTGCAGATCAGTTTTTAAAAACATGAGGAACACTTTCCCAAGACAGTATTTAGATGTTTTCTGTTGAGTTTTCAGGATCTGAATCAATAGGTGGAAATAGAGATGAAAATAATCTCCAGAAAAAAAGAAAAGGGGGGGGGATTTCTGTGGAACCAGTTCCCCGCTAAAAATGATACTGAAATATAAATTCTCCAGAATTGGCTCAAAAATATGTTCTTAATTGTAGATTTGCAAATCATTTAAGCCAATCTTTTAGTAAAGATTGGTCATGTAATTTGTGTCCGTCATTCCCCAACTGCTCCCAAATATGACAAATTCATGTGGTTCAACAAATAGACAATCTTTTTCACTTGCTATTTACATTAGGTTAATGTACATTGGAGATCTTTCATTTGCTTTCTTCTTTTGATCTCTCTATGGTTAGGCTTAGTTTTTCTTCACCAAATGGAAGTGGCTCCCTTGGCCACAAGACACTCCAGTCTTAGTTGGGAGTCCATTCCCTTTAGATGACTAATAAATAGATATGCTCTTTTCCACACTGAGTAGGCCCTCTGGGTCTCAAGCTCCATATTCAGTCAGCTTTTAAGGAAATTTAAAAAATAACTCCCCTTCCTTAAGCTGATAAACCATGTTATCCCATAGAATCATAGAACTGGTAATAGATTTTTCAATCAGTGGTTCCAACCAGAGGTGGGTTGCTGCCAGTTCGGCTGAACGAACTGCGCAGATGAGTTGCGCAAGCACGAGCAAACCAATAGTAAACCAGTTAGCAACCCACCACTGCTTCCACCCCGTTGTTTGGTAGCCCAAATTAACATTCTCCCTACAAACAGCTGCTACACATCTTCTGCTTGAACTCAATAAAGAATGGCTACTGCCGTGTGGGTATTTCATTCCAACATCACACTGGTCCTACACAGAAAGCTTTCCTACCATTGAAATTTATTTCTCTGTAACTTTGTTATTTCAATTCTTATATTCTGAAACTACAGCGAATACATTGTGTAACCCTGTTAAAGAATATGAAGGCGAAATATATCCAACTCCTCCAATGGTCCTCCACAGCCTTAATTTCCAGTCCTATGATCATCTTCATTGCTCTTCTGTGAATCCTGATAATGTCCAATGCTGAGAATTGGATAAAACTCTTGAGGTGTCATTTGCGTATTCCAACATATTTGCATACAAGATGGGATTGTTCAATTTTTTCTTATCAGCAAGTAAAACTGCTTTCAGGAAAGGAAATGCACAGTTCAAATAAAACCAAAGATTTTCCTCCAAACAATCCTACACCAACAGCCAAGCCCAGTTCCTCTGTGTTCTGTGAACATCATGTTCCAAATTCACAAAGTATAGAAATATGAATCCTTTAGGCAAGGGAGAGGCAGGCAGATGAAAAAGTATACTAAGCACTAGTCATGTTATTAAGCGGCAGAGAAAGGCTATAAAAGTGGCTAAAGTGGACAAAAGCTAAGTCGAAATGGTTAGCAGACAGACAGGATTTGGAAAAGTTTCTACACTTTTCAACAGGTTTAGTCACTGGAGGACAGGCCTCTTACCAATGTTAACTCTTCATTCTGCCTTACTGCTTCAGAATATGAGTCATCAAGTTTTCTTTGCAATTCAGTCAACAGATCTTTAAGCTGAAATGAAGTTTTCAGAGGCTTTATGATGCATTATCATATGTTTCCAACTGACCCTTTATTCAGCCATTAATATAATTTATTTCAAAATAATAAATGAATTTAAAAACATAAAAATATCCCAGATTGTTGGATGAGCAGGTTTTTCATCTTTGGGCCAACTAAATATTCAAACTTCCTGTTAAATGTGTACATGTGACAGAAAGCAAATCTGGCTTTAATAGTTCAAATAGGTACATTACCTCTCGGACTTCTGAAACATATGTTGATCGCTCTATTTCGGCTTTTTCCAATTCATGTTCCAAATGTTCTTGTTCCTTTTTAAGCTACAAAAGGAACAGGCAATCACAAATCACACATTTTATTTCAAGTCTGATCTAGTCTTTTCTACCCCCCCTCCCCTCTCTCACACACACACATACAAAATGATATCCAACTTTATCCAATTTTATACTTTCATTAAACTAATTTTTATCTTTAAATTACTGTCTGCACTTTATTGAATATAAAATTGGAAGAATTTATTCACAATAATTCTAACCATGTAGCTATTTTTTTCATTAAATAGCCATGTTTAAAAACTGATAGCAAAGCAATTGCTATTTAATCGTTGGGTTGTAGACTGGTTAACTAGGGTTTGATATCCTGGCTTACTGGGAAAACCTGAATGAATTGCCTAATGCATACAGTGGGTAAAACTTATTTCCAAAAAAAGGGGTAGGACAGAGAAAGAACAGTATATCCAGTCACATGTTGTATTCCTAGATGAATAAAGTATCATATATTTAGTTTTCTGACAATCTTGATAGGTGAACTCATTGAGGGCATTGTTCACTGCTGGCAACAGAAGGTCAGCTGGGTCCTTCGTGAAATAACTCCTGAGTAGCCCCTGTCAACCCAAAGTGTCCCTTCTCATTTGTGGAGGACCTCCGAAAGATAAAGCAATAGATGTAATGCCCAGAGCACAGGCAGAGGAGGAAAGAGTGCATCTGACTAAGTGTGGGTATGTGTGCAGGTTCAGACATATTTTGTGGCAATAAGAGAGGTTAAATGTTCTGGATGGAAACTAAACAAGGTGAGAACCAACTTAGAAATAAGGAAAAATTTCCTTGCAGTTAGAACAATTAACCAATTAACCTCAGTGGAGGTTTTTTTAGAAGAGAATGGACAACCATTTGTCTGAAAAGGTATAGGATCTCCTGTTTAAACAGACCTCCAAAGTCCCTTCCAATTCTGTTATTCTTCCTATAACACTCTAGCTGTGAACTCTTAGGGCAAAAATCAGCTTTATTTTCTTTTAAGTTAGGAGCAATTACAGAGAAATCTGAATGAATTAATGTAAGGGTATACAGTTGTGTTGATCCATAAATAAAATAATCAATTGTCTGATAACCTTATATATCAGTTTGGGTTTACTTGTGTCTGCCTAATGACTCCTTCAGATAGCTTTCATTTGTATTTTTCATTTTATCACCTATATTAAGAATTATTATACTGAGAGGAAAGCTGCATTTTTTCTAGACTAAAAAAATAATTAAACACAGTAAGGGTATTTTCACTTAACAACTGAATATAGACTCTAACTAGCTCCCAACTATTTTCAGGATGAATACTTGATTTTTTTAAAATACCTGTTGTAGTTCCTTCTGTGATTCTTCAATTTTTATTTTCCATTTGCTCTCTTCTTCTTCTACACTGCGCTGTAGCCTTTGCAAGATTCCCTCCTAGTAATACAAAATTTCAGTTATGTTGATGCCTACAAGAAATTGAGGCAGAAGAAATATTACCAAATATAACCAGATGTAATAAAGTTCCTTCCTACCGTCTCTGCAAGGACAACTTTGTACTTCTCACATTCTTGCTGCAACATGACATGTAGTTCATCTGCCTCTTTCAATTTCTGTTCCATGACCTATAGTGATAAAAAGATTCCATGTATATAATGTACAGAATGCAAGGTAGAGAACTCTCTTTATTCCAGTGAAATGCTGTATGACTAATTTTGAAAGTTCCATTAACTATGGATTCTGCACAACTAAGCAATCTGGACAGTTAGCAGAGTTGGTAACGATAGAACAGGGATAATAATAGAATATTAATTTAATATATGTTTATGGAGTGACCACAAATTTAAAGGAATGTTATTTATTTCTTCAAGCAACCCGCATCTATTTAGCAATTACATGTTCATCATTTGTACGAAATTCTATTTCAAACACAACCTTATAATGTTCAAGAACAAATTATTTTACCTACTTTAAATCTTTCTAATAATGGTAAATAAGAAAACCAGTGGCAACTATGGCCCTCTGCCATCAGCTCTTCTTTTTTATTTCATGTTGTATCCCTAACCCTTTAACAAAATTCTAGCATATAACAATAAATTAGCTGTTTGTATTTGTTATTATTTCTCATCTACAAAATGCTTCTTGTGCTGAGAATCATATATCCCCCTATATACACATTTTTGAAAACAAAATGTTGCTTTTTTTTCTTTCTTTCACATTTTGTAACAGAATTTGGATAAGTGGCAGAGATAGTAGAATATGAATTCAACATAAGATTATGAATTGACAACAAACTAAGAAGGATAATTATATATTTCCTCAACCAACTCAAACTATATTGAAATTATAATGCCAATGAAAAACGTGAACACAAAAGAAACAAAGTTGGCAGAGAAAACAAACCCAGATGGGAACAAAGACCAAGAAGAAAAAGGGTTGTTAATCATTTTTGCCAAAGGTCTGAGGAAAGAGCCATATTTGTGGTAACCTATGCTTCTTATCATATTTTTGAACTCCTTAGATTGGAGCAACAAAATGTGGTGGCTAAATTGCTAAATTTCAGTAGCAAAGGTGCATGCTTCTGTTGTTTTATAAAAATGGTTGGTCTGTTTTTCGTGTTTTATTCAGTCAAATCTGAAAACTCAGAATTCTGCAGAGGACAATCAATTCTGTAATTAGGCTCTGCAGAAATGTAATCATTCAAAACATTAAAGAACTTTGGGAAAACACATGTGGGACAAATTCTAAGATTAATCTTGGCGTTACCTATTGTGAATCAAATCTCAAAATATTACCAGTTAATTCTCAAGCACAGAACATCAATTTTCTCTCTGCTCTCCAGAATAAAAAGAAACATTAAAAAACCTACTTAGCTAAAACTAAATTCATATCCAGTCTGCACTAACCTTAATGTCATCTGGTCGAGTAGTCTCTTTTGTATGTTCTCTTACTGCTTTTTCAAATCCACGCATCCACTCACTGTGACTCTGAGTTTGAAAAAAATACATTAAAAGAATTTGGAAATAAATCAGTAGCACTGCTAATTAACTATCACAGACAGTTAACTGGAATCTTGAATGTTATGTACAGAATAGCAACTTAAAACTTAGCAGTCTTTGAAGACACAATTTTGCCAGGTAGTAAAAGTGAAACAGCCAAAGCTAATTATAATTAACAAGAGAACTAAGGTCATATTAGCAAATCCATTTTTTTCATTCTTCAATATTGTCTTAGAAATCAGTCTTGCTTTAAATATAGTTGCCCATTTGATAAATTTAAACAAATGATGATCTTACCAAACTGGAAGGCAGAGAGACTATAGGAAATAGCTTCTGCAATATGTTTCTCATCTCTGCTTCAACAGCCTCTGCATGTTGTTGACTCTCCTGGATTGATAAAAGTGAAAGAAAGAAAAAAGATAAAATAAGTGTAAATCTTCTACCATGATGTCACATCAATCTCCATTTCTTCGCCTAAATAGTTCTCATTTTAATACTACTGATTCTAAGGAACAACCATGATTTCATCTGCTGCCCTTGCATTTGGAACATGGAATGATTCACTTTAAAACTAAAAGTTTTATATATGCATATATATATTTAATATAAAGGTTATATAAGGTTTAAAGCAGATGAAAATTATAATAATCATCAATTTACATTTGGAGAGTCTAATGTAGAGATTTTTTAAAAAGATGGAAGAGGGGAATCTTAAATGGGTGCCAGGAAGAAATTTATTACCCAAACTAATTTGAAAAAAAAATCTTTATCACAGTCTGATAACAATTAAGTTATTCTATGCTGGGCCCCCAAAAGAATTTTATTACAATATTATTCCATCTTACATATTTCTGGATACAAGAACTTTTCTATTTTTTCCACTTATTTGCATGCTTGCTGATCCTTTAAATCAAGAGTAATATTTATGCATGACTGAATTAAGGCAAAAAAAGCCTTATGAGTTGTATTTTGAGAGGCTCAAGCAATTCTGGAACTAACTGCAAATATTCCAGATTATTTCCACAGCAGTTATGCCATTATTAGGAAATTCCTGTTATAAAAATTGTAGGAACCTGGCTCCCAGGTGACATTCATTTTTTTGCTTCTCCCTCCCTTATCCACTTTAGTCCCTCTATGAAAATCCCACGCAGTATTGCATTGGAAATACAGCTGTTATTAGAAAACTCAATTATCACTTCAAAAGTGACTAGAGCCTTCCAAATTCATTTGCTTATTATGTTAAAGCACTTGAACAGTTACGAGTGGCTCACACACACGTGTGCCACTTGCTCTCTCATTATTTGAACCTCGACTGAGACTCTAAATCAGTGGTAGTCAACCTGGTCCCGACCACCCACTAGTGGGCGTTCCAGCTTTCATGGTGGGCGGTAGAGGTTTGCTATAACTGCTTTATAAATTTTATAAAGTAAAGTTACTTCCCTACTTCATAAATCACCATTAATATGGAACCGGTGGGCAGTTAGAAAATTTTACTACTAACAGAGATACAAAAGTGGGCAGTAGGTATAAAAAGGTTGACTACCCCTGCTCTAAATAGTTTGTCTTGTAACAGCAAAGCGGGCTACCAGTAGTTCGTTTGCTTCCTCTTGTAAACAAAGGCAGCTAAACTCACTTAAAATTAAGAAGGAAGCATTCTAACCTCAGGTTTCTAATTTATGGTCGCTTAACCAATCAAAGACTAAAACTCTATTGTCAGCAGAGTGTTATGTGTGTTTACACCCAGGGTGCAAAAATGAATGTGATGGAAGATAATATTTGTAGTCAGGGTGAACTGTGGAGTCTTTGGTGCTTCTGAGCTTGACTGTTTTCTTGCAGATGTTTCATTACCAAACTAGGTAAATGATCAGTTCTAAAGCTGATCATCATCATCATTCTAGCCCTGATGATGTCACATAGTTTGGTAATGAAATGTCTAAAAGAAAACAACCAAGCTCAGAGAGCACCAAGGATTCTACAGAATGTGATTGTGGAGTGGTGATCAGACAATATTTCTCAATACAACTCCTCTTCTATTTTTTCCCATTTGTATGCATGCTTGTTGATCCTTTAAATAAATGCAAAGCAAAATTATCTTTTAGGTGTCAAGGCAAAATATGTTCATTGTCTTTCACCACATGCTTCAAGAGGCATCTTCTCTCTCCTACTTTTAGTTTCCTAGAATACTATATGAAGTTGACAGAGCTGGGTGGCATTTTTTTCTCTCTCTTGGATGAACAATCTGGCCAAAAGAAGAAATTTCAAGGATTTCAAAAATCAAAAAGCAGGCAGCAACCAACATTTGTTCCTTCCACTTGTTGCTCTGTAACAGAGCAGAATAGAAGGGCAGGTGGGGAAGCCATGGCTGGACTTAAAGCACAGTCCATGGATCAAAGCAATGTTCTTCAGATAGCTTCAATACTGTTTGTTTCCTCTAGATGGACTGCAAATATTCATATTCCAGAAAAAAAAGAACTTCTCTGGTCCATAGATCTGCCAGAAGTTCAAGATCTCTGGTAGTAATTGAAGTTTTATTTTGCCACCATTCACCAAAGTTAAAGAACCTACCAGCTCTATTCTGTAACTCAACTCCATAAGCAAACTCCATAAGCATTGCAACAAAGGCCTGTCAAAACTTTTCTTTAATTTTTTTTTTAGGAGAGTTTCTTCCTAGCAGTTTATTTTTCAGCTAGGTGAGTGCTGCTTCAAAACAACTTGATCTTGTGGCTTATATCACTGGATTAAAAATGACAAATCTTACACAATTATATACTAACAAATTTATTATTCTATAAGCTTTTGTGGATCAGCCAGTCCACTTCATCATACTGTACAGTTTGTACCCCAAGATTATCATTTTTGATGCAAAAGAATCAGCATGATTACTCTTCTGGAGACTGTGATTATATTAAGGTTTTTTTTTCAAGGATATAAATAATGTATTTAAAAATAAGAATATATAGAAAAGAACTGCTAGTTTGGCTGAAAGCGTAACAGGAGACTTGCTAACAGAAATGTCCAAAACAGAAATATTTTAAACTGCATCCTTGTAACAGCCTTCCTCAACCTAGCACACACTAGATGGTCCAATATAATCCATATCACCCTCACCAAACAAATACTGTGGAACATTTGGTGGTGGATTATGGGGATTGTAGTTCAGCACAATTAACTACAATTGGTGGGACCAGAGTTATTTTGACTTATCCTAGTTTTAAAGCACATTTTAAAATCTCTAACCTCTAATAAATCTTAAGCTTGGTAAAAAAAGATTATATTTTTTCCAATTATTACAAATCTTAAATCTCTACTGTAAAATTCTACAAAAAAATAAGGATGTGGCAAACCTGAATCTGGTCCTATTCAAATGAACTAGGAGTCCCTGTGATAAATTTAACATGGACATAACTGGGTCCTAGTTAAGCATTTTGAAATATCAGTGGGAGCCTGTGTATGTGATGCTCTAGGCAAAATATGTGGGTATTAAATTTTATCCAGACAACTGGGACACTGGGCTGAGTATTAAGTTTCAAAGGTGTTATAAAATAGAAGTAAAAATTGTCTTTAAAAAAAACTTACGGGCACTTCTTTTATGACAGAGTTCCTTTCAGCACAAAACAAGAGAAATTTTCAATGACCAAGAGGGTGGCAGATCATCACTCTGCAGACTAAACATCACAGCCCTACAGCTCTAGCATCTTTCCCAAGCAAAACCAAAATAAGCAGCATGCTCACAAATTAAAGGTTTAAAGAAAGAAAGAAAAAGAAGAAGGGTATAAAGATGACAGGCAGAAGCAAAGGTGAAAGTACATGGAAAAAGGAAGGGAGGAAGGAAGAAAGGAAAGATTAAAAAGAGTGTATTTAAAAACTGCAGTAAAAGCTAAATGCTTCCATTTGATTTTAGAAGGCGGCTGCAGAATCACTTCTAGCTAATGCATTGTTTCTAGCAATTAGCATTACAACCTTGGCAGTCTTGTTCACTCTGTCCTGCAGCAATTTTTCAGTTGAGGCCAATGCTTCCATTGCTTTCCAGTTTTTCTTTCGAAGGTCCTAATCATTTTTAGAAAGAATGGTTTCAGTTCAGCCAAAATAAAACGATTTCTGCTTTCACCTCAAAGAGCGAGCATTTGCATTTGAGCACGGGTCACTGGAAAATGGGTTGGTGCTCAGTTTAGATGAGGCATACTAGCAAAAGACAAGTGTGATGTTAAAAAGACAGAGCGTTGATATGGCAAAAAATTCAAAAGAAAAAAGAAAAAAGCATCTATTTCTGATTTTAGGGCCATAATGGCATCATGAACAGGAACCTCCCCCTTCATACTTTGACTGCATTTGCAAAGAAGAAAATGGAGAAATATTCAAGTTATCAGCCTACATACATGCATACTGAGAAACATACATACGCTGCTAGATCATGTACCCACTAAGTTGGCTGCATATTCTAGAAAGTAACCCAAACAGAACACCACTGAAAATTTAGTGTCATTTGAAGGAATGAGGGGAGGGTTTTTCAAAGAGATGCTTTCAACCTCCAAAGCATCAATTTTGACTTTAAACACTGCTGGGAGGTCGTATATTTTAGGAACAAAGCAAATTATGGTGAATATCTGTAGCTTGGGTGTTCTCCAAGCTTGTGGGTTTGGTTTCTGAACATTTCGCTACCAGGTTAGGTAACATCTTCTGCGGAGTTTAGGGGATGTCAGTGTCAGTGTTCTTCTGTTTATAAGGGCTTCAGGTGTGTGTCAAGTAAAGGTCTTGTGATGGATCAGGTGTGAATCATCAGTGAGTCTTGTGATGGGTCTTGTGATAAGGAGGTTACATCAGTTCAGGGTCATTGGGAGGTGAACTTCTGGGGGGGGTTAGGGTTGTGACCCATCACAAGACCCCCACTTGACACACCCACACCTGAAGCCCTTATAAACAGAAAAACATTGACCTGATATCCCCTAAACTCCGCTGAAGATGTTACCTATCTGGTAATGAAACATTCAGAAATCCACCCACAAGTTCAGAGAGTGAACCTTCACCCTCAAAGCAAATAATTTCAGGCACACTTCTTGGTACAGAAGGATCTAAAAGGATAATACAAGAGATAAATGCTGTGGCAGTGTAGTTATTGCTGGACTCCAATTACCCACACCTCAAACCTGAATTTTGGATAAGCAGGCTGGGGCTGATGGGAGTTGTAATCCAACAGTATAAAAAGAAGCCCCCAGTCTTCTCTCTTGAGATATTAGGAAACACTTTAAAGGAGATCCAGCAAGAGTAAAAAGTGCTGAGCTAAGATGATCCAATGATGTGAATATTAGATTACGATTCACTTTCTCCTAATTTCTGGTGACTGCCAGAGGAAGGACAAAACTGTTTTAGTTTATGTTCACTGGGTGGATCAGAAGACAAACTTAGAATTAAACATTTTTGGCATTTGAATTTGTACTCCATAATGTGTCTAAGGTGATCAATCACATTTTGATAAAATAATCAAAACTGTGTTAAAATACAAAGCAGCAGTACATTAATCAAAGGAGAAATTCAAATCAGAATTCTATTTTCCTAGATGATCGTCATATTATAAGGGAATGGTTTTCCTCAATGGAATTCCAAAGTTGACAGTTGTGTATTGATTTGAAGGGGAGGCATCCTTACTCTCCTACCTCACAAACCTCTACAGTAACCTTTTTAGTTTGTTTTCATTCAATTTTTTTATAAAATGAAAAGCTAAAATAGCTTTCTAAAAGTGAACAGGAAATTTGCAAATTCAATTATCCCTTCTCAATAAACTACACAGTCTATATATCCATTGTCTCTTCCTCTTGTGGTGACTGCTGGAAGGAGATGAAATGTATTTTAGGAGGAGAAATATTTAGGAAGTTCCAAAAGAAAAGTTTCAGAGCACCTTATGCAGCACCCATAGAACAAGAGATTTGACAGCCCTGTGTGTTTCCAGTTTTGTTGAGCAACAGAAAGACTTAAGAGAAAAGATGAATCATCCAGCTGGAAGTGACCATGGAGGTCTTCTAGTCCAACCACCTGTCCAAAGCAGGACCATCCTGGATAAAATGAATGTCCAATCTTTTTTTGAAAATTTACAGTAATGGAACATCCACAGTTCCAGAAGGCAAACTGTTCCATTGACTAATTGCTCTCACTGTCAGGAAATTTCTCAGTAGGATCTCTCTTTAATGAGCTACTGTTGCTTCTTGTCCTGCTCTCAGATGCTCAAACCAAGTCAAAAGATCTCTGAGCAGGTGAAATGAGTAAGTGTTAAGTTTGCTTCTTTGGTCAAGGAGTTTTTTCTTAATTGGGTAATGCTTTTCAGAAGCATTTTCCTATCAACTTTCAAGAAATTCACTTAGCTCAGGGGTGTCAAACTCGTGGCCTGGTTGGTTTTGCGAAGGGGAAAAAAAGTCCTGATAGGTCACATGACAATGCAAGTTTGACACCTTTTAGCCAATTAGAAAATACCTCATTTTCTTCTTCTGAAATTTGTTTACTAAGCAGTGGGACGCTCTCCGATACCTCCAAAAACTTTTTCTCATATAAAAGGGAGAGTAAAATATCCCTCTTACTATCCCCTTAAAAGCCACTCTGCTTTTACTGCTGGACGAAAGGGGCTAAAAGAGGAGGCCTGAGATATACATATTCATTTACAACATTTGTGTTTCACTTTGCATCAAAATAAGAGTGTTTTATAGTAAAATTCAAACATTAAAAAATGGTCAGGTTAAAACAACTGATAAAAGTGTACATTAAAACATGACATAAACGGTGAAAGAAATCCTCTAGACATGCTGGACTACAGCTCCTATGAGTTCCACAGCCCATGCTGAGGAAGATGGGGCTGTAATCAAGGAATCTTCTAGAACGAGAATATTCGGGATGCAAGCAGTTCTTCCTTCAACATCCTCTCTCCAAAAATTATTCTAAAAGGAGTTACTTACATTGTTCTTTTGCCTCTGTTGCTCCACTGCAAGTTTCAAGGAGCCCAACTCGTTTTGAAGGCTGGTGTTTTCTTGTTCTTTCCCAGAAATGCTAAATCCATACAAGAAAAGGCAAAGTCACAGCCATGTAGAAGGGAATAAGACAGGGACCTGTTTTTGTTTCTTCAACAGAAAAGACAACTGACCTTCCCCCCTCTGTTATCTATATGGATCATGAGAACTAGAAAATATACTCTTTTAAAAGTAGGTAGAGGAAGAATCCCATTTCTGATGGATTCAGTTGGAAGCAAGAAGGCAGCAATTGCAAATTATTTTATAAATTAATTATTCTTAATTTTTTCCTCTGCCTGTTATTTGATAAAATATGTCTCTGCCCTCCAACAACAATTCTGCCAGATATGGAGTTTTAAAAGCTTTCCTTAAAAAGGAAGTGCTGCAAACAGATGCAAAATTTGGTTTCCAGTATAAATCTTTTTCTTCTCCCTAGTGGCTGACTCTCCTTTCCAAGCTGTATCCAGTGAGGAGAGGCCATAAGGTTGCTATTCCATGCATTACCATTAAATGTAGAAGGCAACACATCATATAACCCATAAGTATTCTTATAGTACACCTGATGTTTTTTCAAATTTAAACTGTTTAATGAGAATGCAGGAAATTTCTGAAATATGTTCTTTCCCTATCCACTTTTCTTTTTAACTGCTTTTTTCTAAAGAGTCATTTTGTGTCTAGAAGCCCAAACTAAAATTAAAGTCACACCACAATTAATGGCAACAGTGCACTGAGTGGTAAAGTTTCTCTTGATTTTAGCTTTCAGAGGATGGATTTGTCTCCTTTAAGTAGAGATGTTCTGCATTCAGAATTGGTTTTACATGCCATCATGTTGATGCACAAATTGGATCAAGATCAAGGGAGACTCAAATTTAAGTCCCTGTGTGCCTATTCTATGGGTAGTTTTCAACAAATTACTCAACTGTTTTACCTCATATTAGTGTGAGGATAAAACTAATAAGAAGAGAACCCAACAACATTCTCCTGATAATTTTGTAGGAAGCATATCATAGTAATATAATACATCCCCCACAATTATCATTAAATAATTTAACATATTTGTACAATGTAATTGCCAATAACTAAATAGTATTTTAGCAAAAACAGCAACAGTTTATAATATACCGCAACATCACTATGAGTGCAGAATACATTCTTCTAAAGGATATAAAGTGTGCCATTATTCACAAGTAAATAAAATGCAAACTTTCTGTACCACTAAGAAACCAATCTCTTAACTGTTTACAATAAACATAAAACCACAGGTAAAACTAGGATTATTACAAGTGAATGTCAAATAGTCAAGAATTTTTAAAGGGGCATTTTTAAATGCCAAGGTTATTTTTCCTCACGAAAATTGTCCGAACAGCAGAGATGGGACAATATTTTTGTATTGTACATCTAGACAGTCAAACATAATCTTGATGTGGTTTTTTAAAAACACTTTTAAAAATGTTTCATTTCAATGCAACAGACCATGTCCAAGGAAACACAAATACAGTTATCATTGAAGATAAGTAATTTCTGTACAACTTGTATATTGTTTTTCAAGCAATAGTGTTCAAGCCCCTGAGCCATATATCAGCTTCATACCTCTTGGTACAAACTGTTCTGAGGCTTTCAGCTACCCAATGTAGCTGAATTACTGAGGAAAGAGTAACTAATGAAGGGAAACAGAAAATGAAACAGAATCCAGGAGAAGAATATTGTGGTTGATACCCATGTAAAAGATATGCTGAAATAAGTTAACAATAACTTACAGCTGTGAAAGTTGCTCAATCCTGATAACCAAGGATTCCTGAAACAGAGGAGCACTTAAATCACTTAACTGAAATGCAGTGGAAACTTCCCCAGCTTAACAGTATTTGACATGTAGCCATTTGCTACCTCAAGATTTTTCTCTATGCTTTTCCCAGAAGACTGGAAGCCAAGCCATACATTGCCCAAAAATAATTAGAGCAATACTTATTGCAATATATGGATTACCTTTAGACATTCATCTGCTTTTCGTACTAATGACACCACAGAAGACAGAGATGTTATTTCCATTTTCCTGCAGTTAATTTACTTCTGACAAGTTTAATTTTGAACTTTATGGTGTTCTAGGACACCACTGAGCCAGTAGCATTATTATGTGTCAGAATGAGGGATCTTTTTTGTTGTTTAATTCTTTGGGGGGAATTTGGGAAAATCAAAGAGCAAAAATGAATTCTTAAGTATCTTAAACCTCTGTGAGGCTCAAGACACATATTTTGCCCCTTTAAATGTGTCTAACAATAGGTAAAACCTCCTTCCTGCTGTTGTTGTTATTGTGTGGAGTTGTTACATTAGCCAGGAGACCACAATGCTATTGCACAGTAATAGTTTGGCTGCCAATTTACCCACTCTGTTGTAGGACACATTCGCATGCTTCCCAAGTTATGCTACAGGAAGATGAGCTGGCTTCGCATCAGAAAGACAAGGGGCTCTTCCTGAAGCGTCATCCTAAGACCCCTTCCTTCCCTTTGAACTGTTTCATAAATGGGAGCCTTAACCAGGAAAGTTCACAGCTGCCTGCATGGAGTACCAACTTGACTCTCCATCTAAGTGGCATCTATTTATTTACTCACATAGAAAATGCTTTCGAACTGTTAGGTGGACAGAAGCTAAGGCGAGTGATGGGAACTCACCTCGCCACGCAACGCTAGCACTTGAACCACTGGAACAGAAACCATCTCCAGCGTCATTAAGCCACTGAGCCACCATGTCTCTAAAACCAACCTGATTTGAGGGGATGCTTATGAAGGAGTGAAATAGGTGTATAAGGTTTCTGTCATCTTGTATGCTCCTGATCAGATTAAAATTTACACACAAACACCTATTTCACACATATGATGCTGCAATGGAATTAATAAAGGATGAAATTAAGAAAGGATGGAGACCTTACAAAGGAATGCTGTTGCAATTAAAATATTATTATTCTTGAAGTGCATGCTCTAACAGGGGTAAAATGATAGTCTAGAAAGTAAGATCCATTATTCCAATAAATGGACAGAAAATCCCTTCTCCTTACCTGGGCAAACAGGAGACCTGGCAGATAGTAATTTCAATAGCTAACTGATTTTATTCAAAGTGACTCCTAAGGCAGAAAGAACACAATACATGTGCTGTCTTATTTTTTAACTCTATAAATTTAGTAATCTGGAGAAATACCTGTTTGCCGTTTTCCTGCTTGATTTCTTGAATCTGTGCTCTTAATAACCTATTCTCTTCCTGTACAGCCTGTGAAAGAAGATAATGTCTTAAATCTCTGTGCCCACTTCTTAACACCCCTCCCGCTCCTCTTAAAACTGTCACAGGCACCTGCAACTCTTTTCTTTGGTGAGCAACCTCTTTTCCCCTCTCATCTAATAATGCTGCCATTTCTTGCACTTCTTCTTGTTTCTCTCTCAATCTGTGAACAAGGTTTAAAAAAATTACTCATAAATACCCAAAATGAACCTTCATCAAATGACTCAAAACAGAATCTTTTAGCCAGCAAGCAAATTCAGGGCTGAATGATATGAAAACATTTTTTACGACAGGATTGTTTTTCAAGTTTCCCAACTAATTGTGGTTGTCATGCCTCTTTGACTGCTCTGGAAACCAACTGTGTCAGAAGCTCTCATTGTTCATTTGAAGATTTACTACCTTGATACAGGAGCAAGTCTTCAAGAAAGAGGGCATCACCCAATACAAAAAGCTGTTCCAACCAATACCAAGTACAATGAAATGTCTCTCTTATTCATTCATACCCCAACTGCATCAAGAATTTATCCCAAGTCAAAATGTGAAAGAATAGATAATGGTGGAAGACGTTCCACTTTGTTCACTTACATTGCCTCATGATCTTTAATAGAAGCAGCAACAGAAACCTAGCAGGAAAGAGACAAGGGAAAATTAATGTGACAAAATATCTACGATCATCTCCTGAGTTTTAAAGTTTCATCAACTATACCTGAAGGCATTCTACATTCTTCGAAATCTCACTCTCCTTTTCTTTCAACAATACTTCTAGACTCTTCACCCGTTCCTCTTTCTCCTTCAATCTGTAAGAGAGAACAAGACAAAAGTTACATTTGTGAGATGGGTGGCTATTTAAATAAATAAACAGCAGACAATAAATAAAAGCAATAGCAATTGTTGTATGTCTTCATAGACAAAAAAGCCAGATGCTGAATTCAGGGCGTGATCACAAGGCCAGCAATGTGGGTCAGCATCTCACCAGAATACAAAGAACAGTAAGGTAAAAGCAAAGAAAAAGCAGTAAAACTAACAGTGTAAGTAAGTAATTTGAAGAGTCCTCATAATGTCCAGTTAGCTGCTGAAAAACTAAGAAGAATTAACCTGGATTTGTATTTAGATGATAGATTCCCAGAAATAAAAAAGCTACAGGATAGCCTGGAAAATTTTTTTTAAAAGGCAATGGCAATACATTCAAATTATTGCCATGAAAAGCACAAGAATAAACTCATGCTTGAAGAAAAGCTTTTTTTTCATCATTATTTTTAAAAAGAAAACACCTAAACCCTTCTTGAATTGGATTTCACTGATATTTCACTGATTTCATGCATTCTTTACTACTCTTATTAGCCCAGTAGGTCTATCAGACTTTGAACTCTGATTGAGCAAATGACAGGGATGCTGCCTATCATAAATCTGCTCTCTCCCCCCAGGATTTCCCAGAAATGACCAAGTGTGAAGGCTTGTGCACAGATTGGCTATAAGGACATGCTGAGATTCCTGTTGTACTGACTGTCTAGTATGACTTTTATCAGCTCTGGCTGTATTTGGTGATGGTTTGGGAGTTCCAAGGATTACAGGTCTTGCATTCCTATAATTATATTTCTATAATGCGCTGGAAGAGAAATCTTGAGCAGTTCATGAGTTCCTCAAGTAGCCTTAAGCTACTTACACATAATTATTGCTTTGAACACACAAATATGTATTTGACAAGGTTTTCATATCAGAGCAAACGAGATCTTTGAATGAAGGACATTAACTACTCTCCTTTGCTGTACAAATCACTTCCTGAATAGGCTACAGATTATGGCATTCCTGAATTCTGCAAGGGCAGAGTACCTATTAAGACGATCCACTCCTAGCATCTAACGTATTCATAAAATGTTCAAACTGCACTAGGAGTTCCCATGACAATTTGCCAAGAGCTGTCTTGTGCATCTATTCTTATTTAGAGTGACTGGATCCTTTAACGATAGAATTTTGGGACAAAACTCCTGCATACCAGCTGCTATGTTTGTAGGTTTCTTCATGGGAAATGTCACTCATACCTACTCTAGTCTGGAAACCAATAGGGTAGAGTCTACTGTGAGGAATCCAGCATTTTGTGTTAAAATCTGGGATTCTTTGAATTCACACAACTGATGAACTATAAAAGATGGTTTTCTAGTATGAACTATGCCATCATTGTATTAGATCCATGCCCCACTTGGCTTTTTGGGCAATCAGAGAAGGTATGGGTGGCTGTATATGGCAGATGAGTAATGTTTTCTTGAAAGAGAATGTCAATGTCTTTAAAAGAGGTGGTGCTGCAGCCTCTCTTGGTATCTCTCCAGCCAATCACACATGACATACTTTTCCTTCTTGTAGTACCTAATTTCCACATGGGGTAGACTAATTATCCTGACCAACAACCAATTGCAGTTGTTTTAATATCTTTACTTGCTGTTAAAATAACTTCAATTTTAGCTACCTAAGCTCTAATCAGGGACTTACGATAAGCCTTACCATAGTTTTCCAATTCTAGATTACACAACTGTTTATAATACGATAAACATGATGAAAATTAGAACTATATTCTATTAACATTCTATTAAAAAGGACTGCTAGAAAACACCTAAATTCTTGTTATCAGAAAAACTTACTGTTTTTGAAGATCTTCAACTTCCTGAACAAATGTCACCTAACAGAAAAAAAATACACATATAGGTAGTCAAAAGAAATGTGCAGAATGATGATAAACTATAAGTCCAAGGGGGGGAGGATAAGAAAGCAAGCCATAAAGGTAAAGGTTCCCCTCACACATATGTGCTAGTCGTTCCCAACTCTAGGGGGAGGTGCTCATTTCCATTTCAAAGCTGAAGAGGCAGCGCTATCTGAAGATGTCTCAGTGGGCATGTGGCTGGCATGACTCATCGGTGAAGGCACACAGAACGCTATTACCTTCCCACCAAAGGTGGTTTCTATTTTTCTACTTGCATTTTTTATGTGCTTTCAAACTGCTAGGTTGGCAGAAACTGGGACAAGTAACAGGAGCTCACTCTGTAACGCAGCGCTAGGGATTCGAACCGCCGACCTTTCTGATCGATAAGCTCAGCGTCTTAGCCACTGAGTCACTGCGTCCCTTTTATAGCAAGCCCTAATACAGTACTAATATCAAACATATACAGTTGTCTTTTGGAATACTTTGACACTTCTGTAAAATGTTACTCTTAGGAATTTAATTAAATGCAGTCAGACTACTTTAGAAAAAGAGCATTTTTTAGGACTAAAAATGTTGTGTTCTGGAAGACAAAAGAAATAATGGGCAATAATGAAAATCTTGAAATAATAGGTCCCTTGACTTCCAGTAATCAAACTAAGCTTTTTCTGAAACCAGCCAAGCTGGTAGCCAGCACCACACCTCATGGCACTGAATTCCAAAATTGAACTACATGTTATATAAAAAAGAATCTTTTTATCCTGATTCTTTCAGGATTCAGATTTATTGAGTGATCCCCATTTCCTATATTTGGGGAAGGCGGAAATAGTTTTTCCTTGCTGACTATATCAATACATGCATAATCCTGTACACCTCAATTCTGTCTCCTCTCAGTTGCCTTCTTGTTTGACTAGAAAGCCAGCGATATCACAATGTTTCGTCATTGGGAAGCTATTCTAGCCCTTGATTATCTTAACTGCCTTCTTCTAAACTTTCTCTAGTTCTATTATATTCTTGTTGTGATCACTAAAATTGCACACGATATTCCAGATGTAGTTGCACCATTGATCTATAAAAGTGTATTATAATATTATATCCCTAAATACCATTTAGAGTAACTGTTTTCTTAAAATTCTTCTTGGATGACAACTCTAGCATTTCTGTAAATCTTCAGAAGTATCATTTTAAATTAAAAAAATACTTTATTATATTTCTCAGTTTTTCTAGGAGCTCAAGGTACCTTTCATGGAATCTCCATTTTATGCCACAATAAAGATAGTGAGGATGGCTAGGCTGAGAAAGATTGACTGACTTATAGTCAGTGATTTTTGAGACCTCCTAGTCCAGGTTCAATGTTATAGTCACTACTATAACTACTATATAGTCACCTTGACTGTGTTGGTCAACAATAACAACAACGATGACAATGATATTAGGAGCTTGAGTTCATGAATTAATTTTGCATATGGCAAAAAAATGATTGTTCTTTAGAACTATCATTTCTTTACATGATGTTTTTGTAACGATTACATGATGTAGATGTAGACAAGACATATTATGTTAGGAAATGCCTTCCTCCTATTGCATACATACTGATAAGCCTTTTCTAAGATAGATTTTTTTGAAACATAGAAATTGCTTAACATTAGTGGAGGCCATGTTCTTTTTTAAAATTCAGCAACGTACTCCTAATCAAATTGAATTATCAATTAAATACTGCAATCCTATATGATTCATTGTTTTTAAGCCTCTACTGAGAATTAGGAAAAAGCTCTTAGATGTGGAAGGAGGAATAATGCCGAATAAAATGCACCCAGCTGCTAGCTCATAATGGCTTTACCTGAGTATCCTTCTCAAACTGGGCCTTTCTTAGTTCTTCTTTCACAGCCTCTATTTCCTGTTCCAAAGCCTTTTCAATGACAAAACACACAAAATCGTACAATGGAGACGACACCAAATGAAAATGTTACAAAAACAAATTTGACTAAAAGGCAGTGCAGAGGTAAACACACTCACAAGTTAATGCCACAAATAATGGAGCATCAACATCCAATTGATCCAATACTTACCCCAAGAGTTTTCTCCTTGGTTGCAACTTTAAGGACTTCAGCTTGAAGCAGTTCCTCCACAGATTTGATCTTTCCATCTTTTTCACTAATTCTTTGGAAAGGCATAAAATTGTAAATGCAGATATAGAGTGTATTTTAGAAAATAAACTTTAAATATATAAGTTCTTGTACAAGGTGAGAAAGAGCTTAATCAGGAAGTAGATTGCCAAATGGTGGAAAGCAAGCAATATTTCTACACCAGTAATTGGATGTTAATAAATACAATAGCAAACCAAAACTTAGATATGGAAGAACTAATAATGCTTGATAGTAAAGAAATATCCGGTTTATTCCATTAAAAAAACATTTATTTTGATATATCTCAGTGCTTTTGTATACAGTAGCAGACAACGTATGGAAAATCAATTTCAAAATGTACATATAGGAACTATTCATATTTACTGAAAGAGTACTTAAAGCTCAGCCATAGCAATTTTAGAGCATTTTTAAATTGTTCCAATACTAAATTTCAGATTAGAACAGAACAGAATACTTTATTTGGACAAGTATGATTAGACACACGAGGAATTTGTCTCCTGTGCAGAAGCTCTCAGTCAATATGCAAAGGAATAGAATCATCATCATGCCAATAAAAAGTGAAGGGAGTAAAGTAGATAATAAGGAAAAGTGATAATACTACAGACATACTACATGGGTAAGTGCACACAGACATTAGGCAGCACTGTGAGAATTAGGTGTTCAGCAAAGTGATGATAAGAGGGGAAAAACTGTCCCTGTCTCTAGTTGCTTTGGCATGCAATGCCCTGAAATGCTGTCCTGAGAGAAGGAGTTGGAACATTTTATGTCCAGGATATGAGGAGTCTGTAGAGATCTTCTCAGCCCTCCTTCTAACTTGCACAATATATAGATCTTCTATGGAAGGCAGGCTGGTTGCAATTACTTTTTCTGCAATCTTAATTATCCATTGGAGTCTGTACCTGTCCTGTTTGATTGCAGTACCAAACCAGACAGTTATAGAAGTATAAACAACATACTCAATAATTTCTCTGTAAAACTGTATCAACAGCCCCTGGGGCAATCTGAATCTCCTGAGTTGATGGAAGAATATTCTTTGTTGTGCCTTTTTAATGATGGTTCTAATATTAACTGTGCATTTCAAGTTCTGGGAGATTACAGAACCCAAAAACATGAAGGACTCCACTGCTGATAGTGGGCTGTCGAATATAGTACTATATCACAAGAGGTGGTATGGTAATATAGTACTGGTAGAAAAGAAGGGCTCCTCCTGAAATTCACTCTACAGTTTTTAAGCAGATAGGCGAAATGAAACTCCCCCTCGCCCCGCCTTGCTTAGATCTTTTCTGCCTCTCCCCTTTGCCAGCAGGAAAGGCTCAGGTTCACAACCAGCTGCGCCTCTTCATGTGGAATATTTCTCGGAATGACATCAATCAGGGTAACACTTCCCTCGGTCTCTCTCGCCTGCCCACTTCGGGGGCCCTTATAGGCTCCGACAGCTTAGGCAGACTGCCTTTCAAGCAGAATGTTGCGTGGCGAAATGCCACTGCTGCTGCCAATGATCCTTTTGCCTCCTGCGCCTCAGCTGGTTATTATGTTATTTCTGTCCTACCAGGGTGTGTGTCTGTGTGTGACTGGGCCGGTCTCAATGCCCAATGCAATGGCCCTTGTGCTCGGATCAAGCGGACCATTTACAGGGCTGAGAGAGACGCAGAGACAGTTGGCCGAAAATGGTTCTCCAGTTTTTGACATTGTGCCGGGAAAAGCCTTTTATGGAAACAGTACCTCGGTGACCCACATAAGTCACAGGCACAGGGAGACGAGTTTCTCTGACCTCCCCTCCACCAATCACCCTTCAACTCGTATGGCTTGGCCCTGGCGCAGTTGCGACAGCCGAAGCGGTAGGTTGGTGAAAGAAATTCTCCCTCCTCCTGGGTCAGGGTGGAGCTGGAGGCCGGAAGGAGCCGAGGGCTGTGTGGGGCGGGCAAGGGGGGATGTTACATCACGCTGTGACATTAAAAAACACTGTGCGGCAGATGGAAACTGCTGCGCGGCGTTTTCTTGTCACGTGCGCAGCCGCGCAGCCGCACAGCTTAGAGGGAACTTTGACGGCCAGTTGTTTAACGTTCCATCTATACGCAGACTCATCACTGTCTTGAATCATCTGTTGTATCATCTGGAAATTTCAGTACTTTAACAGAGGGTTGTAGTCATTGGTATACAGAGAGAAGAGCAACTGAAAGTGCATATAGCCCTGAAGGGAGTCTGTGCTAGTTGCCCAGGTACTAGATGTAATTTTCCTAGCTTCACCTATTTGTTAAAAAGCTTCTGACCCCCTCAAGTATGAACAGATACAGTGAGCTGAATTGGTTATTATTCCTTCAATCTACAATGGACAGTAGGATTAATGCAGGGTGTGGGCTTGGGGGAAGAGACAGGCCACTACCTCAACAAAAATCCTTTGCTCACAGAAACGTTCACACATCAAATATTTTGGTGATTGGGGATTTTTTAAAATATAAAAAGGTATACTTTTTTGGAGAGAGGTAAATGTTGGGATACCAAATGCAACATTCACCATTTCATTTTAGATATTTTGTGTTTCAGAATTTTTAAGTCAATATTTATTCACTTAATTTCAAATAGTAACAAAATTTAAACATTTAGAGCTTATTAAAATGGAAGTCATGCTGCTACTTACACCCTCTGCAGGTCGTCTACCACGGATGCAAATGATACCTTTGGGGAAAAAGATGAAAATATATCGGCATTTAATAGGAGAGACTCAAATCACTCTGATTGGATGCTTCAAATGATAATAATGATTACCGGGCACAAATGATACTAGTTTTTATTAATTATTAAATTAATAAATGAATTGTTATATTGATCTACTAAGAGAAATTAGTAATAGAATTACAACAGTATTTGTAGCATTGTAACTATAATTACAAATTAGAAAACAAATTAGTTCTATTATTTAATCAAAGTAAACAATAGTATTTGGCAACTACTAGTAATTTAATCCTAAACACAGTTGGCAAACACAATTTAGCTCTCCAAATTCTTTGTGAAAAATATTCTGTATGTCTCATTTTCACTCTAGTGGCATCCCACTGGAATACAGTTTTCCCTCCTCTGTGATTTTTGGAACATGGGTCCCTGGAAGTAGTATATTAGGAATGATGGGCATATATCCTACCACCAAACAATTGTATTTAATATAAACTAGTGTCTGAGATGAACTTACATTCCAAGAGTAACCCTTAAGCACAGCTTAGCTTACAATACAAATTCTCTGCCTGGTAACATTAACTAGCAACCAGAGAATGTTGCCTTCCTGAAAATGTCAATATTTTAGAACTGCCGTAAAATCTGTACCATGTTATCTCCTATATAAAAGATATAGTGCAGACCAGTGGTGGGTTCCGGATCCCGTTCCAACCAGTACGGTTGGAATGGGCCTGGCGTCATTCACATGGACGTGTGCAGTGCTCACATGCGCACAGTACACACATGCGTCTTACTGCCTCCGTGAGCCTCCGCAACGCTCCAGCTGTTCAGCGGAGCATCGCGCAGGCGCTGTACGCGCCATGCGCGTAAGTGCCGAAGACTTAAAAGACTGGTAAGGAGCTCAGGCGGGCGGGTGGGCCCTCTGGAGCACCATACCAGAACGGTATCCGGTTCTCCGGGCAGACTCGGGGCATACCGCCTGCAACCCACCACTGGTGCAGACTCTAGCTGGATTTTGGTTGTAAAGAACTCACAGGATGTAGTAAAACAAGATGTGACAACAGACATCAAATCAGAGTAGCAACAATTACAATCCAAAAGTTTCAAGTAAAATTCTCTAGACATACAAAAAATATATTTATAAATCAAATATGTAGGCTACTTAACTAATAGTAACTTTGGGTAGTGTACAAGATAAGATAACAATCAAAACAATGTAAAACAAATGAAACTGGTATTCCCAGAGGGGACTTATTTCCTAACCTAGCATCTGGGGGAAAAGCCAGCTCTTCAAAGCTTTTAAAACAAAACATTGTCACAGCACTGCAATTCTCCAGTGGGATACTGTTATAATTAGCAGGATACTAATAGATGGAAAATGTTATAGTTATAATTACCAGCAATCCATTTGAAGATTTTTTTAAAAGTTTTGATAAGATATACCTGCTCATTCTGTACTTTCCGAAGACTTTCAACTTCACTTTTCAGGGATAAGTTTTCTGTTCTCAATGCCTTTACAAACAAAAGAGTTTCAATATTGAAGAGTTGCAACACTGCTACTGATCTTTAAATAATAGTAACTGTTGCTATTAATTAAATTTATATGCTGCCCAACTCCCAGTGACTATAATTTATACATTATGTAATTTATAAACTATTTTTATAGTTTATAAATTATTTAAAACATTAAAACTAGACATTTTAGAACAAGAAACAATAAGAAAGATAAAATGGCAGGATGACAAGCAGAGTGTGAGAAGTAAACCAACAAGGCCTAGGTGAAGAGCCATGTGTTCAAGGCCCTTGGAAACATCTGCAGGGTGGGGGCAATCTTGGGGGGAACCTCATTCCAGAGGACAGGCATTGTGACATAAAAGGGGTCTTTCTTCAGTCCTCACAGAGTGTTACTTAAGCACACCAATCCTGCCAGACTGAATTGCCCAAGCACGTACAATGCAACATAGATAGTCCCTCAAAAAAAACCAATAAATTCAATTTGTATGTTAACTTAAATGTAACTCCTCAGTACAGATTTGACCACCTTTTATTATTATTATCAATGGAATAATATCTTAATATAGAAGAATGCTTTACAATTTTTCCCTGGACACTTCAAGACATACCAGAACCTGGCACACATATCAAAGGGATGATGAATGGCATCTTCATATTTAGGCATTCCAGCTTGACAGTCTAAAGTGCATTCAATGACACAGTATCAAATGACACTCTGATGTCCTCAGCACAAAAATCTCCAAAGACCTAATCTTATTCCAGCATAAAGAACAGTAACATGTCTTAATTCTCTCAGCAGAAGGATGGGTGGGTGGGAGTAAAAGAAGCAATTAGTTGTCTGTAAGTGCAGTTCTTTGAGTGGTCATCTGTGGATACTTATATGTGAGCTGTGTGTCCACATCACAAACCCTACAAAATCCTCCATGTATACTGTGCAACTTGGCATGGCTAGCTGGCTAGCTGAGGTACTATGAAATCTTACACACTCCCGCACCACTGAGAAGTAAGCCATGTAACATTCATAAAGTCATTACCTTTAATTCATCCTCCTTATTTGCCATTTCTATGAGCCCAGTTTCAAGGAGTTCTTCAACCGTCTTTATTTTGTCATCCTTATCTGTAATACTGAAGCCAAGAACATGTACATTGACAACTATTCAAAACTGGTTGAAATAATCAGGATGGCAACTTTATGCACATTTCCTCAAGGGGTGCTTACCACTGAATAGTCTTCACAGAACCAGCTGTAACACAGCCTTAACTCCTCAGAGTATCAATTCATCCAGAAAGCTCCTTCCCATCCTACTTCCTCAATTTCTTTTACTACAGGGAAGGTATTCTTTTGGTGGCTCAGATGCCACACTTAACTTTGTGAAGGTGGATGGAAGCTAATGATGTTGCCTTTCTTTTTGGTGTCCTTCTTTCTTGTTAATTGTGGGGAGGGGGAGAGAATGGGATTTTATTTTCTTTTTTTCACCAATTATCTTAAGCCTACTTTAGATATACATGGGGTTGTTTTTACATCTGAAAATAGGGGGGGGGGAATTGCACAGCTGGAATTTTGGAAACATTATCAGTATAAAATTGGGAGAATGCATGCTAAAGTTTCAGTAGCGACAATTTACCAATTTCTGCTTTGCATAGAAATGTCAAGGATGGAACTTGAGAACATCTCTATGTCAAGCCATATTTTCAGAAATCTGTGGCAGACCCATCCCACCCTACGCTATACAGATTTACAGCAAGGTAAACTTGAAAAATGATTATTTCCCCCATTCCTTACCTTCTTTCCAGTTGCTCCAGCAATTCTTTGTTAGCCTAACAAGTAAGAAACAAAGCAATACATGTTAAGTCTACAACTTTCATCCTAAGATAGTCAGCTGCTTGGAATCTAAATGTTTACATTCACTTAAAGTCATGGCACAAAACCCACCCCAGATATTTAAATATCATTAGCTGAGCATTCAAATGGAGTATGTCTGATTTGTTAAGAAGAGGTGGCAGAGCAGAGAGGGAAAATGACAGTCTTTATGTGGTAATCTGGGAAACAAATATAGTCTGTTTCTTTCACTTTCTGTTTTCTGATGTTTGTCTGGAACCAAGTTAGTTGAGATGAGAGATGAAAGTGAAGTTCTTGGTGCTCTCAGAATTTGACTGTTTGCTTGCACTATGTTTCACTCCCAACCAGATAACATAATGCAGAAATTATAGTCATCAATGCCACTGGTAACTGTACAAATTTGTCCTTTTTGGGGTCTTCCTCAACTATACTCCTGCCCATACACAAGACTGAGTTGCAAACTTTGTGGTACCTGACTTAGTTCTTCTAACTCTTCTAACATTGTGAGAGAATCTTTCCTTGGTACTGCTCTCTACATTATCTTGCCATCTTTTATGACTGCACTGCTAAATTTTATCAATCTTTTCTAAACCACAATTTTGATAAAATGAATGATGAAAATTATTCCAAGTAGTAGCAATTTGCTTCATAAATTGATGTTATCCCTAGTAAATAGAATCCTATTAACATACAACATTATTTAATATTACATTTTTCTTGATCAAAGAAATGTGAAGGATTTTATAGCATCCACTGCAACATATTTGGTCTGTACCAAATACCCTATACTATTTATATAAAACCAACAATAACTAATTGCATGCCATCAAATCAGTATTAATTCTTTAACAAGCCTGTAGACAGATTTTCTCTAGGATGACCTATCACCAACCTGGCCTTGAGATCTTTCAGAAGAGCACCCATTCATTCCATTGTGACTGAGAAGCCTACATGTTCTGCATAAGAAGCAACCAATAAGCATCTAGATCTTTGGTCTATTTCAATCTCAGTTATTTTCAGTCAATAATCTTTTAAAATCGAATCACCACAGATCCTTTAACATGGGTGGGCACTCCAGATGTTATGAACTACAACTCTAATATCCCTCTCTCAGGTATGTTTGCATCTCTATAATAGCAAAGGACTTTATATCTTAGCACTGTAACTTAACCACTGAGACTTGTTCAAGAAACTATAAGAAAAATACATAATACTATTTTTATGGAACAATTGTGGAATAAGATTCAATATATAATGGGATGGATTACTTTTTCTATCATGTATGAAGAGTATGAAGGGCTCTAATTTTTATTCCAGTTTGGAAGACCAAAGAGCTTTCTGTAGCCCTAAGATGGCAGTAAAAGCCAAGCTTCCAGCAGTTGAGAGATGACAAACATTATTTAAAAATAGTTCTGTAGTGTGAGGTTAAATAAAAACAGATGTAAATACAAGTTTTACAGAAGACATTCCTTCTTAGGAAAAATCCCATAATTGAAAGAAAAGGAGCAGGTACCTCTCATTCCTAGTAGAAAAGGGAATTTCATAATAAAGTTGATGTACCATTTTCCTACTTAAGGGAGGATATCCTTATCTGAAGTTAGAATGGTCCCCAAATGGGTTTGAATGACTCACTGAGCAAACTTACAAAGTATTACTTATTGCAAAGCTCTTCTCCTGAAAGAAATGTCAACTTTGATTTGTGAATTAAAAGAGTTATACTATTCTTCCTTTGTAAGGCACCACGTCCTTACCTCATAAAGCTCAGCCTAGTCTGAGGACCATGTTGTTCCCCTGCATATAACACTGAGGAGACATTAGTAGAGAAGGTAGCCAAACTACTAGCAAGATGTACTGAAGATTAGATGAACCAGGCGATATAACTGTAGGCTTCCATGTACTGGGCTAATCAATGAGCATGTTGAAGGAGGCCTTGACATGTTTTATTGAGCGATGAAAGATGTGACCTCTGATTATTCTAACATTGTTGAGATCTCCCTCATGAGTTTAACTCAGAATTGCAGAGTGCTAGCCTAATTACTTTGAGTTCCAAGAAGTCTATAAAATTTTAGTGAATCCAACAACATCCACTGGACAAGTCTCCTATGCCCCAAAGGCTGGCATTGGCAACTAGATGGATAAAAAAGAATTTCCAAAGGAATACACCCTTTTCAAGGGCCTTAGACATCCAGCATATGAAAGACTTTCAAATGTGGTCTCAGTAGAATAAATGACTTGGTCCCCTGTTGCTTCTCCTCTCAAGAAGAGAAACGATGTCTACTGTTGGGAGTATGAGTGAGCCCTGGTCCACGGAACTGAGTCTTAGAGATGACCTAGGGCTGCTGAATTTCAACCATTTGGCATGCATCACTGACCTGATTAATTCCTGTAAGGGAGGAGGGCCAAGCCTGCCAGAATAGTTCAGCTTTGTTTCCAGAAGCTGCAGGAATTAAGCGGGGGCATCTGCCTCTTCTCCCAGTTGATGCAGAAGCCAAGGTATGATAGGCAACAGACTATCTTGCTCACTCTGTTAAAGAATGAAACAGAGGAGAAGGTAATCTAAATAGCAGTAGGTATGAATTTGGTCCTAAGAGAACACTACAGGTGCTACAAGGATCTTTATGTTGCCGTGTCAAATGGGGAGAGCAGTGTATTGAGAATGATGGCCCAGTTCAAATCTCAAAAAACCTCCAGTAGATGGGGAAATGAACAGACAAACAAGGTTCTTGGAAATAAAGAAAGGCTAGCCAAAAGAATGGAATTTCGGGTTACCACATGAAACTTATTGCCAGTGGGAATGATTCTATGACTTTGATAGCAAACAGATGGTTGATGGCTTGAAGTAGGTGCTTTGCTTTCTGGAATTTCAGGGAAGAACTTCATTAGCTATGTCACTGCATGAAACACTCAGGTGCCTGAATATTAGAACACTAGCACTAGGCAACTAAGCAAAGCCCGCCCATCCCAAGCTCATGGATGATCTTGATAGGTGGTGTCCATTTATGAAGAACGACCCTTAGATTCCCGGTGCTTCAGCTGATAGTATGACTCATGCCAATAAATTATGGATCCTTGTGTAACGCTGGTTTTCAGCCAAGAAGTCATCTAATGGTTTTCAAAAGTGTTTTCACCAAAAATGCTCAAAGTTAATAGCAACTTGGATTCATTATTTATTATTTGATTTACACCGTGTCTTTCTCCTGTGGAAAGCACTTGAGGCAGCTGACAAAAGTTAAAACAAAAACAGAATATAGAAATTTAACAAACTGGTTCAGAATACAATGAAATAAATAACAAAATCGTCTAATAAATCAAAGTGCTGTTATACTGTGTGCCAAAAAGATGAGTCTCTTCAAGATGCCTCTCTACCGATCTTAATTACCAGGCAGATTAATAACCAGCGATCTAGTCTGCCTTAGTGATCCTGCTCAACACAACTGCAGAGGAAATATTCGCTGCAGGGTTTGAGGCTACAGGAAATACTTCAGCCACCCTTGGAACTAAAAGTAGACCATCCAGGAAATCTGTGCCCACATTCTTTGGAAATGCTTCCTTCTCCACTGGCTGTGAAACTTCTGGTCTCTTTGAAAGCTTCTTAGGGATGAAAAAGTGAAATCCCCAAATTACATAGCCCACACGGGCAGCTCTGCTGATCTGTTTTGAAAGAATTCTTCTTTCCTGGGCTGTAAGACATGCCTTCCTCTTCTGGGTGTCTTCAAAGATGGTTGTTGCCATGTGCTTGACTTTCTGGCCAATTTGTTTGGGGGGGGGGGTCTCAATTCCCCTAAGAAATTGAAAATATATCACTCCCTTAAGTGGGGTGAGCAAACTACCACCTCTGCATAGCTGTTAAAAATACTTTGGGCAAGACAGAAGGAGACCTACCTGGAAAGGACATCAGGTCACCTGAAGAGGTCATAGTTTGGAGGGTCAGTCCCTGAGAATGGTGCCCCCTAACCACTAAAATCTCTCCTGATATGTCCAAAAAAAGTGGTGGACATTTTCCTGGGCTATCATAAAATGTAACAAAGAAAAAAAGGAAGAAATTGAAAAAAGTAGAAAACAATGAAGTCAAGTGCTATAGGATAAAGCTCTTGTAATGAGCTGCTTACTATAGCAGGCGGGACCAAGGAAGTGGCTGGGAGGTTATTACAGGGTTACAAAGTTTCTTTGGCCTCCCATTGAAACAAGAGAAGAAGCATCCAAGGACACCCTCAGCCATAACAGGAACCAAAATTATGATATGCAGTAATGTTGATTTTTACTCTATCGGAGTAAAGTCAATTAGCAAAAGAAGTCAAAAGCTTCCATAAAAGTTCCTTTCAAATTAGATAGTGGCACTGCTTTTAGATCAGTTCTTAGAAGATAGCCTGTATAAAATAGCCTGTTATGAGGAACATCAAGAAATATTAGGGCTCAACATATCTGCCTCTACTCCAAGCCTCTTTGTGTCAAATTGAAAGGCAAACGGTACATGCCTTTCTCTGTCCATCTCCACCCATCACTGCCCTCTTGGCTACTCTGTACTCTGTCACTTTTGCTGCCCTCTGCTCCTACAGCCCTGCCAGTCCTGCAGCTGATCTTCATCTTCTTGCCCCCCCCCCCCATTGCAGATGAGGCATGCCTGGCCTTTCTGAAGGAGCTGCTGGCCACATGCAGCCTTCTTGCAAAGCAGCCTTGTGAAAAGGCCATGCACCATTTAAAGAAGGGTGTGGACAGCATCAGAAGGCAACGGGGACTGCTAAAGGCCACTACTACAGTCTCAGTACTGTCAATGCCACCATTGCTGCTAAGGAGTGCCAAGGTACAGGATGGGCAAAATGGCAGAGATTTGGAGAGGGGGGGACATAGGTAGGTTGGGGGGGGGAGTTCAAGAAGAGGCAGTTTTACAAAGACTCGGGGCTGGGGAAATCTATCCAGGAGTTATTTGGATTGGGGCGTGTTCTCACCAAATGATCAGAGGGGATTTGGTTAGTGAACGTAACGGGGACTGCTAAGGTGCTGTCTCTAATCAATACAGTCAGGTGACATCTTGCATTATAACTGCTTGGCAGTGGAAATTCTGGTTCTGAATACCATCATTACTGGAGAATTCCTCATATAATAAGGAATTATATCACCATATAGCTGCTGAATGTATAGATTTTACAAACAATTTTTCTTAACATGTTACATTTTTGTCATTATTGTTATTAACCTATGTATCACTTGCTAACATTTTCTTCAAAAGCATATTGCACACATGAGAAAAGTTTGAATTTTGAAGAACAGTTGTTTCAAATCTTTTATTCAAAAAGGAAATATTATTCTGCATTAAAAAGGGGAATACATTTATTTCTCCTTGAAGACTGGTTTCAACAGATATACCACTAAAAGCTTTTCTGCTTCTAAAAATGTCAGCACAGGCTTGGTTGACAATAGGGAAGAAAAACTCAAAATCTAATGTTTTAGCAAGGTCACTCAGTAAGTTCATTCTAGTAGGCATGCTTTGTTTAATCTCTCAACCCATCTACCAACCATGCATATAAAAACTAATAGTTGATGACATGGAAAGTTATATTACACAAATAATGTTCCTGGAATGAATTAATGGTGCCATCTGAATGTTTTCCAATCCTATGCTTTTTATTAGGATAAAGTGTTTAGAAGGAAGCATGAGTAAGATAATAACGCATTTTACAAGCCTGAGCTCCTTATAAACACTAGCCAGCCTAAAACATTCATTGAATAACACACTTTCTCCCTCCCTCTCTGTCTCTCTCACACATCCACACATAAAATTAAAACAAAATCAAAATGACCCAGGTACCTATTCTGTTTGCTTTTGCAGCAACACTACAAGATATTACAATGATATTCACAGCCTCAAAAGTCCATACTTCCGTTCATCTCATTCAGAAAATTGGTAACAGCAACAGCAATATGGAAAACCTATATGGAGAACACTTTAAATTCCTGCTAAACTCTCTTTATCTTACATTGGACTTCTTTGTATAAAGGAATTACAAAAGTGATTTTATCAGAAGGCAAGAGCTCTGCATGCCCCTGAAAACTCAACATTCCAGAGCTACAATCACAAAGGTAAATAAAAGTGCCCACTCCCATGAGAGTCCCAGAGCAGCCTTTCTTACAGCTGAACTAAACAAGCCTTCTGTCTCCTGGTTCAATCCTAGTATGTACTTCTATGCCAAACAAAGAAAAAGAGGAGGAGAAAGAAGAGGTTGTGTGTCTCATCAACCTTGGCTATCCGCAAGTTACTGTCACTGTGGCCAGGTACTAAATTCAATGCATCTTTTTTATTCAAGTTCCACTGAAGTGACAAGCCAGTGGTGGAGGGGAGAAAAATAAAAGGAGAAAAACGTAAATGAATGAACGAGGATTGGCATAATGGGATTCCAAACTGCACCATCATTTTTGCTTTTGCATCCATATGTTTTGGAAGGGATTACTGAAGATGCAGATGACTTGTTCCAAGTCTGCTAAGGCCAACTTGCCACAATATAACTGCCATGGGACAGTTCAACAAATACAGAAGTTAAATTAATTTTGACTGAACCATGGCCAGTAATAATAAAGGTTAATCCAGAAATACAAAAATTATGTGGCCACCAATAATAAAAGTACCTGAATGAAACCATTAATACAGCATTGAATTATCCTGCAGTGAATTGTCCCATGGTGAGTTGGCTGTGGAAAATGGATGTGGTGAGTTGTCCCAGACCTCATTGACAAGAACTTGGTGTAACCGATTCATTAGAAAGGGAATATCAACAGCTTTTTACAGTGGTTGAAGCTGCTGCTCAGCCTGATATTGTATTGCCATATCCAGCCCATGTAACATTGTTCTGCATCAAATTAAACCTTAGTAAACATAGCCTATTTATTTTCATTAAACAGAGATTGAACATTCTATAAATTATTATTATCTGCAGCAAAGTGTGCCATACCTGCTCAGAGAGGACAGCCTGCAGTTTCTGAATTTCCAACCGAAAAGTTTTGTTTTGATCCTCTAGATCCTAGAATGTAATTGTCAGATCATACTGTTAATCTGGAATTACAAACTTGGGGATGGTTCTTATCATTTTCTTGAAGAGGAATAGCAAGAACATATAAAGAAATGTTAAGTGATTCCTACTGGAACTGGCTTCAATTACATTTGGGGGGAAAACAAACCCAGAGACACAACTCTTTATATGCAATATCTTCCCTATTTCAATCTCTAAACATGGTTTAATTTATCCTTAACCTGTTCGTTTTAGGATTTGGAAAATTTCAAAAATTCCAGATGGAATGGTCATTGGCAAATAATTTCAAAGTGAGATTATTTAAAAAACAATGAACATAGTAACTGCAATTAAGCAGAAGTTAATCAACAAAATGGAATACTGCCAAAATATTGGGGAGGGGAGGAGAGGAGAATAAATAAATAAATAAATAAATAAATAAATAAAACAGGAAAGGGACCAAATAAGATCCAAACTGCTTCAAAAGGGCAAGGACAGCCAATCTGGACTTTTCTAGATATTTCAATTCCCATAAACCCCAAATTTGATTAATAGACAGGGTTTTGAGAAGCACAGAACATTTATTGTATGGCACATTCACATCACATTTTGATAAAAAACACAAAAGATAAAAATACAAAATATGAAATAATTAATTTAAAATATTGTAACCAGGAAGCATAGAGTAAAGGCATCAGAATGCCTGCTCCTGGTTCAGGAACAGGGAAGAAATAAAGAAAACTAATGCTGAAGAAAAACCAGCATTTAATAACATTGCCACAATCATAAGCTTTTGGACCATAGATAGTAATCCAAGCTGAGACCACATTTCAGAATGGACTCCTTAGGTATTTTGATGAAATATGTAATATTCTCCACAATTTAGACTCTTAGAGCCAATCAATGCATAAATAATTTAATTTTGGCTTTCCTGTTTCATTGTTTCCTATTTCTACTGTCAAGAGGTTACTGTCTTTTATTCCACTATAAGACAGCTTCGTAAAATATAATACCTGAAGTTCCTCCTTTGCATCTGAAGCTTTGGAGTAATGTCCTTGAAGCTGATCTTCCAGTGTTCTGATTTTGTCATCTTTGACATGCACACTGGAGGGGAGAAAAAGATTAAAATAAGTTTCCTCCTTGCTCGTAAGTCCTTGCATGAGACCCTCCTTGTTCCGAACTAATGCATAATAATTCCAGCATTGGTTTCTCAAGAAGCAGTTTTCATTGGTTTTACCTTTTCTGTATCCGCTCCAGCTCACGAATGGTAACCACCTAGACGTAAAAAGATTAGTACATTTTTTAATGTCACATCACATTTTACTCACATCCAATTTTTTTAAAGGTCACATTTAGTTTCTGGATCTGCTTTTCGTTCTATGACAAGAAAAGGGACCACACATATCCTTCGTTTGGCTCTGAGAAAGGACATGTTGTTTGAAAGGCTATGATATTTTCAAAGCATCCTGATCTAACAGAAAATAAAATATTAACTTTTAGGTAATATCTTAACAAGTGGAAACACTCTAGGAGAAATGGCCATTTGTACATTTTATTTACAATTGTACATGAATAGATTTAAACATCTGTATATTGGTAGGAATGAGATTGGCAAGTCAGGTATGTTTAAATCCATGTTCACTCAAAAATCTACATTCTTGACCTTAATGAGGGCAAATGCATCTAGTTCAGGGGTCCCCAACTTCTTGTCTGTGACTCACTACCAGTCCGCGGGCTAATTCCACTGGGCTGCCTGAGCGGTTGGCCTGTGTGCACACATGGCCCCACTCACACAAGCCTTATTGCTTGCGGATCCGCTCATACTACGTCATAGTAGGCGCTTGTGCACCTACTCCGCGTGGGCATTCATGGCCCCTCCCACAAAATCATCTCCTCTTTCCCCACTCTGGACCACCAACCCAGATTGATTGGGGAATTCTGATCTAGTTGTGCTACATATAAATTTTTTGTTGTTTCAAATTAGAGGGCAAAGTTGTGTACTGAGATTGGTACAAGAAAAGTACAGGTACTCAGCTTACGACCACAACTGAGCCCAAAATTTCTGTTGTTAAGTGAGACATTTGTTAAAGGGAGTAAAATAGAAGGGCTAAAATAGGAGGAGGAAAGAATATTATATATGTTCGCCACTACGAACAACTGTTGTAAAGTCGAGGACTACCTGTAATCAAAGCAAAAAGAGACTGGAGAAAAATTCAGAGAAGCGACAGAAGGCTATTGCTTCAGGAATCCATTTTTTGTCTACCAAATAAGAAAACAAGTCTAGGCGGAAAACAATGTTATACAGTATTCTTCATTTTATGGTGGGTTCATGTTTGTATGCAATACTGTACTCTATGTTTTCAAGTCACTTGGAATTTTCGTAAATCAGAAGTTCCTCTGAGTAGGAATAGAGCAATATTACTTTGTCTGCATAGAACCTAATACTTTACTTCATCTTCTGTTACAATTTCTTTTAAGATGATATGATTTCAACTACTCTGTACTCTTATTTCCTCCATTGCTGAATGTTTTCTCATGATAACACTTAAAAGTTAAAAAGGGATTTTTGTTTCATTCTCCCTTTTCCTTTTTAAAAGTAAGTTTGATTCCATTTATTTCTTTTGCGATAAGATTATCTCTCCAAATGGGACACCGAAGAAGGCGCTGATTCCCCTATCCATATGGGTCAGTGGTATTGAAGCAGATTCTCTGTTTCCCTTTTTAATTTATCAGAAAACCCACAGAAGTGGAACGTCTAGTGAAGGCATAGTAAACATGTCTGTGGATTGTGGAGAAAATTGTGAAAAAGACTGAAGAACCAGTGAGTAGACTCGGTAAGGAAAAGATGACAGATTGCCCCTATGTATTCCAGACAGCTGCTCCCCACAAGGGTAACAGTCTACACTGTGAGTCTGAGCGCCAGTACCTTTTAAAGCACACTAACTTCAGTAACCTTAATTCTAATTTTGGAAATTGCTTATTGTTTCTGAGCGTATGCCAGTACTTTAATATTAGTCTAATTGTGCAGCTGCCAGAATAATCCTAATTTATTTCATTGAGCCAATAGGATGGTGATTTTTCCAAAATCCTTCTGCTACTGAATAAACAATATTTAGCATTATTAATGGATAAGTCATCATCCTGACTGCCCAGAAGAAGACTTCTTACCTGATCATTTGTGATCGCCTGCAACTTTTGTACTTCTGCTTTCAGAGACATGTTGATATTCTGGACAACCTGCAGAGGGGAGAATGAGCATTCTTAGCTCTTCTATTCAATCTACTATTTGGCACACTGAATTAATATTAAAAAAAGCTTTCCTGTGCAATTTCAAAAAGGCTAACAAAGATGGAAATCAGCAGAACAGACCACCTGGGCGGTTTGCACGACCAACTGTACAAATGCAGAAGGATGAAATGGAAGAATGGACGGTCACCTCAAGCTACAGTTGCCATGAAATAACAAATGCCTCAGACACTCCACAGCTACAAAACTAGACTTTCAGGCAGCACATTTGAATTTTGTTGGATCTGTTTGCGCTACTGAATTTGCAGAGAACTGCTTTGCATTTTGGAGAACAAAGAATGGTATTTTATTTCTGAATTTGGATAAGATCCAAGAGTGAGGCATTTATAGCATGATGGGATGAAAAGAAAAATGTTTCTAAGGTTTGAACTGGCTTGTTGCAGGCTCAAAAGGTTTCTGAAGAAAAGTGGCTGATGGATTATGCTGGTATCAATTCTCACTCTCTATTCATGTAATCTTGTTTCAGAGTCTATCTTGCTAATTTGGAACAATTTAATAATTACCATTCTCTATAAAAACATTCTCTTAAATCTAATGCATGCAACATAATCTACCTTTCTAAGGATTAGGAAGAGAAACTCCTGTAGCTTTAGAGTAATTTGTAAACTGGGAATTGATCGGACGCTTACTGGACACTTTCTAAGATCTACTGTCTCTCTTAAACTGCTGAAGTTTTTACCGCTTTCATTATAGGTGCCTTCATGCTTGCATAGGCACATCCCTTCCCTTGAAGGCAAGAAAGTAGAGATTACTGAAGTCACAGAACTGAACTAGAGCAAGCAGAGGTAGTGTTTATCAATGATTTGATGAGCAGTGATAAATACAAGCATGAGATAAATACAAGCATGGGAAGACAAAATCAAGGCAACGGCTATCATTGAAATTAGACAAGAAAGAAGAAATTATTAGTCCACTTTTTGTTTACATGAAATATGAACTACACCAACAGCAGCAGATACAACCACCTAAGACAACTTGACTGCTACTATTAATTATTTCCACAACTGAAAGATAATTCATTCCACCTTTTCACAAATAATAATTCACTTTACCATTAGATCTTCTTCCTTGCTGGTTAGTTTGAGTCGTTCATTGGCTAAGGACTCCTCAGACTGATTTATTTGCTGGTCTTTTTCTGCAATTCTGTAAGCATTAAAAAAAAATCAATAGTGATCTATAGTGGCCTTCATAAAAGGTAGTCACAGTATTCTTTAAAGTTGTTGCAGTGGATTGTTCTATTAGTGTTTTAGAATATAAGCAGACACTGTGCTCTCTTGATGAAATGCAGTTTTTAAGGTTTCTATTATATTCTATTCATAATTCTGCAGATCAACTTGGGGTGAACAGGAAAAGGTAATATAGTATCTAGAGCAATGTATGTAACAGTATGTTTTCCATAAAGTAACACCAGTGCTTAATTTCAAGATATAGTCATTTAAAGAGGCTTTAGAGCAGGGGTCCCCAAATTCCCAGGCCACAGCCTACTCAGAACTGGGCTGTGCAAGTGGCAGGTGAGCGTGCACATGTGCACAGCTCCACTTACGCAAATGGAGTTGTGCACGCTTACACATGGCTGCCACTCACACAGAACCATCCCCTTCCCCCTACCAGTCCACCAAGCCGGAAAGTTTGGTGATCATTTCTTTAGAGTCACCTAACAATAACATACGATTTAAGATAAGAAAAAAAGAAAAGAATACTTTCACTATTGGGTTCATGGCAGAAAGTATGCCATTATTGAGGATTCCAACCAGTACATGTTTTATTTCCTTATACTGATTTGCGGATCAGAGAGCCTGAAGTTCAATACATATTCTAGAATTGCGGATGTTGGTTTTATTCTTCTCTCTGCTTTTGACCTTTGGTTTGCTCTGATATAGAGGTCAAAAATCAAGTCAGTTGCATCATTTAGTCCTATATGACTTAAACTTTCTTTAGATCTGTCTGACTTTAGAAATGCTAAATCAGGGCCACTACATTGCCTAACCACAGCCTTATCAATGTAATGTTAACTATTATACTAAGGCAGATAGTAGCATTACATTCCACCTGCCCTCACCCCCTCACCCCCAAAAAAAACCCACCAAAGAGGAGAATTGATAGGGAGACGGTGAAGAGAAGCTGTTGAAGAACTGATTTGGAATGACAGAAAATAGCTTACATTTATTTTTAATTTCATTCAAAATATTGTTACATTGCCTTTCAAGACAGTTTCCAGAACAGTTTGTAAAATTTCCCTCCATACAAAAAGTTTCAGAATCAATTGCAAATCTCATCACAGAACTGAAAAGTCCTCACCTGCTGCGTTAGGGTGCCGGAATACAAAAATAGTCACAGAAACTAAAGCTATTAGAAATGTTTATTTTTAAAAATGTAGGAGAAGCTGCTCTTCCTTTATCTCATACACAAAGCCCCACAGCTACACACTGAATCATACACAATGCTATTTTAATGTAATGTATGAAAAACAAGAAGGGGACAAAGGTAATTCTTCTCCTAAAACAACATAACATACAATGCCCAGAAAACATTCAATCTAAAAGGGAAATCCTTAGGAAGATGCCGGTAACTTCTAAGAAGAATTTGTTACAATAGAGGGTAAAAATATTGACAATTACTATATTTCCTTCAACAAAATCTCTTTCATATGCCCTCATACTCCTTACATGTACAAGGAAATAATTAGCACAGAAGCAACAGAAGGTCTGGCTGTACATGTGGAAAATACTTACACTTTGTGCAATTCTTCAGCAAGGGCTGAAGCTGAATTCTGAAAAAGAGAAGCAACAATGGGAAATGAATGTATGAAAGAATAAAAGGTTTAAAGCGTTACTAACTTAGAAGAAGGCTAATTCTTTCTCAGTGTTAAGGATTTTGTTTTATTAGTATTTAAGGTGTTGCACTAGGGTCAAGGAGACTCGGGTTCAAGATCCTGGAGAAAAGGATATTAGAAATCTAATAAATACCTAAACAAATCAATGTAAACCTATCGCTTCCATCAAATTAATCTGCACTCTCTTTCTCTAGTAGCAATGGCTTTGCCTCTTATCCTCCAGCTGTCAAGCTAGATACCTACAGTAATAGTTATCACTCTGTAAGAATTCTGAAAATGAGGTACTGCAGCTTTCTGTTCAAGTGCACAGTATGCCCGTGGTATAATATGTGTTTCACAGAATTCTCATGGAAAGATGCAGGCAGAGCAGTAACCTGCTCTAGCAAGCTGCACATCTGAAACACAAGGAAAGAGCAGCATGGAGAAGATGGAAGAGACTGGCTCCTAAGTAATTGTGGCCACCTGTTCTAGTCTGATGCCCAATGCGTGTAACAGTACAGCTTGTCATATATACCTGGACTGCCATCTGTGAATGGAACTTCTGAAGCTGAGCTTTCAAAGCCTCATTCTGTTCCATCAGCTCCTTTACAAAAAAGAAAATACAAACAGTGAAATACTCTATTCTAAACTAGCAATGTGCATAAACACAATAATATTTTTATACAACTGTGCTACTAAAATTATTCACTCTGGAAAAAATCTTAAAGTTTCCCCATGCTGCATCATATGGAAATTACAGAAACATCAACAAACCTGAGGATATCACGGGAAGTCTTAATTCACTTAAGAAAACCTCAAATACATCAGGGTTATTCAATACTGTCTGTTAGCCCTTCCAGGCAAAACACAGAGAAAACAGGATTACGTGAACTAATTCAACTTTATTGTAAGGCTACCTTAGCAGAATCTAGTAACTCTAAGGCATAATATTACTGCCTACACTCTTAACTGCTTGATCCAATAGGCTGAAAACTTCCTAAATTCGTTTCCTTGACCATTAAAAGTCACTGGGGGCTCTTGCCTATCTTGACTGATTGTTTCCTAGTCAGCATCACTTGCACCCCACACCCCACCTCGCCTTTCTCGACAGCATCCACACACTCCATTACAGTGCCTTTGGAATCATTTTCTAAGATTCCCTATGCAATTTCCAAAATATACTGCAATCGCAATAGGAGTACAAAGTCAGTGTAAAACAGGATTTGCCCAACCATGCAGATTGTACTATATGTAACAAAACCAAGGTGACAGTTCACCAAAAACCACCCCAGAGAACTAAAATTCATTTTTCACATTTTAGTATCCTGACTCAGGATAAATTGGTTGTTATCAAATTAACAATCTTAATATGCAACATATCCCGTAACACTGATGTTGTAAAGAAAAAAAATATCAAAGCATTAAAAGCTAAACATGATCCCAGCAGAATGTCATACCTGCACCTGTCTCTGGATAGAATCCTCAGTTGTGACCCTCTTTTGTTCTGCTTCCATTAATTGCATCATCCTTTGTTCCAGCTGTTGTTTTGAGACCATTGTATCAGTTAGCTTGCTGTGCAGACTCTGGATTTCATTATCTTTGGTCACAAGTTTATTCTGCACATCTATTACAAGAAGCAAAAAATTACTGCTACTAATTAGTTGGGGGGAGCATCTTACCATTATCAGATATGTAAACTATATGAGTGTGAGTGGTCACACTGAATTTTATGGAAGCGTGGGGCATAAATATTTTAGACATACAGAAAAAGAGAGACTGATGTAGGAATGATCTGGCTCAGAACATAAGCAGCAGAATCTCAGCATGAGATCACCACTCTGGAGAAAAGAGACAGAAAGTGCATCACTCTCTCACACTATTAAGAACAAGCTATTATACACGAAAGGATTGCAATAGCGATGAATATCCGTAGCTCAGGTGTAGGATGAGGGTGAAGTTTCATTCTTCAAGCTTGTGGATTGGTTTCTGAACATTTCCTTACCAGGCTAAGTAACATCTTCAGCAGAGTTTAGGGGACCCCTAAACTTCACTGAAGATGTTACCTAGCCTGGTAAGGAAATGTACGGAAATCAACCCACAAGCTTGGAGAACAAACCTTCACTCTAACATTAGGGGATGTAACCAATGGTGGTTCTATTCTGCCAGAAGGTAGTTATGCATGCAAAGATAGCTGAATTTTGCACTACCCTTTCTCTTCCCTTCAATGAAGAGACAGGAAAACTATAGTAGGTAGAAGGGAAACCAGCAAAAATTAGATGCCTTGCTTTGAACAATGTAGGAACTCTGTCGGAAATCCCATGCTCCCAACAACACAAAAAGAACTTTAAAGAAACCAGTTTTATCCCAGTGATAAAAAAAGGAGGGATCATATTCGACAGCAAGGAAGACGCTCTGAATGCACCTTGCTGGGCAGCCTCATGTTCTGCTGTCCGTTTCCTGAGATAACTTTGCATTTCCTCCCATCTTCGTTCAGCTTCCTGTTGTTGTGCCTTCATGTTTAAAGGAAAGGAAAAGAATATACATGACTGCCTGTATTGCTACATCACTCACAAATCATAAAAGAAAGGTCAAATATTTCTTGTTCTTAATAATTTTGAGTCATGCACTAATGCAAACATATAAAAAAGCAGATTAGTCAAATATTTAAGTGACATGGAGTAGAATAAATAATTCAAGGCTGATCCTAAAAAAATGTGGGCTAAAAATTGAATAATTATAATGCTTATAATAATAAAGGTGTGAATATATTCCAATGTTTCTCAACCTCGGAATTTTAAAGTTTCTTCAACTCTTAGAATTCCCTAGAGAGCATGCTGGCTGGGGTATTGAAATCCAGACATCTTAAAATTGCTGAGGTTAAGAAACTGACATATCCCTATACAACCAACACATTTTAATGTGAACTAGATTGGCACCATGCTTGCAATTCCACAAAATTCAGAGTCTAAAAAAATATGGCAGGAGCAAATTAAGAATTGTTTTACAAACCTACAAATCAAGCACTACTACCTATAGTCAGGACAGGAACTGATCCATTGTTACCATCACAATAAAATAAGAACAAAGCTATACAGCCCATACGCCTAAATCAGTTGAAGTAATTTACTGAGATAGCTATTCCATTTTTATAGTGTAACCAGTCAGTCATCCAGAATACCTTTACCATTAATCTGCATATCTGTATGCATATGGACATGATGAATATGAAATTATCTCAGAAGAGGAACTATGCAAGTTCATACATAATACAGGGTGTTAGGCTGCTTCCAGGAAATCTTATTGTTGTAATGAATGTCTTACTCTATCAGAAATAGATCATTAAAACACAATCTTTAAATTATCTTGTATCTGCTACAAGAAGAGGCTACAAGCAGCTTAAAAGCAACTTTATTGTGGTATTTTTACGTTGTTTTTATACATGTATTATGAACCGATTTAAGAACCAGTACAGAAGAGACGTAATACAAATTTTTAAATAATATATAAAGTAATACTTCTAACCTGACAAGCACCAATTAGAAAATACAAGTCACTTATGTAACATTGTCTAATAAAATTATGGTTGGGTGCCATCTCTATACCCAATCAAATGAAATTATTAGGCATTTTTATAGAATGCTATAACACATACTCTAGCAATAAAAGAGGAGTTTATAACTTGCTGGCACTGATTTATATATAGGTCATAATGTTTCTGTAGCTGGTAATTCATTAAAAGAAGAGTTCACAATTATTGTGTATTCTATTTGAATTAGTAACATATTGCTTGTCTATGCATCTCCTTTGGGGAGGGTCAAACTGCCCTTTGCAGAATTTTTGCATGATCATGAAATACAGCATTGCAATGATGAAAAACTGGCAGAAAATACAGTTTGTAAGCATGGCAAATCAATACTATAATAGAACTGCCACTTTCACCTCTCCTAAAAAGTGATTTCAAGATTTCTCTAACATTCAGGAGGATTTTTCAGAGATATAATGGGCATTAGAAAGAGGAAAGAGGAAAAAACAATCTTAATTATTTTAATTTCACATTGGTGTAAAAATCACACAAACCAACTGGTAAAGGAGGGATTTCAGATGCATCTCCTCTTCCTGCAGCCATTAGTAATTTTGTGACATATAGTTTGTCTTCTTACTATACATATAACAGAATAACAGAGTTGGAAGAGATCCTGGAGGTCTCCTAGACCAACCCCCCATTTAAGCAGGAAACCCTATACAACTTCAGACAAATAGTTGTCCAATCCCTTCTTAAAAACCTCCAGTGTTGGAGTACCCACAACTTCGGGAGGCATGTCATTTGATCTGGCATGAATATGCTTACCATACCTGGAAATAGTATTATAGAGAAGCCATACCTTCTTTGGATCTCATACAACCAAGAAAAGACAAAATTTCATTAAGGTGTTTCGGAAAAGGATAGATGATTCCAAAGTACTTTCTCACTTTGGATCCAAATACTGCACACTTCTGTAGGCAATCCTCACATGGGAGAGATTGCAAAGTTCCATTTCCTCTTGGTGGCTCTGAACCATTTGATTTGCATGTTTGCGAACACCGGATTTGCCACAAATATGAAGACAAGTTGATACTCACCTTTAACTGATTGATGGCTTGTTCTGCATTTTTCTTTAGAAGCTCCTCTTGCTGCAGTTTGTTATTCTTTTCTGTCAGCTCGTTCACTAGTCTAGCACAATCTTGACGCAATTTGCTCAGCTCTGAAGACTGCCTAGATACAAAAACAATTAGTTGTTTTCACCATATTGGCAATGTGAATGAAGAACATTGGACAGAAGATCAAGCTGCAGTCACCATGAGTGAAGGTATGGTAATATTTAAACACATATGGCAACTATTAAAAATAACGCTATGTTACTGGGACAGGCCAGTTAACTTAAGTGGTACCACTATGGGTTCTATCAAAAATGAAATTCAGTTTCCAAGTTAAAGAGCAAAGAATCAAAGGAAGAAAAGCTTGATTAAATTTTGCTCTTCTCACATGTAGAGATTCTGAAATGCTAAAGCAACTAATAAAAATTTACCTCTGCCTCCAAATGACTATTGTAAAGAAAACCTCCAAATCATCACGCAAAATTCACCGAGGTGATGAATATACACTTTGAACAGAAGACCCTATGCAAATAATTTCAATGCAAAATTGCAGGAGAAATCACTCAGGCACAGCAACAACTGTACAGTTAACTATAACTAGGTATATTGGTTCTACTCAGTCAAATATATGGTATTTTTCGGAGTGTAAGACGCACCTTTTTTCCTCAAAAAAGAGCTGAAAATCTGGGTGTGTCTTATACATCAAATACAGCATTTTTTGCCTCCCGAAGCCCTGCCCCCTTCACCAAAATGGCCGTGCATAACCTTATGGAGGCTTTCAGAGAGCTCCTGGGGGCTGGGGAGGGCAGAAATGAGCAAAAAATGGGCTTTTTTGCCCCCCCCAGCCCCCAGCAGCACTCTATAAGCCTCCATAAGGCTATGCATGCAATTTTTTGACAAACAACAGGCCCGTTTTCACAAAAAATGGGCTGTTTTTTGCTAGTTTTATGCCCCCAACCACCCCAGGAGCACTCTGCAAGCTCCCCCAAGGCTAGTTATGCCTTTTTTTTGAAACCGGGGCCTTTTTGCGAAAAAACGGGCCATTTTTGGGAGGTTTTGCAGAGTGCAAAAACTTTTTCCCCCCTTTTGGAAAGCTCTTTAACTGATTGATGAGAATTACATTGATGAAGTGCTGTGATAGCAGAAACAAAGTCTTAGGTGCTGCAGATTGTCAGCGATTTCCTTCTCCAGCACATGGATAAATACACCTGGAAACATCTACCCACCTACCTACTTTCTCTTTCTCTCTCCTTACCTACCTACTGTATTTCTCTCTCTCCCCCTCTATCTATCTACCTACCTACTCTCTCTCCCTCCCTACCTATCTACTGTATTTCTCTCTCTATTTCTCTCTCTCTATTCCTCTGCCTACCTACCTACCTACCTACACTCTTTCTCCCTACCTACCTACTGTATTTCTCTATCTCTATCTCTCTCTATTTCGCTCTCTCTCTCTTTCTCTTTATCTATCTACCTACCTACCTAACTACTCTCTCTCTCTCCGTACCTACCTCTTTCTCTCCATCTCTATCCCTTTATCTATCTACCTACCTACTTTTTTTTTAATTGGCCTTTTCAAAACCTTGATGCGTCTTATATTCCGATGCGTCTTATACTCCGAAAAATACGGTAAGTACTGCTTTGAAAATCCAATGCTTGAATTTTACAGGGAGACTGGGAAAATAATTATTAGGGTAAAAATAATGAGAAGAGTTGAACAAAACATAAGATAAGTTATGAATTTATTAAGCATTCTCCCTTGTGCTACTCAGAGGCAGAAATTCTTCTAAATTTAATTTGACACTAAATGGCAGAACAGATTGGAATAAATTTCCATGCTATCTCCTACAGCTGAAAAACTAAAATTAATGACAATTAATACTGATCTTTCTTTTTATTATCAGCAAACATCTTATCAGACTGATCTGCTCTACATTTTGACAGTAATATGAAGAATACTCAAATTGATAACACTGATTTTTAAAAGCAAATAAAAAGCAATAAAATCCCCCAATAAAAAATAAAAGAATTTACTTTCTGTAAATGAAATAGAATAATATCCATTTTACAGGATACCAAATTATATGAACACTACCTTTTTCTCGACCCCTCTGAATCCCTCATTGCACTGCAATGGATTTAACAAAACTATGCAACTAAGATAAAAAAGATAAGAGTCTCCTTCCAACTTGGCTCCAGGTAATTTCTTGGCCAAAGAATTGAGGCCTTTGAACTATGCTGGTTAAAATTTCTGCTAGTCCCTTGGACTGCAAGGCAATCAAACCAGTCAGTCCTAGAGAAGATCAACCCTGACTGCTCTTTAGAAAGCCAGATCCTGAAGATGAAATTAAATACTTTGGCCACCTATTGAGAAGAAAAGACTTACTGGAGAAGAGCCTAATGCTTGGAAAGATTGAGGGGAAAAGAAGACGGGGACGAAAGAGAATTAGGTGGCCGGATGGACTCACTGGAGCAGTAGGCGTGAGCTTAAATGGACTCCAGAGGATGGTAGAGGACAGGAAGGCCTGGAGGAACGTTGTCCATGGGGTCGCGATGGGTTGGACATGACTTTGCAACTACCAACAATAATTTCTTGGCAACAGTGCACACCGGTTTACCTAACTTAAAAAATCGCATTATGTTTGTCCACAATAATATATCATGATTATAAGAGAATAATAATAATAACAACAACAACAACAACAACAACATTATTTTTCTCAACCAGTGTGATGTCTGGTGTATTATGCGCCAGTATTTTGTCCGTTTGTATACGGGAATCCCACAAGATCTTGAAAATCAGATGGTCAAGATCTTGTGGGATTTCCGTATACAAACCGACAAAATACTGGCGCATAATACACCAGACATCACACTGGTTGAGAAAAATAAGGTCACAATTATAGACATCGCAATACCAGGTGATAGCAGGGTCGCCGAGAAGGAACATGAAAAAATCGCAAGATACCAGGACTTAAAAATCGAAATTCAACGACTATGGCACAAACCAGCAGTGATAATTCCAGTGGTAATTGGCACACTGGGTGCTATTCCAAAAGCACTGGAATTACATTTAAAACAGTTAAAAATTGACAAAATCACCATCAGTCAAATGCAAAAAGCCGCACTGCTTGGATCTGCACGCATATTACGAAAATATGTTACGCCGTCCTAGGCCCCTGAGTGGGGCCCGACTAGTAACCAATGCCAAATCCGGCGAAAGAACTGGCCGCTGTGATACAATTGTATAATAATAATAAACAGTTTGAAGTTCAAGATCACAAAATAAGATGTTTTAACAAAATGACCACAATGGCGTACTTGCTTTCCATTTGATTTGTGGAAGTACTGACAGCATCTCTCAAAATACCATTCTCCTGCTTCAGACGACTGATTTCTGCTTCCATCTGTTCACGAATCTGTTGAAACTGTGACCAGGAAAACATTATTGTATTCATTTAAGATAATCACTTTATAATTTATGTAGCTTCATATAAAACACAGGGTCTTATTGTTTACAAATCCAAACTGTGATCTACTTTCGGCTTTATTTCTTCAAGAAATGAAGAAAAAGCTATCACCAGATTGGATCCCCAAGATTATTTCTCAATAACAAATCTAGGAACTTTGAACCTAATAATTGTTGCGTCACACTGACACTTCCCCAATTTTAGCTCCTGCAATGTAATTAAACACTAAAGTTTGCCTAGGTTTTAATGCACTTCCCTTATTTTTTTTGTGCATTGTAATTTAATTAGTGTTTCCTTATTATGTTCCATTGATTGTTTTTAACTGTATTTTAAATTAATATTCTGGTTTTGGTATTGTTACTATAAAGGAAGGGAAACTTTAGGAAACATTCTATTTTAAGTCTTCAAACTCTTCAATGAAACTATAACTGAAATATTAGTATAAACTGAAAAAGGTGCGTAATCTAAATCTTGTCAAACTTGAAATTGTATGGGCAGTTTTCCAAACATGAGCACTATCTTGCTTTTCCATGTCCTTACAGTAGTCCTATCAATGCTTCAGGAACAAAGCTGATATTCAAACATGCAGTGACTGCTAATCTTTTAGCCTTAGGCAGTGATGGCTAACCTTTTTCCTAATGTGTGCCAAAAGCGGGGAGGTCCTGTGCGCATGTGCCCATACCCATAATTCTATGCACGTGACCTGCTCCCAGGCCTCCTGAAGCCTCCAGAGCGCGAAAAATGGCCCTACAGGCAACCTGGAAGTTTGGAAATGGACTTCCAGGTTGCCTGTAGGGCCATTTTTTGCCCTCCGGAGGCTTCAGGGAAGCCTCCTGAAGCCTCCGGAGGGAGAAAAACAGCCCAATGCGCAAACCGGAAGTTTGTTCCGTAAATTCTGGTTTGTATGTTGGGTTGTTTTTCACCCTCCAGAGACTTCAGGGAAGCTTCCGGAGGGGGAAAAATGGCTGAAAATGAAGGCCGAAATCAGCTGGACAGCACGCGCATGCACACTGGAGCTGACAGGGCAACGCCTTGCGTACCCTAAGAAATGGCTCTGCGTGCACCCTGTGGCATGCATGCCATAGGTTCTCCATCACAGCCTTAGGGTCTCCATGTAAAACTCATTCTGATAATTAGGAGGTATATACATTTAACAATCATGACTAATGAAATCAAGACATGGGAAAGAAATTGATGCGAGACTCAGTGCCCTTTACAGTTCATTTTCTCTGTTCAACACTGTACAGAAGAACAATTACACAATAATTCCAGTTTTCTTAAAATGTTTATTTAGCCACAGGACTGCAATATCTTGGAATGGAAGAAGGAAAGTCTGCTTGCGTAGAGACTGAGCAGATGGTTTAGAGAAAACATCTAGCTAGGGGATGTTAAAGGATTTAGCATCAGTCTACATTTTTAAAAGAACAAATCTGATTCATTCCTACTAGAGGAATAAAGAACCTACGATTACTTATAATTTGGTATAGGTGCTGACTATTTTTTTTTTTAAAAAAAGATCTATTTCTTAGCCACCCAAAGAAAACACAATACAAATATACCAAAGAAATTAGTATCCTATGGGACAAAAGCAATTTAAAATTATATGAAGGTGAATTATTTTTTTTTTAAAAACCTAGCTTATTCACATTACATGGGACAGAAAAGAAGTTATCAATAAATACAGAGAAATGTAATATGCACCCAAGAAATATAATGCATGTTTCCACCCTAAGGATCTAGATACTCAAGTCAAAATGAACTTTTTTCATTTTCATTAGAGATGTTGACTTTACCTTCATTTTCATCTGCTGGCTTTCTTGGTAGCTCCCATGGATTTTGTTTTGGAAAACCCCATGCTCTTTTTCCAAAGTGTTAACTCGCTCTCTCATTTTTGCCATAACCAAATTGCTTCTTTCTTTCTCTGTCATCAGTTCCTAGGACCAAATCAGAGAGTATCTCTTTTCAATAGTCCACCTCATTCTGAGGCCCATGGCCAGTTTACACAAAGCATAGAATTGCAGTTCCCTAACATTTTTCTAGGTATGTCTCAGAGCATCTGTGAGGCTCAGAAAGCATTCCTGGAAACAAAGAATATACTTAAGGGTTACATTTTGCTCTACACCATTCAAGCATCTCTTTTATTTCCTTTTAATTAAAAGAATCTTAAAAAATAAAATCAATAGAACATAGGAACTGAGAGATAGGCTGCCATTAGATGCTTTAGTACACGGGTGTGAAATTCACCACATCACGTTGCCATCAAGTGACGTATCACAACGTTTTTCCCCTTTGCGGAGCTGGGGTTGGCATGGCCTGTGCATGACACATCCGCCCCCAGTTTGATACCCCTGCTTTAGTAGATTCCCAGATTTTAAAGACATGAGACTTGGACACAGCTCACAATAGGAAAACAGAAAGAGTTAAAAAGTTGAAAAGATAGCTGAGCAGAGTGTAGGGAGGGGGCACCGAATTGTGTATAAAAGTAACAAGAAGTTGCTGGAAAAAGTAGGGAGAACTGTTATGTATGCTTCCCCCAAAGAATTTTCCCCTTCTTGTCTTCACACCTGAAGTGTTTCCTACTGAAAAGATTCTTTTAAAAGTCTAATATCAAATCTCCCAGCATAACTGTTTTTATCAGTAGTATAAATGACACACTGAGCTGTGCTTTCCATGAATGATGATTCCTCCCTTTACATCTGACTATACCAGTAATGACACATTTACTTATTCTGGGATTCACTGTACCTGGGAAAGCTGTTTGCATTGTTCCTTTGCAACAGCACCTTCTTCTTTTGCTGCCATAAGCAATTTATCTTTTTCTTGCAGCTGATGGAGCACTGCAGCTGGATCTCCTTTACTTGCCTGCACGAAGAACACAAAATGAACTTAAGAAGGAACTAAGTCCAGATCACATGTCACAATAAATCAGTTTAACTCAATTGGAAGCCGCGGCAAATCAGAATCATTTTCCTGCCACCCATTTTCCTCCTCTGGCTTATTTCCTGACATACAGTAAGTCGCTGTTATACTTAAGTCCTCAATTCATTCATATTAATGATTTATACAGCAGCAGTTTCAGAACCCTTGATCTAAGATAATCAATAACCCACCAGCTTGGATAGCCAAAGAAGTTCTGAACCAGTCAAAAAATTATTGCCAGGCACGTGGTAAATACTATTAAATTCACTAGTATGCATGTGAAATATTTTAGGGTTGCAATAAATAACGAGCAGAACAATGCATTTGTGGCATATGTTTCTGCTCAAGAACAGAATCTCTAACAACTAGCAACCAGGAAATGTATCATATGTGGTGCAGGAACAAAATAGTGACATTATTTGTATTTAGAGGATTTTAAAGGCTTCCTCAAAAAATGTTCTGGTCTGTTGTCCAAAGAAAGAAAATCCAGATTTATTTGTTTATTTGTTTGTTCCCCCCCCCCCCAAAAAAAATGCAAGTATTTATCTGGATGGTAAGCAAATGCTAGCCTCAAAGCACCAGTTACCTTCTGCAGAATCTCCTGCATGGCATTAGATTTCTCCTTCAATAACTCCACCACATTCATGGCCTCCTCTTCTGTGAATATCATGTTCTTCATAACCAAGATAAAATCCTTAAATTTCACATCTGCATTTTCTATAATGAAATCAACAGGACAGTTATAAGAAGGATGCAGCATATTTTTACAGTAAGAGTAGAAGGAAAACTATTATTCTGTAATACATGAAAGACAACTTTTCAGCAGGCTTTTTTATAGGAGCCAGCAAGCTATAAATATAACAAATACCAGTTGTCTTTGCTTACCAACTGCTTATTCAGTGACACTAGAAATTATGACAGGGCTGAAAAGGGAGACTGACAATTGGTCCTCAAAGTTGTGGCCCTCATAGCATCCCCCTGATCAGGTGAATGTGATTCAGGTGCTTCACAACTGGCATTGCATTTACAAGAGTTGCAGCTTCCTATGGTCATGTGATCGCCATTTGTGACCTTCACAGCTAGCTTCTGACAAACAAAATCAATGGGGAAACTGGTAGGAAGTCACGTGGTGGTCACATGACATTGCGCTTAATGACCATGGGTGATTTGCTTTACAATCACAACCGGAAGTGACATTGTAAGATCGGCACTGTCATATGATGTTTCACTTAACAACTATATCACTTAGCATCAGAATTGCTGATCCCAAATGCAATCAGTAAGAGAGGACTATTTGTATTGGCAAATAATTTTTTTGCCCATTCCTAGGAAATGTTTGCAAGACAAAACTCCAAATTATAGTTGTATGATCTCTAGTATATTTGGAGTTTAAGGCACAATTAAAAAGAATGAATGAATAAGTGGCAATCTAGAGTCAGATTCTCCCTAAGCACAGAAACTCTATTGGAAAGTGTACTGGAGTCATTTTGGTTCTATCTAAGGCTTATCTTATAATAAATAATAATTTTAGATTTTTCGCTTAAAAATAAACAGAAACAAGAGCATTATTTCCCACCCAAAATAAAAAATGAATTTCCCACCAAAAGACAGATTTTTTTCATATGTCAACTTCAAAAGAAAAATAAAGGCTGATTATTAGCAGGTTACTTCAAGGCTCCTTATCTTTCTTTTATGAAACTTAAAATAAATGATACTGTTTTGATTACTCTTCAAACACCATAGGCATCGGAGATGCAGTAGAGTCATTACTTTCATGTTTGTGCTTATCTCAGAACTCTGCTATCATCCTTTGAAAAACATATTTCAGGAACTTAATGTATTCCTCTACTTGAAAATTAAAAGCCAAGTTCAGGCATTTTAGTTTCGTGAGGCCATCAGCAAGTTCTCTGGTCATTGTCTCAGAAATATACAGTACCACCTTATTTAAAATACTGAAGTTAGTCATTTCTGGAATAAGCAAACCAGCCACAAGCGCCAATATCAAGTGTTTATCAGAAGGCCAAGCCAACACAACTCTCAAAATGCAGTACAGAAAGAATTTTAAATCTTTTTGTATCACCTGAACAGGACCTCTTCCCCCTTGTCTTTCCTATTGCCTCTTCTTGCCTTATCTCCTCCCAATTTTCTTCCTTCCTTTCCATTACATTCCCTTTGATTTCTGATGCAACTTGTCCAGACTTTCCCTTCCATTTACCATATGATTTCAATTCATTTATCATACATTCTGCATCTGCCCACAGTCTAAACTTTTTCTCAACTAAAAAACCAAAACCCTCAAATTCTTAAGAATATTCTGGCAATGACTATGTATCCATGCATCATAGCACAACCAACTAGTTTTCCTGGCCATGCCTTCTCTTTTGCACCAATACCTTTATCAGTTTCATTCTTCAATTTCTTCACACTGGTTTTCTGCAGTCCTTCAAGACCATCATGCCTCACCAAATCAGCTGCTTCTCTCTTTCCCTCTGTTACGCCTGAGTCTGCATTATCCATCAGAGGAATATATGTTGTTGCACGAATCAAAGGTTCATCCACTAAAGTCATAACTGGAAATTTAGGAAACATACTGACAATAATACATGGTAACATGCATTTAAAAAGTAGCTTGGTTTCTTCCAATTCAAGCTACATATGCACCGGCACTTTGGTTATTTCTTAAACAGGTACATAGTACGTTGATAAAATTATTTTTTTATTACTTGTTTATTGTTCACTTTTGATGGTTTGGGTTGTAAGTTCTTTTTGATATATTATTTCAACAAAATGAAACAAAATGTATATTAAAATGCATGTAAATTAGCAGTTAGAAACTGTTTCTAATTTTCAGCCAATATAGTATTTGAATATATTCAAATAAAATATAACCTCTGGCATGAACTGACTACACATTTTTAAGTAAACATTTTCCCAAGTCTTAGTCTTCCACATCTATAATATAGGAATAATACCGTCTATTTACAAAGAGTTTTTATAAGAATTTTAAAAATATGCATATGAAATATTTTGAACACATGGAAAGTGCTGCAGAACTGCTTTTGTATTAGAGTTGTTAAACTCATCTTTCCTCAGTTTCTCCAATAATTCACCATTAATGATTAAGTCTTAGATTATATATCAGTATTTGTAATCTATTGTGATGGTTAAGGGTAGCACCATGCACAAATCAAAACTGATGATAATTTTCAGGATTCTCAGCTTAAACAAAACCTAGATGTCAGAGAACAAAGTCACACTTGAGAATCTTACCTTATATGCTATAGTTTGCAGGATACTGAGAGTAAAATCCTAAAAACCTACACTAGATTATTTGTTAAGTTGGTGCTCTTCAGATGATAGCCAGTACTGTGCATTTAATACATTATGCACTGTATTAAAATCAAATTCAGAAGAATTGTTTTTAATCAATGAGGAGTCCCTGATGCTGTCTGAGCTTGGTTTTTTCTTGCAGATGTTTCATTACCCAAACTAGATAACATCATCAATGCTGGTAAGGAGATGGGTTTGCTCTTTTTAACCAAATATCAAATGCACCTTTAAAACTGGTTCAAACTTGCCATGCTGAAATCAAAAATTACAGGCTAAGTTGAAAACTTTTAATACTCAAAATGCCATCTTGCTTAATTAAGAACACTAAAGAGAGCACACTCTCTTTAATATGCCAAGATTGCAGATGATTTTAATTTTATATGAAGAGCAAGAAAGAGCCCAGGGTCCTAATGACATTGTACATACTACAGTGGCATAGAGTTTTGTGTCTTTAATTTGTGGCTTTAAAAGGTAAAGATGGGTGAAGAAGTAAGAAGAGTTGCTCAATCAGAAGAAACCTCTTCTTATTCCACATGCAATTCCTCAGATGGAAACACAAAGTGGGAAATCAGAACCCAAATGTAGTACAGGCAGTCCTCAATTTATGGCCACAACTGAGTCCAAAATTTTTAATGCTAAGCAAGACAGTTGCTGAGTTTTGCCATATTTTATTACCTTTGTTGCCACAATTGTTAAGTGAATCACTGCGGTTGTTAAATTAGTAACAGAGTTGTTAAATAAATCTGGCTTCCCCATTGACTTTGCTAGTCAGAAGATCACAAAAGATGATCACATGACCCGGGAACACAGCAATATGTAACAGTACATACACATCATCATACTCTGGATTTGACTAAGCTGTGCTGTATTGGTCAAAATCTAAGGTCAGCTACCAGAGGAATTCTTGTTGAAGCTATCTTTCCAGTAGATGGCGCTACAACCATCTTAAATACAGTATTTACTTTCAACAGCATGAGAAAGTCTAGTGACCCTAAGAACAATGAGCTTCTCCCTTCCGGGTTGGGGTGCTCTGCCACGCGAGCCAGTTTCGGCACTCAGTGCCGAAAAAGTTAACCATCACTATTCTAGAGGAAAGATATGATATAATTCAAATGAATGAATATACATTGATTCAAGAAGAGCAAGCACTTATTTTTCTTCTACCAAAAGGTAACAACTGTCATTCATGTCTTAGTTAGTTCAAATCTTCATTAAGAGTAAAGAAATTATTGAATGCCTATGAATTGACACCAATTTTCAGCATGCTATTTCTGCCCTAACCTTCTTTCTGTTGTCATGCAGGACCTCCTTGGTTCTAGAAACAAATGGTCACAGAAAACTATAGACTCACAGAACTCTGAATACTGCTATTCTTAATGTCTATAATCTGTAGCCCAGTTCAAGTATATGGATTAAATATTTACAATTCATAAAGTTAAATGATTCATCTTTTGTGTAAATTAAGTGGATTCCAGACTATGAAAGTCTATGCCAGAATGCAATTGGTTACATTCCTTAAGTGAAAAAGGATTGTCATTTATCACAATTAGTAAAATAGGAGAATTCTAAACTAAGTGGATTGCATTCTATTAATGTAATTTAACAAGCACAGATTCCCCAAATCCAAGTATCTTCATGCATACCACAAGCCAGATCTGCCAGTTTTGTCTTCCATTTTATGGGACAACTGGAGGGAAGAGAACATTCCAACTTCAGTCTCCACTAAGTATATCTGATTCATGAGAAGGATATTGCTAGTCATTTCCCCTCGTGCATTTGAAAAGGAAGGAAGCCTCTGAGGATTGACACCAAAATTACAACCTCATTTCCACAAAAGGACAAATGCTGATTTGATTTGGGAGTAATTTTGTGATTGAATTTGAGGCTCTGAACCCAGAAATACTTAATCCAAGAAAGATCACCCACTAAAGGTGGCTACTAAAACATCAGATATAAAATCCACTTTATTACCATTATCTGTCTTTTGTTTTTTTGCAGACACTTTCTTCTTCCCAGAGCTACTTTCTTGCTTTATCTCATGATGCAATATGAGAGGATCTTGCTTTCTGGATGTGGACAGAAGTGAATCACTCTTGGCATCCTGATCATCTGTAAAAAGGGGAAAAATAGAAGCTATATCAGGTTTTATACTGTACACATTAATCTACACATGTCCGTACATGTTTGTAGGTATGCATGTATCCTATCAGTGGTGGGCTGCAGGCGGTACATCCCGATACGGGCGTACCGGTGCCTGCCGGGAGCACTGGGTACCATTCCGGTGCGGTGCTCCAGAGGGCCCACCCACTTGCCCGCCCTCCTTACCTGTATTTGAGCTCTTCGGCACTTCCGCACACGGAGCATAAGGCGCCTGCACGACACTCCGCCAAACAGGAGGTAAGGATGCATGCGCGTGCTACGCGTGTGTACACGTGTGCTGCATGCATTCATGTGGTGGACGCCAGGCCCTGTTGCACCGTACCAGTTGCACCAGGATCCGGAACCCACCACTGTATGCTATACATATGTATAGTCATGTACAAATTGCATGGAACACTTAATTCATATAATATCATATTATAGTGATACAAGTAGTCCTTGACTTATGACCACAATTGAGCCCAAAATTTATGTTGCTAATTGAGAAATGTGTTTTGCTCCATTTTACGGTTTTTCTCGCCACATTTGTTAAGTGAATCACTGCAGTTGTTAAATTAATAGCACAATTGTTACGTGAATCTAGCCTCCCCAATGACTTTGTTAAAAGGTCGCAAAATGTGATTACATGATCTCGGGACAATGCAATGATCATAAATATGAAACATCTGTCAAGCATCTGAATGTAATGGAGATGCTGCAATGGTCATAAGTCACTTTTTTTAGTCCCGTTGTAACTTTGAATGGTCACTAAACAAACTTTTGTAGGTCGAGGACTATCTGTATACTGTAGATACACATATCAAATTAATCCGGAATAGGATGTGGTTTTGGTACTTCAAATCAAAATAAGTTTAGAAAAATCAAGTAAGATATTTCAGTGGGGACATGAGGATAAAATCACTTAAATTTCAACAGCCAGAGAGAAAATATAGCATCTATTCCAGGGATATTCAAGTATTCCATCTATAATTTGTCAGGACAGGGAAGCCAAAGGCTTGCACTGATCTTGGTAACACTGCTGAGGCTGAATTGTGATCTGACCATGAACCTCTGGAGAGAGGGTGGGGGAATTATTTTTCTACAGAAACTCCATATAGGATTATTTCTATGCTGATTTATTCAGTAATAGTTGAATAACTATTCAACTATTGAATAGTTGAATAGTTAGCTATAATAAGTATAATAAATCTTATAGTTTATTATACTATAAACTATAGTACTATAGCTATATAGTATTATTAGCTATAATAAATATTAGAATTACAAACCATAAATATTAGATCCCTTTATTAATCTTATTAAGCCATGAAGTAGTTCATTTTTTTGCTCAGCATATTGTGAAATCCTAGCCACTATGATCTGAAAACCTTGATTGATATCTTGGTATAAAGCAGGCCACTAGGATGTGTTTTAAAAATGTATAATTAAAACAAACGTGGCGTAACACAATATGCAATCATAACCCCAAACTAAAATATTATCTTTGCTGCATATACATCTTACCCACATTATAGTAATAGACATTATACTACGGTAATATGTAAAACAATTATCATATCTCAGAAAGTATTTGGCTAAATAGTTTTAAATACTGAGAAAGCCATAAATATATAATTAAGAATGCACAATAATTAGCTTTAGGAAAACTTTTTTTAAAAAAATATCTGAATATCTGAATCTAAGACATTTTCTGTATAGTTGGAAAGTTTATGTAGGCTAACAAAACATTTCTCTTTTCAAAGCTTCATTCTGTAGATCAAGCTCCATTCTATCAAGATCAAAAGAACCTAAAGTTTAAAATGCTGATAGAAAACAGTGAATGAAATTTTGTGTGGCAAGGCTAAACTTTACATATAAAGTTATTATTAGGTAGGAACTCTGTAATTCATGTGTAACATTCTATTTTGAAATTATTTCTTTATTAAAAGAAATAGTTTATTGAAAGAAATAATGCATTCTTCCTCGTTTGCATGGTCTATGTAGTGTTTAAGTCTAAGGATTCATTTCCCTGTCCCTCTCACAGTGGCATAAAGTTTTCTTGCTAAAATGCTTGGCACAAAAAATATAAGATCTTGTCTATGGGGGAATAATACTTTAAGCTACAACATGGTCTAAAAAGAGGATAAGGAGAGACATGCAAACTTTATGAACACTAAGCGTGCCCCAATAATTTAGTTTAATAGTAATCTTAAGTATGTCAAAACAAAGATCACACAGTACACAATTTGAATGTATTTTTAATTAAATACTAACAATCTGGAATTTATATTTGGTTGAATACAACCAATTTCGTTGTATTTATTTTGTATAATGACAATAAAGGCTATACTATACAATATTATCATTGTATGAAGAAACAGAAAAAGAACTATTCTTCAATACTTTAAATCTAGGGTTGTACCATCTGTCTCATCTTAAAGCTACAATACCTCTTGGGTTTCTTTTCGAAAACTAGGTCATATTATCCCCCATTGGAAAATATAAAACTGGCCATGTAATTTTTTTTATATACAATACAATCTTTTTGTCTTTTTGAATTTTTGTTCTTTTTTAATATTTATTTTTCTTTTCCTTTCCCTTTAATACAAAAAAAATCCTATCCAATAGTTTTTGCTAACTACATCTTTGGTTTACTGTAATTAGATGGAAGTATGCATATTGCTTATCAAACACAAAGATAATGAAACAAATCATGCTAATTCTGACTTAAGGATCCACAGCAATGGTTAAAAAAAGGTTCTTTATAATCCTCTGAAATCCAGGCCTCTTTATGAGGTATATAGGAAATATGCTGGATTGTCTTTATATATAGCAATAGCAGATAGCAGATTAAACCAAGCAGGTATGAAATGTTACTTACAGCCAATTCCAGATCTACTTATAAGAAAGAATAGAGAGCTGCCAGCTGAGCAGAGCCTTATTTTCAAGGCTAGCAACTTCAAGACAAATCAGAGCCACATCCATAATTGCCAGGCTGTGCATTGAAAGACTGTCAAGACTTGTTTCTCAACTATGCACACCTCACTTTGATTCCAGTTGATGATGATGATGATGATGATGATGATGATGCTGATGATGATGATGATGATGATGATGATGATGATCATCATCATCATCATCATCATCATCATCATCATAGATAACATTAGAAACTGGTACCTGAACTTGCTTAATTTCACTGTTGCTTTCCCATTCTCTTAGCTTTGGAGCCGTGCCATTTAAACTGTAAGCCTGCAGCTAATGACTCTTATTCTGTAGGGGCGGTGTGACTTGCTCTTTCACACAATTAACTAATATATTGCCATCTCTCCCCCCACCCCCAAAAAAAAACCCCAACTAGTAACACAGTCATACCTATTCCATTTTTCTGCTTTTTTTGTCCAGGCTTTTTTTTGGACCCAGCTGAATCCGAAGGTGGGGTGGGCTGTTTTGTTACAGGGACGGGCTCCACTTTTTTTCCTGCAGGCTTAGAACTCTCCAACTCTTTTGGCACAAGTTCCTCTGAGTTGCCCTTGTGTTTCTTCTCCTTCTTCTTGCGCTCCCGGAGACTGCTGGGGGCCTCTGTCACATTCAATGGAAGAGGAACAATGTGCTCCTCCTCTGACCCCATAGCATCTGACAGTCGGAAGTCCCGAGGGGTACTCTCCGAGTCAGACTCATGGAGGTTCCCATTCTGGGCCTCTTTTTTCTTGCTCTTCTTCTTCTCGGCTTTCTTTTTATCAGTCTTACTAGGCAGAAGCTTTTGGTCCCTCTTTTGTTTGGCGAGGGCTTCATCGTATAGTGTTTCTTTCATAAAAAGCCAAAAAAAGAGGAAGATGACAGCAATCACAACAGAAGGTACTAGGATGATAAAATAGGGAGACTCGTAGAATTCCATTGTGCTTTTTCTTAACTACAAGAACAAATCTGCAAAGAAAATGACAAATGAGAATAAAAAGGATTAAGAAAGCTTAAATGTAGTGTTTTTACAGCTATATAACTGAAGCAATGATATTTCCAAATAGATTGTCATTATTAAAAAAATCAATAAAAATATCAATAATGAGATTATAATGTTTAGAATAAGCAAAATGAGAGAAAAGGAGCAATACCATTTTTCACTGTGCCTGTCAGGAGCAAAGAATCAGGAGCAACACAAAGTGTTGATCAGAGTAGTTTATTGCTATTGCCAGGAATCTTAACAGACTAATGCACTCACTACTGAAACTACTAGATAAGCACTGCAAAGTTTAGAGAGAATCTGCTTTCAGAGGCTTCTTCCTATCAGCAATTCAAGGCTAGCTAATCTTTTCACTCTACTCCTCACTTCAGCTCCAGATTCCATAATGCCTGATTGAAGAGAATTCTGCTTTGATTTGCTTCTCTTAGTTGTAATTTACCAGCAGCCATTCCAATATAAGAATTATAACTTTAAATAATGATGCCCAAGATTGTTTTTCTTCTTCTTCCTTTCCTCCCATTTCTGCTTCTTGTAGGCACTGCCTTTTAAACTATAAAATTAAAGAAGTTGATGAGTCTAATGATACATATTCTATAAAACTATTAAAGATACATAAGATATTCTATAAAACTATAAAATCAATTTTCATGCAAGAAAATTAATGGCAAGATCAACTATCTTTAAAAGAAAGCAGCAAGACAAAATTCAATTTTTAATTTGCCTTAGGAAAAGTAAGAAATCCTTAGTTTATGAAATAGATTTGCAACCTCCCCTACAGAGAACTTTAGTCAATAAAATTCCTCTAAGGTGAAATGACTACAACCCAAGTTAAAGTTAAAACAAAACTATTTATTTGATTTGTGAATGCTCCAACACTGGAAGTTTTAAAGAACAAATTGGACAACCATTTGTCTGAAATGGTATAGGGTTTCCTGCCTCAGCAGGGGGTTGGACTAGAATGCCTCCAAGGTCCCTTCCAACTTTGTTATTCTATCCTATTCTATTTAAATTCTGTATTTTACTCAAAGTACAAGAGATAGTTAGTAATGACTACAATACTAATACATACCTTTAAAAATCAGTCATTTAACTAGTCATTTAAAATTTAGCGAAATAGACACAATCTTCAAATTTCCTAAATGAAAGGGATGGGGGACATAAAATTTGTAAGATTACACTACAAGTCCTAGCAACCATATAGATAGGTCTTCTCCAGAAACAACTATCCCTAACCTGTTCTTTCAGGATGCCCAACAGCTAAACCCATCACCATTAGAACGGATTCCAGCCATCTTGCTGCTGGTTGTCTTCTTCTTCTCTTTCCTTCCTCCTTTCCCAGCATTAGATATTTACCAGAGAGATAGGAAATCAAAATGCCAAGCTAAGCAAGCAATACTATGGAAATCGTGATCTCATATTTGGAAGGTGCTGGAAGGGAATGGATGGGAAAAAATAGGCTGAGGTGAACTCTAATAAAACCAATTGGTGTTTGCTAAGCCTCAGATTGATTACTTCTGCATCTATGGCTTCAAATTTAACCAATGTGTCAAAGCATTCAGGCAATTTAGTTAATATATTTCTTCAATTCTTAATTTTCAAGTCTATATTTAAACAAGTGGCAGTTGTTCTATCTTGTCCACCACCACAAATCTATGCATCTAAGCTTGTTATGCAATGCTTTTCTTGAGGAAGGATGAATTACTGCCCCTTCTAAGGTAATAGACAATCAATGATGCATTTTGCTCAGCCTAGCCAGCCTCCCTTTACTTTCCCTTCGGCTTTCTGACTGACTGCTTCTTGACGTCCAATAATGTGCTCTGTTAGTCTTCCCCCTCTCCTGCTCCCACATCCTACATATTAGATGTTACAGTCATTATCGAGAAAGAACACACTACTAAGAAGTTAGTTGGGCACTAAATCACACAACCAAGAGATGGAAGAACATTGGGCACTATCTAATAAAATGAAGTTCAATGGTGAAAAGAGTAAGGTTCTACATTTAGGCAAGTAAAACGAAATCCACAGGTACAGTATAGGTGGTACCTTGCTCAATAGTAGTAACTGTGAGAGGGATCTTGGAGTCCTAGTGGACAACCATTTAAATATGAGCCAGTAGTGTGCAGCAGTTCTAGGCTACATAAACAGAGGGATAGAATCAAGATCATGTGAAGTGTTAAAGATGTGGAGACTCTAGAAAGAGTGCAGAGGAGAGCAACAAAGATGATTAGGGGACTGGAGGCTAAAACATATGAAAAACGGTTGCAGGAACTGGGTATGTCTAGTTTAATGAAAAGAAGGACTAGAGGAGACATGATAGCAGTCTTCCAATATCTCAGAGGTTGCCACAAAGAAGAGGGAGTCAAACTATTCTCCAAGGCACCCGAGGGTAGAACAAGAAGCTAATCAAGGAGAGAAGCAACTTAGAACTGAAGAGAAATTTCCTGACAGAACAATTAATCAGTGGAACAGCTTGCCTCCAGAAGTTGTGAATACCCCAACAGTGGAAGTCTTTAAGATGATGTTGGATAGCCATTTGTCTGAAACAATATAGGGTTTCCTTCCTAGGCAGGAGGTTGGACTAGACCTCCAAGGTCCTTCCAACTCTGCTATTGTATAAGATGGCTTGGGCAATAGGCCTACTTCAAATGGCTGACAAAAAGTTCCAAAGAGTGGCACATATAAAGCTATGTCTTGGTGGATCACAAACTAAACCTAAGCCAAGATTCTGATGCAACTGCAACACCAGAGGTTTAGAGCCAAGATCAAGAACAAACATTACTTCTCTTTATGTTGAATTGGTCAGAGTAGACTTGGAATACTGCATCCAGTTTTGGATGTGTTTTAGAAAGACTCTGACAAACTAGAGAATATCTGGAGTAAAGCAAATAGATGACAGAGTTTGGAATATTTACCAAGATAAGAGAAGATGCAGGGAGGCAATTTAGCTAGCTTCAGGTATCTAAAGAGTTGTCATGTAGAAAGCAGGGCAGAATTGTTCAGAGTTGTTCCAGAGGTCAAGAAGCAATATGTCTCAATCACAAGAAAGTAAATTTTGGATGGGGAATCGGGAAAAATTCCTAATGCTACAAGTAGTTCAACAATGAAATTGATATGTCTCAGGAGATAGTAGATTCTTTTCCACTGGAAGTGTTTAATGGAGAGTTATACCGTACTCTATTCCATGGCTATACAATTCAATTTATGACTGTGTTGTGGAATATCAATTGTTAATAGCAACACAATTCTCACTACTTCCTTCTAAGAACACAGAATATAAAAGTCAGTCTCCAGTTCTAGAGAGAACAAAACATAAAATAATTATACCTTAATATCAGAACTATCTTTATTGGTGCTTATGGGCTTCCTGAACTGCTTCTTGGAACCACTGAAATTATATTTGCCTCTGAAGTTAAGCATAAGCTGTGAGAACAAGTGGATAAGACTCTTGACTATCCATGGCTTGCTTAGCCAACCATGACATGAACACATTGGATGTAGATTTTGTGTGCATCTATAATACACAGCGACTTGTTCTTTAATTTCTAAGCTAGACGATCCCCACCATTCATGTGTCATATTATGCTCACATAATCATCTTTGCAGACAGATTGCAGGAGCATATGAGCATTTTTATCACTAACCCAGGGCTTATGGTTTAGCCTGGCATGCTAACTGACCTTATAGAATGAGAAGGACACTATATTACTATTGTGCATCAGTCATTACATTTCACTTTAGTCAGGAAGGAAGTGCAAATCTCCAGTGTACTAAGTGCTCTACACAATGATCTTTTCTGAAAATGCTAAAAGAACTATTATGTGATATTCACAAGCCAAAGAAAATTATAACAGATCTCTTTGGGGAACCCAATGGAATTTGTATACATCTACATTTATTCTAGCTGAGGCACTAAATTGTAAAAAAAAAGCTGTATGCTTGTGAGTAGCCAAAGTTAAATAATATAGGATAGGCTGTATGCCAAGGAATAATTATATGATATTAATAATTCAAATTACATTAAACAACAAAACTTTCTAACTGTAAGCTCTCAGGAAAAAGTATAGTATTATCTGTTCAACTAACATTAATCTTTTTCCTGTGGTCTAAAAGACACACATGGATAAAATCAAATAATGTACTCTGAATATTAGAATATTGGAGCCGAGTTGGCGCAGTGGTTAGAATGAAGTACTGCAGGCCCCTTCAGCTGACTGCTATCTGCAGTTCAAATCTCACCGGCTCAAGGTTGACTCAGCCTTCCATTCTTCCAAGGTGGGTGAAATGAGGACCCAGACTGTGGGAGCGATATGCTGACTCTGTAAACCGCTTAGAGAGGGCTGAAAGCCCTATGAAGGGGTATATATGCTATTGCTATTGCTAATATCATGAAAACCATCTAGATGACTTTAATCACTCTCTCTCTCATCCCAACCTACCTCACAGGGTTGTTGTGCATAAAAACTGGAATTGGAATACTTTATTTGGCCAAATATGCTTAGACCCCAAGGAATCAGTTTCCAGTACAAAAGCACTCAGTATACTTGCAAGCAACAAAGATGATAACAACAACAACAAAATAGCTGGCTGTGTGCAACAAATCATCATCATCATTATAATGCTAATACAAGGGGAAATATAATAATAAAAAGGATAAATAATAATAATAATACAACCTGACTATATGGATTAATATGCACACACATTAGACAGAATTCTAAGAATTAGGTGTTCACAGAGATGGCATGAGGAAAAAAACTCTGTTTCTAATTGTCTTTGCATTTAATGCCCTATTGCGCCATCCTAAGGCAAGGAGTTGAAACAGTTTATGTCCAGCATGTGAGTGGTCTGTTGATATCTTCTAGCCCTCCTACTGGCCTGTGCAATAGACAAGTCTTCTATGGATGGCAAGATGGTTGCAATTGTTTTTTCTGCAATCTTGACTATCTGTTGGACTCTGTATCTGTCCTGTTTGGTTGCTATACCAAACCAGAGTTATAGAAGTACACATTACAGACTCAATAATTCCTCTGTAAAACTATATCAGCAGCTCCTGGGACAGTCTGAATTTCCTGAGTTGCTCAAGAACAACATTTTTTGCTTTAACTTTTAATGAAAGTTCTAATGAGACGTATCCATTTCAAGTCCAGGCAGATTATAGAACCCCAAAACTTGAAGGACTCTACTGCTGATTGCATCCTCTAGAACAGGGGTGTCAAATTCAAGGCTCGAGTGCAGGATCTGGCCTGCAGGGTGCTTAGATCTGGCCTGCAAGGCTGCCCTGGAAACAGCAAAGGAGCAGCCCATGGTGCCTCTGCCCGTAAAAACAGAGCTTGGGAGGGCTACGAGCAGACCTTTGGAGCTCCATTTTCACTGGCAGAGGACTGCAGGAGGCCGTTGCAGCCGAAAATGGAGCTTGGGAGGCCATCTTTGCTGGCAGAGCACTTGGGCCACCACAGGAACCCTTGACACGAGTGACGATGAGCTGGCCACACCCACCTTGGCCACGCCCAGCCAGCTCCTCCAAGGTCAAACACAACCCTGATGCAGCCCTCAGTGAAATTAAGTTTGACACCCCTTCTGTAGAATATAGTAAAAGGGAGCAAAATAGAAGGGCTAAAATAGGAGAAGGAAAGAATATTAGGTATGTTTGCCATCCTGAGTTATTTTAAAAAATAAAAAGGTTGGATTAAAAAACCTTAAATAATAAAAATACTAAATGTGTATCGGTAGCCCTCAACTTATGACAATTGAGCCCAACATTTCTGTTGCTAAGCAAAATAGTTAAGTGAACTCTGCCCCATTTTACAACCTTTCTTGCCATAGTTGTCTTGTGAATCACTGCAGTTGTTAAATTAGTAACACAGTTATTAAGTCAATCTGGCTTCCCCATGACTTTCCTTGGCAGAAGGTCACAAAAGGGTATCACATGATCCCAGGACATTGCAACCACCATAAATCAGGGTCAGTTGTTAAGGGTTCCAACATGCTGCAACAATCAGAAATGTGAAAAACAGACATGTAATTTTTTTCAGTCCTGTAGTACAGTAACTTCGCAGAGTCACTAAATGAACTGTTGTAAGCTAAGGACGACCTATATTCTGAATTCCAAGTATCAACATTCTTGTTCTAAATTACTTTTCTCTGATCTGATAAATATCATAGTCATCATTAAATAACAGTGTTTGCTACTTTGAGTCTATAAAAACTTTAGCTTCACAAAACTATCAAAAGTCTGTGTTAATTAGAGCAATGAACCTTCTTAAAATCTTTTTATATTCAGAACAGAACATGCATTCCATTAATTATTCTGTAGCTAAATTTCTTAATGTGTTTCTGAAAGCCAAAAGAATTCAGACTAAATGGGTTAAACCAAACCTATTCCAATCTAATGCCTCCTAGATGTGCTGGATTACAATTTATATAAATCTCGGATAGAGAAAGCTAATCAACTATTTGTGCCATCTAACAATTAGGCCGTTATACAATTTTTAAATTACTTAATGGGATGCAACTTTCAGTCAAATAATAGTCAAGTCTTCCCATTTCTCCTATCCTTTGAACAGATGACTAAGTACTGTGTAAGTGCTATGTAAGCATGCCAGATCACAGTTGGGGAATGGTACAGCTACAAACTGAATATTGCATTGAGCAAGTGGAATTAGGGAGTTAAGCAGAGAGCTAGCCAGCCCTCAAGAGCATTTGAAAAGTTAAAACTATTTTAATATGTAGTATGATTGAAATGTCTGCAATATTGAAAACCTTGGTTTAGAATAGGTTATAACAAATCTGAAAGAAATTAAAGAGTGTATGAATCCTCTTTGTACACTATCTCCTGCATAATGAACCACAGAACCCCACAAGTACAGAATATATCTCTGTCAGTCAGTAAAGGCTAAACAGTGAGACAGGCAACACATCAGACTTTATTAATAAAGTCAAACATGAGTGATCATGAAGTTCAGCATTATCTGGAAGTCATACATTGCTCATCCATAACCTGGATTAGGAGGAGACACAGATTCAAATTTCCCCTAAATGTAAAGAACTATTGAGATGACCTTAAAGAAAACTATACAGAAACGGTTACTTGAGGACATCTAACCTAGCACACAGGAGGATAAAATTGGAAGGGATTGCCACTCTGAATTTCTGGAAGAATATAAATACAAAAGCCAAGCGACTAAATTATTACTTGTGAGGTATCATTATAAAACTGATAAAATAAAAGCAATGCATATTTATATTATTTAAAGAAGCACTGATTCATTTCTATTTTCATATTCTATTTTCTATTTTCTTAGCCAACTTTATTATTTTTGTTAATAAAGTTATAATAAAGCCAGTTTGATCTATTTTTAAATCAAAATCCATATAGGCAAAATCCAAAGTCTTTTAAATCATGCAACTCTTCTCTTGATTAAACTGATCCAATTAAGCCTTTTGTTGAGCACAAACTCAGCCTTCCAAATATCCTCTGGGTAAATGCTTTACATTCCAACTATAACAGAGACACATCAAGTCAAAAGTATAGTCCTTTGAAAAAGAAAAGATCTAAGTGACTTTTTTTTTGCTTTAAAAAAACCTGGGAGTATACCCTCCAGAAGTATTTGGTTTTAATCATATTCAAAACGTATTTACAAGAAAAGTATTTTAAGTATTTTAAAATTAATATAATACTATATTAATGCATTTAAACCAAGAGTTTGCTAATATGTCAACAATGTCAGCATTAGACACAAGTTTTAAACATGATTACATTCTCCCAAAAAGAGCATTCCTTGAATCCCAGCTATTACTGGATTTGTAGGTAGTAGCTATATTACGGAGTGTATTTGTGCCAAAAATTACTACTCCTGAGTTGGCTGGATTCAACAGATATCCAGACCTTGGGGGTTGGACTAGAAGATCTCCAAGGTCCCTTCCAACTCTGTTCTTCTATTCTATACCTTGTCTAGTGCCTGACTATTCTTAAAAATGTTTCTGCATATTTTAATTGGTACAAAATATAGTGGTTAGACTATTAATCAGAACAAACTACATGATGTTGATTCTGAAAGGCCTCCATAGGGTGTTAGTCACCTATTGGGAACAATTTGAATTGCTGGGGATGAATTTTAAAGCCCTAAATAGCTTAGGGCATCATTATTTTAAGACCTTTTCTCCTACCATGAGCCTGTCCAGTTACTTAGATCAGCAGGAGAGGAACTTTTAAAACTCCACTTATTCCTCAGAGTTGATTATCTTGCATAGAGAGGACTTTTTTCCTATGGGGCTATGAAATGCTCTCCCAGGGAGGTATAGCCATGTGAAAAACAAGACCTTATGCAACGTTTGTCCCCCTTTTTAATAATTGTAAGAGAAATCAATATTAATAAAAGCTGCAAGAATTGGCTCTTCACCCAAGTCTTCCTTAATGGGAAACCAAGACCCTTCACTCAATCACATTTGCCAACTTTATCTTTTATGATTTGATGGCATTTTTTGTTTAATTGTTGTGACTTGGCCAGAGTCATTAGGAGTCAGGCAATTTAAATTATTTTACTACTACTACTACTACTACTACTAGTAGTAGTAGTAGTAGTAGTAGTAGTAGTACTTATTATTATTATTATTATCGATGTTCTTGTTGTTGTTGTTGTTATTATTATTTAGTACATAAAGATAAATGTGATGTAGCTGACAATATATATTTTTGGGTAAATAAATGATAATATTTAAAATAATGATATTTCCTTCTGTGGAAAAGTATCTTTGATACTAATACTTAGTATTATTCCTTTTGCCAGAAACAATCACAAGTATGTGTCCCAAAGGTGCTTTTTCAAAATGCAACTGGACTTTATTTTTATTGAAGGTGTTTTGCTTCTCATCCAAGAAGCATCCTCAGTTCAGATTGAATGCTGGTGAATAGAAGGATTTATATTTCTCATAACTCTCTAACAGTCTCTGACACTGACTGGAAGAAATTTTCCCACTTGTCCATCCAGAATGTTTTCAGCTATGCAAATTTTGAGGGGTTTCTTGCTTGCATAGCCCATTGCAAGTCACCCCACAGCACCTCAATGGAATTTAGATATGGGTTGTAACATGGTAACTCCAGAGCCTCCATTTCTTTTTTCTTTTCTTTTTCAGGCATTTCTTGATGGGTTGGTTGAAATACGTGGCTCACTGACACGTTGAACTTTAATTAACAGATGGACTCACACATTATCCTCAAGCACCCTTGGTACAATGAGGAATTCATAGTGGTGAGCTGCCCTAGCCCTGTTGCAACAAAGCAGTCCCAAGCTATAACATTTCCACCACTCTACTTTACAGTTGGTATCAGGATTTTTTGGGTGAAATGCTATATTTGATTTTCTGGTACTGTGGTGAAATAACTCTACCCTTAGCTCATTGGTCCAGAGCACATTATTCCAGAACTCCTGCTCATTGCCTAAGTGTTATGAGCAAACTTTAGTCTTGTCCTGATGTTATTTCTAGGCAGCAAATGTTTTCTCCTGGCCAACTTCCATATAGATCCAATTGGTGCAGCTTCTTTTGAATAGTAGATCCATACACTTTGACATCAATAGTGGTGAGAGTTACTGTAGGCCATGTGATAAAAGTCTAGGGTTCTTAAAGACGTCTTTCAGCATCTTGCATTCTGCCTCAGATTGAACGTTGGGGCAGCCTGACCAAGTTGGAAGTTGTCTGAAACCTTCTCCATTTGTGGAAGATCCTCTACGGTGGAATGATTGATGGCTAATTGTTTGTCTATCTTTTTAAATCCCTTCCTGGATTTGCAGGCATATATAGCCCCATTTCTGAAGGCTTCAGAATGGTTTTTGAGCTTGGCAAGGTGATACCATACACACTTCAACAACAAAAAGCAAATCAAATTAATGTCTTAGGTTTCAATAAGACCGGTTCCTCCCAGATCCTGTCTAATGATGTTCTAATCAGTTGTGCCTGATCTGAGGAAACTGATTCTAATTTTAGGCTAAAAAACTAATGATAAAATGTTGAGGTGTACATACTTTTCATACATGTGAAACTTCATATATATTTATTTAAATTAAGATAAATGGTGCATGGTGTTTGTTATCTCATATCCCCATAGATCAATACTGTTGAAATGAATGTTACATATATACATTTGAAATATATAGAAAAAGTCAAAAAAAAATCAGTGGGGTGTACCCACTGAATCATGTTTCATATGATTATGGTTGCTTCACGGCAGTGGTGGGTTCCGGATTCCGTTCCAACCAGTACGGTTGGAACGGCCCTGGCGTCACCCACATGCACGCACACAACACGAGCGCATACACGCGCAATGCATGCATTCGTCCTACCTGTCAGCAAGGCTTCCGCAAGCCTCCGTGATGCTCCAGCTGCTCAGCAGAGTGTCACGCAGGCACTGTACATGCCATGCATGTGCATGGAAGCGCGGAAGCCTTAAAAGACAGGTAAGGAGCACCGTACCGTACCGATATCCCATGCTCCGGGCTGGCTCCGGTATGCCCGTACCGGGGCGTACCGCCTGCAACCCACCACTGGTTCACGGGTCATCAGACTGTGTAATGATAGAGAGATAATGTTAGCATGTGTGGAATGTACATTTTGAAGATTTCCCTCAACAGTTCATTAGGAACATGTACAATTTATCCCTACAAAAAGGACAAGCAAAAACTTCAGAGAGGTTCTCACTCACATTTCAACTTGAAAAAGAAATTTCAGCAAGTTGCAGCAGCTGGCTTGGAAGATACAAAAAGTCAAGCTGAGCTGGTATCTGGCTAGGCATTATAGAAGAAGAGCTACATTAGTCCATGATGGCAAAAAAATGCATCTGATGAAATGAGTAGCAGTTCACAAAAGCTTATACCTTTTCATAAAAGCTTTAAGCCAGAAAAAGTGCTACTCAACTCTTTCTGATTTCTTGCACAGAGACCACCTAGAAATGTCAAGAGTGATAAATTATAATGAAAAGCTTAAAAAACCCAAAAGATGGTAATGGAAAATATTTTCTGCATTATTGTCAAAAAAATTATAAAGACAGGACTCCTTACTTCTCTCAGGAATTAAAAAGAAAAACACATTCTTCTTTTATCATTCTTTCATAACTATATTTCCAAGCAAGTGAAGGAAGAAAACTCTCCTCCACAAAGTTGTCTAAATGCTATAAGTAGGAAAATAATCATTGCAGTTAAATATGAAATGCCAGCAAAATCTGAAAATAATTTATATTGGGAATATTATAGGAAGGAAGATGGTGATATAAACAAAAAAAGGGAACCAATTTACTATGCCCCATATCCAGGATCAACAATCAAGGCATTACAAGGTTCTGAAAACAGAGCAGAGTTGATGTCTCGATTTGGACATAATCAACATGAAAACTGGAAAGCACAACATTCTTCTTTTCTCAAACATGTAGGTAAAAAAATGTAGCTTGGCAAAGTTTCAAGGACTTGGAATGGGGCAGGGAAGAGAAAACAGATAATTGCTGCATTTTTGCAATTTTCATGTCAAGAGTATAATAACCTGGCCAATGGCAATCATAAAATATTTACTTAGTCTTATCCTCGTGGAGAGCAAGTTCACTGCAACCCAGCATATCTAGAAGACACGAAACTAGGAAAAAAAACCTGTTGCATGCATAATAGAGAGGACAAAGGAATCTATGCCCACTTGTTTTGTTTAAAACTCATTTTCTCTTAATTCAAGACAGGCAATTCCTTCCTTTACAAAATAAGTCACAACATCTATGTAAAGTTTTAAAGTCAGAAGGGGAGGAGTATGTGGAAAGCAATAAAGGGGGAAAGTTTGAACAATTTAAACTTAAAAGCACAAAATAAGTATATGAGAATGCAGAGTATTATAACTAGTTAACAGATTTTGCCAACTGCCAGAAAAGATTCAGTATCTTAATGTTTAATCGAATTTTCCAATAGGAAAATGTGGACAAATGAACTGAAATTTACACTAAATTATAATCTAAACAGTTTTTTTTTAATAAAATGATGTATCATTGATATTTAACACCTGAAAAATGGTCAAAGATGTATACTGGCATGTCAAACAAATGTTGGAAATGTAACCAATGTTAGGGTACCTTTTACCATTTATGGTGGACCTGTAAAGATGCTAAGAAATATTGGGATTAGATAGGTTTACTGATCCGGAAGATTCTTAAAGTTGATGTACATTTGAAACTAGATTTTTTCCTTTTATGGGTTCATGGATAAACAGAATGAAAGTAAATACCGGACTTTGTTCTTATATATGACAACTGCTGCAAGGCTGCTATATAAACAAAGGCAGAAGGGATATGCAAATTCTCACGAATGGATCCTGAAGTTAATGGAATGGGTGAAGACCTCAAAACTGACTACTTTGATTAAAGATAACATTTTAGCTGTTTTTTTTCCCCTGCATGGAAACCCCCTTTTGGATTTTCTGTTCAATAAAGATAAAAATGAAGTTTTGACTTTGAGATTTGAAGATTAGATATGTTTTCATTATAGCAACATTGTATACTTATATTATACAATAGATATACATTTTATTTTGTTATTTTATAGTTTTATACATTGAATATGTGTAGTTGTGAAGCTGTTATGATTATAGTTTATCTGTTTTATTTAGATTAAGATGTATTATCAGTTATTTTTTATTGATATAGCTTTTAAATTTTCATTTTGTATCTGTTTTTGTTAAAGTAAAATAAGAGAATGTTTTATATTATAACTGTATCCATATTGAAGATGATTGTAAGTACATTTTCTGTTATCGTTTTATGTCACTTTTTAATTTTTCCCTGTTGTTCCTTGTTCCTACTTTCCCCTTTTTGTTGTAATTTTGCATTTTAACTTTCTATCTTTGATATTTAATAAAATTTGGCATATAAAAAAGATTCAGTATCTTAGTGCAGAGATTCATGACTTCCTTATAGGAGCATCATATTTTTTAATATCCAATCAGGCAAAGTGAGAACATGCTCAAAATTCACTCCCACTTTTTCTTAGTTAGCCCATAGTGTGCTTGTGCATGAAAAAGAGAAGCGAAACCAGAATGAATAGATAGATACCGTGTTTCCCCAAAAACATGACCTACCCCAAAAGTAAGTCCTAGCTTGATTTTTACATGTGCCCAATACAAGCCCTACTCCCAAATTAAGCTCTAATTAAGACCCCGCCCATCGCAGGGTTCAAGGGGTGGGGAAAGGCACATGGGTAAAAATTAAGCTAGGGTGGGGATGGGTGGGTGGAGCTGCCCTAGTTATCAGGCCTTGCACACCTGACCCCTGCCTTGCAGGCCGATTTATTCTATAGCCGCTTGCAGCCACTTGTGTATATTGCCCCTGGCCTCCGTTTTGCCATCAGAGGCCTTCTGAAAAGCCCTCTGCAACCAAGAAACAAGGTCCAGATTGACATGCGCATTACCCCTAGCCTCCGTTTCACCGTCAGGGCTTTCCAGAAAGCCCTCTGCAGCCGATAACAGAGCTCCTGATCGATCCGGAGCTCTGTTATCAGTTCCAGAGGGTTTTCTGGAAGGCTCTGATGGCGAAATGGAGGACAGTGGCAATGCATGCAAGTGGCAGAAGAAGTGGGCAGCACCGGGCTCCTGCTGGGCGGGGCTGTCGGTGCCACTGCTGGAAGATGAGTCACTAATTAGACCCCATGAAAGGAGTTTTTTCAGGGGTCAAAACAAAATAAGACCAGGTCTTATTTTCAGGGAAACACGGTAGTTGTGCCTTGCCATATGCCAAAAACTTCTGCCATGTTATCGGTTCTAAATTAATTATATTTGGTCACTCATGATCAATAGACATTATCTGCAATACTATTTAACAAATCAAAAGAGCTTTGAGAAAAAAATTGTTTTTGTTCTTTAAAGTTTTCCTTTATGATAACTGAATCTGCTTCAAGGGGGAATGGCTCCTCATCCTAAGTCAAACTAGTTCTCGCTTTATTAAGCAAACAACCAAGCTCAGGGAGCACCAAGAACTCCAGAGCTCTTTATTTTCCTTTCAAAGGGATAGGCAAAAACATTATTTATTCAAGTATGCTTCCAGGATGTAAGTACTTTTGACCTTCTAAGTTTCTCGGTTTCTCAATTTTGGAACATTTTTGTCTGCTCTTTTAAAATATTCCTTCTGCTTACTATTTTGAATATTTTTCTTTTCTGAAAAAGCAAAGTAGATATTCAATAAATAAAATAAATGTAAAATTTATGAAGAAAAACATTTCAGGATGAAAATATTTTTTTTCTTGGTCTCCAAGATGAACTCAATTTACTATCTAGTCAGAATAACAGAATTGGAACGGAGGTCTTCTAGTCAACCCACCACTCAAGCAGGAGACTACTACAGTATTTCAGACAAATAGTTGTCCAATCTCTTCTTTAAAACCTCCAATATTGGTGTACAACTTTTGGATGCATTTCAACATATAAAAAATAAGAAATAATAAAATAAAAATAATAAAATAAAATAAATACATAAAAATAAATAAGTAAATATAGTCATTCCAGAATCAGTTATCTACAGCTCCATAAACACTTAATGTTCAGCTTGAGAAAATTATTATTAGAAATAAGCAGTAAATATGTTAAAATTGTTCTGAAATCCAAGAAATTTAATGTTCTTAATAATAATAAACTTCAGGTTTTGATTATGAAACAAAGGGAAAGAAATAAAAACAACAAATTGAAGGGGAAATATATATTAAACCACTTCAGGAAATAACATATATCTTGAAGTTAGAATAAAAAAAGAACTAACTAAATGGCTCAGCTCTTTCTGAGGGGTTTTATCTTTGATACAAGGGGGGAAAAAACCCTCAAAATTGATTACTTTTACACAAACGCATATACAACATTTATTTCTAGTGAATGTTCTCAAATGGTCTTTCCTTATGGATTACTGTGTTTAGATGTGTACGTTACATGGATGTATTTATAAAAATGGATGGAGACCAGGATTTTTGAATCACTGTCTTCCCACTGCATAATGCCAAGTCCTTCAATTCGAGCCTTACATCACAGGTTCTCTGTTTTTTGACTCCCACTTTTTCACTGCTTTTTTTCTATTCAATCCTAGTCTTGGTTTACTTATTTCATACTCACTTACTGCAATGACTCTTACTGAAATTCCATTTATTTACATGCAAATATCAGATTTTATTGGTGTCACAATCTTAATTTTCAGGTGGTAAAGCTTCAGTAGAAATATCTTTTGATGGCAAAATCAACAATTTTTATCAGTAAATGTTCAAATGCTTATTTGTACATTTCTGTCCTACTACACAGAAATAGTTACTACGACAGAGCATGTTAAACATCCAAAATTTCAGTTTCACAAACGTTTGTGAATAAATGCATCAATGTGTTGTTCTAGAATGTGGATATAAAAATTGAACAAACTAAATCCAGTAGCATTTTTTTTCTCTAAATAACTTCCAAAATGTAATCTGGCCTTGGAGAAAGTCTACTTGTTAAATAATAGGACACTCCTCATTAGGATACTTCTCATGCTTCCTCTATTTTGCCTAGATCCAAATATCATCTTTGAGATTATGTAATAACTTGCTGAACAAACCACAGTGGTATGCTTCAAAAAAGCTTCATGTACTGTATATTCTTACATTACATTTTAGTGCATATTTTGACATCTAGAACTAGAACAATTAAACCAATGTGCAAATTTGAAAATGTTAATTAAAGGTCATATATGAAAGAAAATTATCAGTTAAAAATTAACTCTCAATCATGTCATCACTGAGGGTTAATTTTTAACTGTTATCTTGCCTGTGTGCACAGGATAAATTAAATTATATAGGGATGGAAAAATCTTTAGTGATTGAAAGTTCCTAAAATGTTATTTTGGTATTTAGAAATTTAACTGTAATTTCACTCATGTCCCTGCATAAATATTGCACAATTCTGACCCTTTTTTGGAACTTAATTTTCTGGGTTTAGAATAAGAGAATGAAAGCAAAGAAAATGAAACAATGTTCAGTTTGTTAAACAGCACTAATAGTTAAGATTTCAGTCAATTCTCCTTTTTTGACTTGTTAATCTTATCTGAATTGAAATCACATTTTTAAAAGGTTGCAGTTTTTTTCAGATTTCCAGGGGGAAAAATGCCTCAGTAATCCTTTTATATCTCCACTGCCCCAATGACAAAATTCTTCTTTGCCTTCCAGCTCCTCCCAAAATTGCATTCTACATTTCACAGTGGGAGACAATGAAGAACACTTCCTACAATGACCAAAGTTTATTAGTTCTCACAAAGACAAAGCTCATAATCTGGTTCAAACTGCAGCTAAATGCACTTTGCTCTCAATTCTGCAAAGCAGAAAATAGGTGGAGTACAGAATGACTGTGGGGACAGGAAAGAGAAAAATGTTTCATAGCTAGTTGCATCATCATACCACCCTGCACAAGCTTGAACAAGTCTAGGGTTTTTTTAAATATGGCATGAGACACAATATTATTCTCAGAAAGAAAGAATAAATGTGCTTTAAAATCCCATGTGTTATGGGCTTCACAGAGAACTGAGTTACTGGCAGACAATACTACATATTTTACA